>NW_027464670.1:647538-971308 GCF_043290135.1 Rhipicephalus microplus
GAAACTCCACAACTGGAAAATCCACAACTAGATACTCCACAACTAGAAAATCTACAACTAGAACTCCACAAGTATAGACTCCACAACTTGAAACTCCACAAGTTTAAACTCCACAACTTGAGACTCCACAAGTAGAAACTCCACAACTAGAAACTCCACAACTGGAAACTCCCCAACTAGAAACTCCGCAACTAGAAACTCCGCAACAGGAGACTCTAACACTAGAAACTCCACAACTAGAAACTTCAAAACTAGAAACTCCACAACTAGAAACTTCACAACTAGAAACTCCGCAACTAGAGACTCCACAACTAGAAACTCCACAACTAGAAACTCCGCAACTAGAAACTCCACAACTAGAAACTCCACAACTAGAAACTCCACAACTAGAAACTCCACCACTAGAGATTCCGCAACTAGAAACTCCACAACCAGAGACTCCGCAACTAGAAACTCCGCAGCTAGAAACTCCACAAATAGAAACTCCGCAACTAGAAACTCCGCAGCTAGAAACTACACAACTAGAGACTCCACAAATAGAAACTCCACAACTAGAAACTCCACAACTGGAAACTCCCCAACTAGAAACTCCGCAACTAGAAACTCCGCAACAGGAGACTCTACAACTAGAAACTCCACGACTAGAAACTCCAAAACTAGAAACTCCACAACTCGAAACTCCACAACTGGAAACTCCACGACTAGACACTCCACAACTAAAAACTCTTCAACTTGAAACTCCTCAACTAGAAACTCCACAACCAGAAACTTCACAACTAGAAACTCCGCAACAGGAGACTCTACAACTAGAAACTCCACAACTAGAAACTCCAAAACGAGAAACTCCACAACTAGAAACTCCACAACTAGAAACTCCACAACTAGAAACTCCGCAACTAGAGACTCCACAACTAGAAACTCCACAACTAGAAACTCCACAACTACAAACTCCACAAATACAGACTCGGCAACTAGAAATTCCATATCTAGAAACTCCACAACTAGTAACTGCAAAACTAGAGACTTCACAACTAGAAACTCAACAACTAGAAACTCCACAACTAAAAACTCCACAACTGGAAACTCCACAACTTGAGACTCCGCAACTTGAAACTTCACATCTAGAAACTCCGCTATTAAAAACTCCGCAACTAGAAGCTCCGCAACTAGAAACTTCACAACTTAAAACTCCACAACTAGATACTCCACAACTGGAAACTCCACAACTAGATACTTCACAACTGGAAACTCCACAACTAGATACTCCACAACTGGAAACTCCACAACTAGAGACTCCACAACTCGAAACTCCACAACTAGAAACTCCACAACTAAAAACTCCACAACCAGAGACTCTACAGCTTCACAACTAGAAACTCCACAACTGGAAACTCCACAACTAGATACTCTGCAACTAGAAACTCCACAACTAGAGACTCCACAACTTGAAACTCCACAACTTGAAACTGCACAACTTGAGACTCCACAACCAGAAACTCCACAACTTGAAACTCCGCAGCTTGAGACTCCGCAACTAGAAACTCCACAACTAGGGACTCCGCAACTAAAAACTCCACAACTAGAAACTCCACAACTGGAAACTCCACTACTAGATACTCCACAACTGGAAACTCGGGAACTAGAAACTCCACAACTAGAGACTCCACAACTTGAAACTCCACAACTAGAGACTCTGCAACTAGAAACTCCACAACTCGAAACTCCACAACTGGAAACTCCACAACTAGAAACTCCACAGCTTGAGACTCCGCAACTTGAAACTCCACAACTTGAAACTTCGCAACTAGAAACTCCGCAACTAGGGACTCCACAACTAGAAACTCCACAACTAGAAACTCCACAACTCGAAACTCCACTACTAGATACTCCACAACTGGAAACTCGACAACTAAAAACTCCACATCTAGAGACTCCACAATTTGAAACTCCAAAACTAGAGACTCTGCAACTAGAAACTCAACAACTAGATACTCCACAACTGAACAACTAGAAACTCCACAACGGGAAAATCCACAACTAGATACTCCACAACTAGAAACTCCACAACTCGAAACTCCACTACTAGATACTCCACAACTGGAAACTCGACAACTAGAAACTCCACATCTAGAGACTCCACAATTTGAAACTCCACAACTAGAGACTCTGCAACTAGAACCTCAACAACTAGGTACTCCACAACTGAACAACTAGAAACTCCACAACTGGAAAATCCACAACTAGATACTCCACAACTAGAAAATCTACAACTAGAAACTCCACAAGTATAGACTCCACAACTTGAAACTCCACAAGTTTAAACTCCACAACTTGAGACTCCACAAGTAGAAACTCCACAACTAGAAACTCCACAACTGGAAACTCCCCAACTAGAAACTCCGCAACTAGAAACTCCGCAACAGGAGACTCTAACACTAGAAACTCCACAACTAGAAACTTCAAAACTAGAAACTCCACAACTAGAAACTTCACAACTAGAAACTCCGCAACTAGAGACTCCACAACTAGAAACTCCACAACTTTAAACTCCACAACTAGAAACTCCACAACCAGAAACTCCACAACTAGAAACTCCGCAACTAGAAACTCCACAAATAGAGACTCGGCAACTAGAAATTTCATATCTAGAAACTCCACAACGAGAAACTGTAAAACTAAACTTCACAACTAGAAACTCAACAACTAGAAACTCCACAACTAAAAACTCCACAACTGGAAACTCCACAACTAGACACTCCACAACTAAAAACTCTTCAACTTGAAACACCTCAACTAGAAACTCCACAACTAGAAACTCCACAAAAGAGACTCCGCGACTTCACAATTAGAAACTCCACAACAGGAAACTCCACAAATAGATACTCTGCAACTAGAAACTCCACAACTAGAGACTCCACAACTTGAAACTCCACAACTTTAAACTCCATAACTTGAGACTCCACACCTAGAAACTCCACAACTTGAAACTCCACAGCTTGAGACTCCGCAACTAGAAACTCCACAACTAGGGTCTCCACAACTGGAAACTCCACTACTAGATACTCCACAACTGAAAACTCGGCAACTAGAAACTCCACAACTAGAGACTCCACAACTTGAAACTCCAAAACTAGAGACTCTGCAACTAGAAACTCCACAACTCGAAACTCCGCAACTAGAAACTCCGCATCTAGAGACTCCACAACTAGAAACCCCACAACTAGAAACTCCACAACTTCAAACTCTATTAAAACAGACTCGGCAACTAGAAATTCCATATCTAGAAACTCCACAACTAGAAACTGCAAAACTAGAGACTTCACAACTAGAAACTCAACAACTAAAAAATCCACAACTAAAAACTCCACAACTGGAAACTCCACAACTTGAGACTCCGCAACTTGAAAATTCACAACTAGAAACTCCGCTATTAAAAACTCCGCAACTAGAAACTCCGCAACTAAAAACTCCACAACTTAAAACTCCACAACTAGATACTCCACAACTGGAAACTCCACAACTAGATACTTCACAACTGGAAACTCCACAACTAGATACTCCACAACTGGAAACTCCACAACTAGAGACTCCACAACTCGAAACTCCACAACTAGAAACTCCACAACTAAAAACTCCACAACCAGAGACTCTACAGCTTCACAACTAGAAACTCCACAACTGGAAACTCCACAACTAGATACTCTGCAACTAGAAACTCCACAACTAGAGACTCCACAACTTGAAACTCCACAACTTGAAACTCCAAAACTTGAGACTCCACAACTAGAAACTCCACAACTTGAAACTCCGCAGCTTGAGACTCCGCAACTAGAAACTCCACAACTAGGGACTCCGCAACTAGAAACTCCACAACTAGAAACTCCGCAACAGGAGACTCTACAACTAGAAACTCCACAACTAGAAACTCCAAAACGAGAAACTCCACAACTAGAAACTCCACAACTAGAAACTCCGCAACTAGAAACTCCGCAACTAGAGACTCCACAACTAGAAACTCCACAACTAGAAACTCCACAACTACAAACTCCACAAATACAGACTCGGCAACTAGAAATTCCATATCTAGAAACTCCACAACTAGTAACTGCAAAACTAGAGACTTCACAACTAGAAACTCAACAACTAGAAACTCCACAACTAAAAACTCCACAACTGGAAACTCCACAACTTGAGACTCCGCAACTTGAAACTTCACATCTAGAAACTCCGCTATTAAAAACTCCGCAACTAGAAACTCCGCAACTAGAAACTTCACAACTTAAAACTCCACAACTAGATACTCCACAACTGGAAACTCCACAACTAGATACTTCACAACTGGAAACTCCACAACTAGATACTCCACAACTGGAAACTCCACAACTAGAGACTCCACAACTCGAAACTCCACAACTAGAAACTCCACAACTAAAAACTCCACAACCAGAGACTCTACAGCTTCACAACTAGAAACTCCACAACTGGAAACACCACATCTAGAGACTCCACAATTTGAAACTCCAAAACTAGAGACTCTGCAACTAGAAACTCAACAACTAGATACTCCACAACTGAACAACTAGAAACTCCACAACGGGAAAATCCACAACTAGATACTCCACAACTAGAAACTCCACAACTCGAAACTCCACTACTAGATACTCCACAACTGGAAACTCGACAACTAGAAACTCCACATCTAGAGACTCCACAATTTGAAACTCCACAACTAGAGACTCTGCAACTAGAACCTCAACAACTAGGTACTCCACAACTGAACAACTAGAAACTCCACAACTGGAAAATCCACAACTAGATACTCCACAACTAGAAAATCTACAACTAGAAACTCCACAAGTATAGACTCCACAACTTGAAACTCCACAAGTTTAAACTCCACAACTTGAGACTCCACAAGTAGAAACTCCACAACTAGAAACTCCACAACTGGAAACTCCCCAACTAGAAACTCCGCAACTAGAAACTCCGCAACAGGAGACTCTAACACTAGAAACTCCACAACTAGAAACTTCAAAACTAGAAACTCCACAACTAGAAACTCCACAACTTTAAACTCCACAACTAGAAACTCCACAACCAGAAACTCAACAACTAGAAACTCCACAACTAAAAACTCCACAACTGGAAACTCCACAACTAGACACTCCACAACTAAAAACTCTTCAACTTGAAACACCTCAACTAGAAACTCCACAACTAGAAACTCCACAAAAGAGACTCCGCGACTTCACAATTAGAAACTCCACAACTGGAAACTCCACAAATAGATACTCTGCAACTAGAAACTCCACAACTAGAGACTCCACAACTTGAAACTCCACAACTTTAAACTCCATAACTTGAGACTCCACACCTAGAAACTCCACAACTTGAAACTCCACAGCTTGAGACTCCGCAACTAGAAACTCCACAACTAGGGACTCCACAACTGGAAACTCCACTACTAGATACTCCACAACTGAAAACTCGGCAACTAGAAACTCCACAACTAGAGACTCCACAACTTGAAACTCCAAAACTAGAGACTCTGCAACTAGAAACTCCACAACTCAAAACTCCGCAACTAGAAACTCCGCATCTAGAGACTCCACAACTAGAAACCCCACAACTAGAAACTCCACAACTTCAAACTCTATTAAAACAGACTCGGCAACTAGAAATTCCATATCTAGAAACTCCACAACTAGAAACTGCAAAACTAGAGACTTCACAACTAGAAACTCAACAACTAGAAACTCCACAACTAAAAACTCCACAACTGGAAACTCCACAACTTGAGACTCCGCAACTTGAAAATTCACAACTAGAAACTCCGCTATTAAAAACTCCGCAACTAGAAACTCCGCAACTAAAAACTCCACAACTTAAAACTCCACAACTAGATACTCCACAACTGGAAACTCCACAACTAGATACTTCACGAAGGGAAACTCAACAACTAGATACTCCACAACTGGAAACTCCACAACTAGAAACTCCACAACTAGAGACTCCACAACTCGAAACTCCACAACTAGAAACTCCACGACTAGAAACTGCACAACCAGAAACTCCGCAACTCCACAACTAGAAACTCCACAACTGGAAACTCCACAACTAGATACTCTGCAACTAGAAACTCCACAACTAGAGACTCCACAACTTGAAACTCCACAACTTTAAGCTCCACAACTTGAGACTCCACAACTAGAAACTGCGCAACTTGAAACTCCGCAGCTTGAGACTCCGCAACTGGAAATTCCACAACTATGGACTCCGCCACTAGAAACTCCACAGCTAGAAACTCCACAACTGGAAACTTCACTACAAGATACTCCACAACTGGAAACTCGGCAACTAGAAACTCTACGACTAGAGACTCCACAACTTGAAACTCCACAACTAGAAACTCCACAACTCGAAACTCCACTACTAGATACTCCACAACTGGAAACTCCACAACTGGAAACTCCACAACTAGAAACTCCACAGCTTGAGACTCCGCAACTTGAAACTCCACAACTTGAAACTTCGCAACTAGAAACTCTGCAACTAGGGACTCCACAACTAGAAACTCCACAACTAGAAACTCCACAACTCGAAACTCCACTACTAGATACTCCACAACTGGAAACTCGACAACTAGAAACTCCACATCTGGAGACACCACAATTTGAAACTCCACAACTAGAGACTCTGCAACTAGAAACTCAACAACTAGGTACTCCACAACTGAACAACTAGAAACTCCACAACTGGAAAATCCACAACTAGATACTCCACAACTAGAAAATCTACAACTAGAAACTCCACAACTATAGACTCCACAACTTGAAACTCCACAAGTTTAAACTCCACAACTTGAGACTCCACAAGTAGAAACTCCACAACTAGAAACTCCACAACTGGAAACTCCACAACTAGAAACTCCGCAACTAGAAACTCCGCAACAGGAGACTCTAACACTAGAAACTCCACAACTAGAAACTTCAAAACTAGAAACTCCACAACTAGAAACTTCACAACTAGAAACTCCGCAACTAGAGACTCCACAACTAGAAACTCCACAACTTGAAACTCCACAGCTAGAAACTCCACAACCAGAAACTCCGCAACTAGAAACTCCACAAATAGAGACTCGGCAACTAGAAATTTCATATCTAGAAACTCCACAACGAGAAACTGTAAAACTAGACTTCACAACTAGAAACTCAACAACTAGAAACTCCACAACTAAAAACTCCACAACTGGAAACTCCACAACTTGAGACTCCGCAACTTGAAACTCCACAACAATAAACTCCGCTATTAAAAACTCCGCAACTAGAAACTCCGCAACTAGAAACTCCACAACTTGAAACTCCACAACTAGATACTCCACAACTGGAAACTCCACAACTAGATACTTCACAAATGGAAACTACACAACTAGATACTCCACAACTGGAAACTCCACAACTAGAGACTCCACAACTCGAAACTCCACAACTAGAAACTCCACAACTAGAAACTCCACAACTGGAAACTCCACAACTAGATACCCCGCAACTAGAAACTCCACAACTAGAGACTCCACAACTTGAAACTCCACAACTAGAAACTCCACAACTAGAAACTCTGCAACTAGAGACTCCACAACTAGAAACTCCACAACTAGAAACTCCGCAACTAGAAACTCCACAACTAGAAACTCCACAACTAGAAACTCCACAACTAGAAACTCCACAACTAGAGATTCCGCAACTAGAAACTCCACAACCAGAGACTCCGCAACTAGAAACTCCGCAGCTAGAAACTCCACAAATAGAAACTCCGCAACTAGAAACTCCGCAGCTAGAAACTACACAACTAGAGACTCCACAAATAGAAACTCCACAACTAGAAACTCCACAACTGGAAACTCCCCAACTAGAAACTCCGCAACTAGAAACTCCGCAACAGGAGACTCTACAACTAGAAACTCCACGACTAGAAACTCCAAAACTAGAAACTCCACAACTCGAAACTCCACAACTGGAAACTCCACAACTAGACACTCCACAACTAAAAACTCTTCAACTTGAAACTCCTCAACTAGAAACTCCACAACCAGAAACTTCACAACTAGAAACTCCGCAACAGGAGACTCTACAACTAGAAACTCCACAACTAGAAACTCCAAAACGAGAAACTCCACAACTAGAAACTCCACAAGTTTAAAGTCCACAACTTGAGACTCCACAACTAGAAACTCCACAACTTGAAACTCCTCAACTAGAAACTCCACAACCAGAAACTCCACAACTAGAAACTCCGCAACTAGAAACTCCGCAACTAGAGACTCCACAACTAGAAACTCCACAACTAGAAACTCCACAACTACAAACTCCACAAATACAGACTCGGCAACTAGAAATTCCATATCTAGAAACTCCACAACTAGTAACTGCAAAACTAGAGACTTCACAACTAGAAACTCAACAACTAGAAACTCCACAACTAAAAACTCCACAACTGGAAACTCCACAACTTGAGACTCCGCAACTTGAAACTTCACATCTAGAAACTCCGCTATTAAAAACTCCGCAACTAGAAACTCCGCAACTAGAAACTTCACAACTTAAAACTCCACAACTAGATACTCCACAACTGGAAACTCCACAACTAGATACTTCACAACTGGAAACTCCACAACTAGATACTCCACAACTGGAAACTCCACAACTAGAGACTCCACAACTCGAAACTCCACAACTAGAAACTCCACAACTAAAAACTTCACAACCAGAGACTCCACAGCTTCACAACTAGAAACTCCACAACTGGAAACTCCACAACTAGATACTCTGCAACTAGAAACTCCACAACTAGAGACTTCACAACTTGAAACTCCACAACTTCAAACTCCACAACTTGAGACTCCACAACTAGAAACTCCACAACTTGAAACTCCGCAGCTTGAGACTCCGCAACTAGAAACTCCACAACTAGGGACTCCGCAACTAGAAACTCCACATCTGGAAACTCCACTACTAGATACTCCACAACTGGAAACTCGGCAACTAGAAACTCCACAACTAGAGACTCCACAACTTGAAACTCCACAACTAGAGACTCTGCAACTAGAAACTCCACAACTTGAAACTCCACAACTGGAAACTCCACAACTAGAAACTCCACAGCTTGAGACTCCGCAACTTGAAACTCCACAACTTGAAACTTCGCAACTAGAAACTCCGCAACTAGGGACTCCACAACTAGAAACTCCACAACTAGAAACTCCACAACTCGAAACTCCACTACTAGATACTCCACAACTGGAAACTCGACTACTAGAAACTCCACATCTAGAGACTCCACAATTTGAAACTCCACAACTAGAGACTCTGCAACTAGAAACTCAACAACTAGGTACTCCACAACTGAACAACTAGAAACTCCACAACTGGAAAATCCACAACTAGATACTCCACAACTAGAAAATCTACAACTAGAAACTCCACAACTATAGACTCCAGAACTTGAAACTCCACAAGTTTAAACTCCACAACTTGAGACTCCACAAGTAGAAACTCCACAACTAGAAACTCCACAACTGGAAACTCCCCAACTAGAAACTCCGCAACTAGAAACTCCGCAACAGGAGACTCTAACACTAGAAACTCCACAACTAGAAACTTCAAAACTAGAAACTCCACAACTAGAAACTTCACAACTAGAAACTCCGCAACTAGAGACTCCACAACTAGAAACTCCACAACTTGAAACTCCACAGCTAGATACTCCACAACTGAACAACTAGAAACTCCACAACGGGAAAATCCACAACTAGATACTCCACAACTAGAAAATCTACAACTAGAAACTCCACAACTATAGACTCCACAACTTGAAACTCCACAAGTTTAAACTCCACAACTTGAAAATTCACAACTAGAAACTCCGCTATTAAAAACTCCGCAACTAGAAACTCCGCAACTAAAAACTCCACAACTTAAAACTCCACAACTAGATACTCCACAACTGGAAACTCCACAACTAGATACTTCACAACTGGAAACTCCACAACTAGATACTCCACAACTGGAAACTCCACAACTAGAGACTCCACAACTCGAAACTCCACAACTAGAAACTCCACAACTAAAAACTCCACAACCAGAGACTCTACAGCTTCACAACTAGAAACTCCACAACTGGAAACTCCACAACTAGATACTCTGCAACTGGAAACTCCACAACTTGAGACTCCGCAACTTGAAACTTCACATCTAGAAACTCCGCTATTAAAAACTCCGCAACTAGAAACTCCGCAACGAGAAACTTCACAACTTAAAACTCAACAACTAGATACTCCACAACTGGAAACTCCACAACTAGATACTTCACAACTGGAAACTCCACAACTAGATACTCCACAACTGGAAACTCCACAACTAGAGACTCCACAACTCGAAACTCCACAACTAGAAACTCCACAACTAAAAACTCCACAACCAGAGACTCTACAGCTTCACAACTAGAAACTCCACGACTGGAAACTCCACATCTAGAGACTCCACAATTTGAAACTCCAAAACTAGAGACTCTGCAACTAGAAACTCAACAACTAGATACTCCACAACTGAACAACTAGAAAGTCCACAACGAGAAAATCCACAACTAGATACTCCACAACTAGAAACTCCACAACTCGAAACTCCACTACTAGATACTCCACAACTGGAAACTCGACAACTAGAAACTCCACATCTAGAGACTCCACAATTTGAAACTCCACAACTAGAGACTCTGCAACTAGAACCTCAACAACTAGGTACTCCACAACTGAACAACTAGAAACTCCACAACTGGAAAATCCACAACTAGATACTCCACAACTAGAAAATCTACAACTAGAAACTCCACAAGTATAGACTCCACAACTTGAAACTCCACAAGTTTAAACTCCACAACTTGAGACTCCACAAGTAGAAACTCCACAACTAGAAACTCCACAACTGGAAACTCCCCAACTAGAAACTCCGCAACTAGAAACTCCGCAACAGGAGACTCTAACACTAGAAACTCCACAACTAGAAACTTCAAAACTAGAAACTCCACAACTAGAAACTCCACAACTTTAAACTCCACAACTAGAAACTCCACAACCAGAAACTCCACAACTAGAAACTCCGCAACTAGAAACTCCACAAATAGAGACTCGGCAACTAGAAATTTCATATCTAGAAACTCCACAACGAGAAACTGTAAAACTAAACTTCACAACTAGAAACTCAACAACTAGAAACTCCACAACTAAAAACTCCACAACTGGAAACTCCACAACTAGACACTCCACAACTAAAACTCTTCAACTTGAAACACCTCAACTAGAAACTCCACAACTAAAAACTCCACAAAAGAGACTCCGCGACTTCACAATTAGAAACTCCACAACTGGAAACTCCACAAATAGATACTCTGCAACTAGAAACTCCACAACTAGAGACTCCACAACTTGAAACTCCACAACTTTAAACTCCATAACTTGAGACTCCACACCTAGAAACTCCACAACTTGAAACTCCACAGCTTGAGACTCCGCAACTAGAAACTCCACAACTAGGGACTCCACAACTGGAAACTCCACTACTAGATACTCCACAACTGAAAACTCGGCAACTAGAAACTCCACAACTAGAGACTCCACAACTTGAAACTCCAAAACTAGAGACTCTGCAACTAGAAACTCCACAACTCGAAACTCCGCAACTAGAAACTCCGCATCTAGAGACTCCACAACTAGAAACCCCACAACTAGAAACTCCACAACTTCAAACTCTATTAAAACAGACTCGGCAACTAGAAATTCCATATCTAGAAACTCCACAACTAGAAACTGCAAAACTAGAGACTTCACAACTAGAAACTCAACAACTAGAAACTCCACAACTAAAAACTCCACAACTGGAAACTCCACAACTTGAGACTCCGCAACTTGAAAATTCACAACTAGAAACTCCGCTATTAAAAACTCCGCAACTAGAAACTCCGCAACTAAAAACTCCACAACTTAAAACTCCACAACTAGATACTCCACAACTGGAAACTCCACAACTAGATACTTCACAACGGGAAACTCAACAACTAGATACTCCACAACTGGAAACTCCACAACTAGAAACTCCACAACTAGAGACTCCACAACTCGAAACTCCACAACTAGAAACTCCACTACTAGAAACTGCACAACCAGAAACTCCGCAACTCCACAACTAGAAACTCCACAACTGGAAACTCCACAACTAGATACTCTGCAACTAGAAACTCCACAACTAGAGACTCCACAACTTGAAACTCCACAACTTTAAGCTCCACAACTTGAGACTCCACAACTAGAAACTGCGCAACTTGAAACTCCGCAGCTTGAGACTCCGCAACTGGAAATTCCACAGCTATGGACTCCGCCACTAGAAACTCCGCAGCTAGAAACTCCACAACTGGAAACTCCACTACAAGATACTCCACAACTGGAAACTCGGCAACTAGAAACTCTACGACTAGAGACTCCACAACTTGAAACTCCACAACTAGAAACTCCACAACTCGAAACTCCACTACTAGATACTCCACAACTGGAAACTCCACAACTGGAAACTCCACATCTAGAGACTCCACAACTTGAAACTCCACAACTAGGGACTCTGCAACTAGAAACTCAACAACTAGAGACTGCGCAACTCAACAACTATAAACTCCACAACTGGAAAATCCACAACTAGATACTCCACAACTAGAAAATATACAACTAGAAACTCCACAACTATAGACTCCCCAACTTGAAACTCCACAAGTGTAAACTTCACAACTTGAGACTCCACAACTAGAAACTCCACAACTGAAAACTCCCCAACTAGAAACTCCACAACTAGAAACTCCGCAACAGGAGACTCTACAACTAGAAACTCCACAACTAGAAACTCCACAACTAGAAACTCCACAACTAGAGATTCCGCAACTAGAAACTCCACAACCAGAGACTCCGCAACTAGAAACTCCGCAGCTAGAAACTCCACAAATAGAAACTCCGCAACTAGAAACTCCGCAGCTAGAAACTACACAACTAGAGACTCCACAAATAGAAACTCCACAACTAGAAACTCCACAACTGGAAACTCCCCAACTAGAAACTCCGCAACTAGAAACTCCGCAACAGGAGACTCTACAACTAGAAACTCCACGACTAGAAACTCCAAAACTAGAAACTCCACAACTCGAAACTCCACAACTGGAAACTCCACAACTAGACACTCCACAACTAAAACTCTTCAACTTGAAACTCCTCAACTAGAAACTCCACAACCAGAAACTTCACAACTAGAAACTCCGCAACTAGAAACTCCGCAACAGGAGACTCTACAACTAGAAGCTCCACAACTAGAAACTCCAAAACGAGAAACTCCACAACTAGAAACTCCACAAGTTTAAAGTCCACAACTTGAGACTCCACAACTAGAAACTCCACAACTTGAAACTCCTCAACTAGAAACTCCACAACCAGAAACTCCACAACTAGAAACTCCGCAACTAGAAACTCCGCAACTAGAGACTCCACAACTAGAAACTCCACAACTAGATACTTCACAACTGGAAACTCCACAACTAGATACTCCACAACTGGAAACTCCACAACTAGAGACTCCACAACTCGAAACTCCACAACCAGAAACTCCACAACTAAAAACTCCACAACCAGAGACTCCACAGCTTCCCAACTAGAAACTCCACAACTGGAAACTACACAACTAGATACTCTGCAACTAGAAACTCCACAACTAGAGACTCCACAACTTGAAACTCCACAACTTGAAACTCCACAACTTGAGACTCCACAACTAGAAACTCCACAACTTGAAACTCCGCAGCTTGAGACTCCGCAACTAGAAACTCCACAACTAGGGACTCCGCAACTAGAAACTCCACAACTAGAAACTCCACAACTGGAAACTCCACTACTAGATACTCCACAACTGGAAACTCGGCAACTAGAAACTCCACAACTAGAGACTCCACAACTAGAAACTCCGCAACTAGAGACTCCACAACTAGAAACCCCACAACTAGAAACTCCACAACTTGAAACTCCATGAAAACAGACTCGGCAACTAGAAATTCCATATCTAGAAACTCCACAACTAGAAACTGCAAAACTAGAGACTTAACAACTAGAAACTCAACAACTAGAAACTCCACAACTAAAAATTCCACAACTGGAAACTCCACAACTTGAGACTCCGCAACTTGAAAATTCACAACTAGAAACTCCGCTATTAAAAACTCCGCAACTAGAAACTCCGCAACTAAAAACTCCACAACTTAAAACTCCACAACTAGATACTCCACAACTGGAAACTCCACAACTAGATACTTCACAACGGGAAACTCAACAACTAGATACTCCGCAACTGGAAACTCCACAACTAGAAACTCCACAACTAGAGACTCCACAACTCGAAACTCCACAACTAGAAACTCCACGAATAGAACTCCACAACCAGAAACTCCACAAGTTTAAAGTCCACAACTTGAGACTTCACAACTAGAAACTCCACAACTTGAAACTCCTCAACTAGAAACTCCACAACTAGAAACTCCACAACTAGAGACTCTGCAACTAGAAACTCAACAACTAGATACTCCACAACTGAACAACTAGAAACTCCACAACGGGAAAATCCACAACTAGATACTCCACAACTAGAAAATCTACAACTAGAAACTCCACAACTATAGACTCCACAACTTGAAACTCCACAAGTTTAAACTCCACAACTTGAAAATTCACAACTAGAAACTCCGCTATTAAAAACTCCGCAACTAGAAACTCCGCAACTAAAAACTCCACAACTTAAAACTCCACAACTAGATACTCCACAACTGGAAACTCCACAACTAGATACTTCACAACTGGAAACTCCACAACTAGATACTCCACAACTGGAAACTCCACAACTAGAGACTCCACAACTCGAAACTCCACAACTAGAAACTCCACAACTAAAAACTCCACAACCAGAGACTCTACAGCTTCACAACTAGAAACTCCACAACTGGAAACTCCACAACTAGATACTCTGCAACTAGAAACTCCACAACTAGAGACTCCACAACTTGAAACTCCACAACTTGAAACTCCACAACTTGAGACTCCACAACTAGAAACTCCACAACTTGAAACTCCGCAGCTTGAGACTCCGCAACTAGAAACTCCACAACTAGGGACTCCGCAACTAGAAACTCCACAACTAGAAACTCCGCAACAGGAGACTCTACAACTAGAAACTCCACAACTAGAAACTCCAAAACGAGAAACTCCACAACTAGAAACTCCACAACTAGAAACTCCGCAACTAGAAACTCCGCAACTAGAGACTCCACAACTAGAAACTCCACAACTAGAAACTCCACAACTACAAACTCCACAAATACAGACTCGGCAACTAGAAATTCCATATCTAGAAACTTCACAACTAGAAACTCCACAACTTCAAACTCTATTAAAACAGACTCGGCAACTAGAAATTCCATATCTAGAAACTCCACAACTAGAAACTGCAAAACTAGAGACTTCACAACTAGAAACTCAACAACTAGAAACTCCACAACTAAAAACTCCACAACTGGAAACTCCACAACTTGAGACTCCGCAACTTGAAAATTCACAACTAGAAACTCCGCTATTAAAAACTCCGCAACTAGAAACTCCGCAACTAAAAACTCCACAACTTAAAACTCCACAACTAGATACTCCACAACTGGAAACTCCACAACTAGATACTTCACAACGGGAAACTCAACAACTAGATACTCCACAACTGGAAACTCCACAACTAGAAACTCCACAACTAGAGACTCCACAACTCGAAACTCCACAACTAGAAACTCCACTACTAGAAACTGCACAACCAGAAACTCCGCAACTCCACAACTAGAAACTCCACAACTGGAAACTCCACAACTAGATACTCTGCAACTAGAAACTCCACAACTAGAGACTCCACAACTTGAAACTCCACAACTTTAAGCTCCACAACTTGAGACTCCACAACTAGAAACTGCGCAACTTGAAACTCCGCAGCTTGAGACTCCGCAACTGGAAATTCCACAGCTATGGACTCCGCCACTAGAAACTCCGCAGCTAGAAACTCCACAACTGGAAACTCCACTACAAGATACTCCACAACTGGAAACTCGGCAACTAGAAACTCTACGACTAGAGACTCCACAACTTGAAACTCCACAAATAGAAACTCCACAACTCGAAACTCCACTACTAGATACTCCACAACTGGAAACTCCACAACTGGAAACTCCACATCTAGAGACTCCACAACTTGAAACTCCACAACTAGGGACTCTGCAACTAGAAACTCAACAACTAGAGACTGCGCAACTCAACAACTATAAACTCCACAACTGGAAAATCCACAACTAGATACTCCACAACTAGAAAATATACAACTAGAAACTCCACAACTATAGACTCCCCAACTTGAAACTCCACAAGTGTAAACTTCACAACTTGAGACTCCACAACTAGAAACTCCACAACTGAAAACTCCCCAACTAGAAACTCCACAACTAGAAACTCCGCAACAGGAGACTCTACAACTAGAAACTCCACAACCAGAGACTCCGCAACTAGAAACTCCGCAGCTAGAAACTCCACAAATAGAAACTCCGCAACTAGAAACTCCGCAGCTAGAAACTACACAACTAGAGACTCCACAAATAGAAACTCCACAACTAGAAACTCCACAACTGGAAACTCCCCAACTAGAAACTCCGCAACTAGAAACTCCGCAACAGGAGACTCTACAACTAGAAACTCCACGACTAGAAACTCCAAAACTAGAAACTCCACAACTCGAAACTCCACAACTGGAAACTCCACAACTAGACACTCCACAACTAAAACTCTTCAACTTGAAACTCCTCAACTAGAAACTCCACAACCAGAAACTTCACAACTAGAAACTCCGCAACTAGAAACTCCGCAACAGGAGACTCTACAACTAGAAGCTCCACAACTAGAAACTCCAAAACGAGAAACTCCACAACTAGAAACTCCACAAGTTTAAAGTCCACAACTTGAGACTCCACAACTAGAAACTCCACAACTTGAAACTCCTCAACTAGAAACTCCACAACCAGAAACTCCACAACTAGAAACTCCGCAACTAGAAACTCCGCAACTAGAGACTCCACAACTAGAAACTCCACAACTAGAAACTCCACAACTACAAACTCCACAAATACAGACTCGGCAACTAGAAATTCCATATCAAGACACTCCACAACTAGTAACTGCAAAACTAGAGACTTCACAACTAGAAACTCAACAACTAGAAACTCCACAACTAAAAACTCCACAACTGGAAACTCCAAAACTTGAGACTCCGCAACTTGAAACTTCACATCTAGAAACTCCGCTATTAAAAACTCCGCAACTAGAAACTCCGCAACTAGAATCTTCACAACTTAAAACTCCACAACTAGATAGTCAACAACTGGAAACTCCACAACTAGATACTTCACAACTGGAAACTCCACAACTAGATACTCCACAACTGGAAACTCCACAACTAGAGACTCCACAACTCGAAACTCCACAACCAGAAACTCCACAACTAAAAACTCCACAACCAGAGACTCCACAGCTTCACAACTAGAAACTCCACAACTGGAAACTACACAACTAGATACTCTGCAACTAGAAACTCCACAACTAGAGACTCCACAACTTGAAACTCCACAACTTGAAACTCCACAACTTGAGACTCCACAACTAGAAACTCCACAACTTGAAACTCCGCAGCTTGAGACTCCGCAACTAGAAACTCCACAACTAGGGACTCCGCAACTAGAAACTCCACAACTAGAAACTCCACAACTGGAAACTCCACTACTAGATACTCCACAACTGGAAACTCGGCAACTAGAAACTCCACAACTAGAGACTCCACAACTAGAAACTCCGCAACTAGAGACTCCACAACTAGAAACCCCACAACTAGAAACTCCACAACTTGAAACTCCATGAAAACAGACTCGGCAACTAGAAATTCCATATCTAGAAACTCCACAACTAGAAACTGCAAAACTAGAGACTTAACAACTAGAAACTCAACAACTAGAAACTCCACAACTAAAAATTCCACAACTGGAAACTCCACAACTTGAGACTCCGCAACTTGAAAATTCACAACTAGAAACTCCGCTATTAAAAACTCCGCAACTAGAAACTCCGCAACTAAAAACTCCACAACTTAAAACTCCACAACTAGATACTCCACAACTGGAAACTCCACAACTAGATACTTCACAACGGGAAACTCAACAACTAGATACTCCGCAACTGGAAACTCCACAACTAGAAACTCCACAACTAGAGACTCCACAACTCGAAACTCCACAACTAGAAACTCCACGAATAGAACTCCACAACCAGAAACTCCACAAGTTTAAAGTCCACAACTTGAGACTTCACAACTAGAAACTCCACAACTTGAAACTCCTCAACTAGAAACTCCACAACTAGAAACTCCACAACTAGAGACTCTGCAACTAGAAACTCCACAACTAGATACTCCACAACTGAACAACTAGAAACTCCACAACGGGAAAATCCACAACTAGATACTCCACAACTAGAAAATCTACAACTAGAAACTCCACAACTATAGACTCCACAACTTGAAACTCCACAAGTTTAAACTCCACAACTTGAAAATTCACAACTAGAAACTCCGCTATTAAAAACTCCGCAACTAGAAACTCCGCAACTAAAAACTCCACAACTTAAAACTCCACAACTAGATACTCCACAACTGGAAACTCCACAACTAGATACTTCACAACTGGAAACTCCACAACTAGATACTCCACAACTGGAAACTCCACAACTAGAGACTCCACAACTCGAAACTCCACAACTAGAAACTCCACAACTAAAAACTCCACAACCAGAGACTCTACAGCTTCACAACTAGAAACTCCACAACTGGAAACTCCACAACTAGATACTCTGCAACTAGAAACTCCACAACTAGAGACTCCACAACTTGAAACTCCACAACTTGAAACTCCACAACTTGAGACTCCACAACTAGAAACTCCACAACTTGAAACTCCGCAGCTTGAGACTCCGCAACTAGAAACTCCACAACTAGGGACTCCGCAACTAGAAACTCCACAACTAGAAACTCCGCAACAGGAGACTCTACAACTAGAAACTCCACAACTAGAAACTCCAAAACGAGAAACTCCACAACTAGAAACTCCACAACTAGAAACTCCGCAACTAGAAACTCCGCAACTAGAGACTCCACAACTAGAAACTCCACAACTAGAAACTCCACAACTACAAACTCCACAAATACAGACTCGGCAACTAGAAATTCCATATCTAGAAACTTCACAACTAGTAACTGCAAAACTAGAGACTTCACAACTAGAAACTCAACAACTAGAAACTCCACAACTAAAAACTCCACAACTGGAAACTCCACAACTTGAGACTCCGCAACTTGAAACTTCACATCTAGAAACTCCGCTATTAAAAACTCCGCAACTAGAAACTCCGCAACTAGAAACTTCACAACTTAAAACTCAACAACTAGATACTCCACAACTGGAAACTCCACAACTAGATACTTCACAACTGGAAACTCCACAACTAGATACTCCACAACTGGAAACTCCACAACTAGAGACTCCACAACTCGAAACTCCACAACTAGAAACTCCACAACTAAAAACTCCACAACCAGAGACTCTACAGCTTCACAACTAGAAACTCCACAACTGGAAACTCCACATCTAGAGACTCCACAATTTGAAACTCCAAAACTAGAGACTCTGCAACTAGAAACTCAACAACTAGATACTCCACAACTGAACAACTAGAAACTCCACAACGGGAAAATCCACAACTAGATACTCCACAACTAGAAACTCCACAACTCGAAACTCCACTACTAGATACTCCACAACTGGAAACTCGACAACTAGAAACTCCACATCTAGAGACTCCACAATTTGAAACTCCACAACTAGAGACTCTGCAACTAGAACCTCAACAACTAGGTACTCCACAACTGAACAACTAGAAACTCCACAACTGGAAAATCCACAACTAGATACTCCACAACTAGAAAATCTACAACTAGAAACTCCACAAGTATAGACTCCACAACTTGAAACTCCACAAGTTTAAACTCCACAACTTGAGACTCCACAAGTAGAAACTCCACAACTAGAAACTCCACAACTGGAAACTCCCCAACTAGAAACTCCGCAACTAGAAACTCCGCAACAGGAGACTCTAACACTAGAAACTCCACAACTAGAAACTTCAAAACTAGAAACTCCACAACTAGAAACTCCACAACTTTAAACTCCACAACTAGAAACTCCACAACCAGAAACTCCACAACTAGAAACTCCGCAACTAGAAACTCCACAAATAGAGACTCGGCAACTAGAAAATTCATATCTAGAAACTCCACAACGAGAAACTGTAAAACTAAACTTCACAACTAGAAACTCAACAACTAGAAACTCCACAACTAAAAACTCACAACTGGAAACACCACAACTAGACACTCCACAACTAAAACTCTTCAACTTGAAACACCTCAACTAGAAACTCCACAACTAGAAACTCCACAAAAGAGACTCCGCGACTTCACAATTAGAAACTCCACAACTGGAAACTCCACAAATAGATACTCTGCAACTAGAAACTCCACAACTAGAGACTCCACAACTTGAAACTCCACAACTTTAAACTCCATAACTTGAGACTCCACACCTAGAAACTCCACAACTTGAAACTCCACAGCTTGAGACTCCGCAACTAGAAACTCCACAACTAGGGACTCCACAACTGGAAACTCCACTACTAGATACTCCACAACTGAAAACTCGGCAACTAGAAACTCCACAACTAGAGACTCCACAACTTGAAACTCCAAAACTAGAGACTCTGCAACTAGAAACTCCACAACTCGAAACTCCGCAACTAGAAACTCCGCATCTAGAGACTCCACAACAAGAAACCCCACAACTAGAAACTCAACAACTTCAAACTCTATTAAAACAGACTCGGCAACTAGAAATTCCATATCTAGAAACTCCACAACTAGAAACTGCAAAACTAGAGACTTCACAACTAGAAACTCAACAACTAGAAACTCCACAACTAAAAACTCCACAACTGGAAACTCCACAACTTGAGACTCCGCAACTTGAAAATTCACAACTAGAAACTCCGCTATTAAAAACTCCGCAACTAGAAACTCCGCAACTAAAAACTCCACAACTTAAAACTCCACAACTAGATACTCCACAACTGGAAACTCCACAACTAGATACTTCACAACGGGAAACTCAACAACTAGATACTCCACAACTGGAAACTCCACAACTAGAAACTCCACAACTAGAGACTCCACAACTCGAAACTCCTCAACTAGAAACTCCACTACTAGAAACTGCACAACCAGAAACTCCGCAACTCCACAACTAGAAACTCCACAACTGGAAACTCCACAACTAGATACTCTGCAACTAGAAACTCCACAACTGGAGACTCCACAAATTGAAACTCCACAACTTTAAGCTCCACAACTTGAGACTCCACAACTAGAAACTGCGCAACTTGAAACTCCGCAGCTTGAGACTCCGCAACTGGAAATTCCACAACTATGGACTCCGCCACTAGAAACTCCACAGCTAGAAACTCCACAACTGGAAACTCCACTACAAGATACTCCACAACTGGAAACTCGGCAACTAGAAACTCTACGACTAGAGACTCCACAACTTGAAACTCCACAACTAGAAACTCCACAACTCGAAACTCCACTACTAGATACTCCACAACTGGAAACTCCACAACTGGAAACTCCACATCTAGAGACTCCACAACTTGAAACTCCACAACTAGGGACTCTGCAACTAGAAACTCAACAACTAGAGACTGCGCAACTCAACAACTATAAACTCCACAACTGGAAAATCCACAACTAGATACTCCACAACTAGAAAATATACAACTAGAAACTCCACAACTATAGACTCCCCAACTTGAAACTCCACAAGTGTAAACTTCACAACTTGAGACTCCACAACTAGAAACTCCACAACTGAAAACTCCCCAACTAGAAACTCCGCAACTAGAAACTCCGCAACAGGAGACTCTACAACTAGAAACTCCACAACTAGAAACTCCAAAACGAGAAACTCCACAACTAGAAACTCCACAAGTTTAAAGTCCACAACTTGAGACTCCACAACTAGAAACTCTACAACTTGAAACTCCTCAACTAGAAACTCCACAACCAGAAACTCCACAACTAGAAACCCGCAACTAGAAACTCCGCAACTAGAGACTCCACAACTAGAAACTCCACAACTAGAAACTCCACAACTACAAACTCCACAAATACAGACTCGGCAACTAGAAATTCCATATCTAGAAACTCCACAACTAGTAACTGCAAAACTAGAGACTTCACAACTAGAAACTCAACAACTAGAAACTCCACAACTAAAAACTCCACAACTGGAAACTCCACAACTTGAGACTCCGCAACTTGAAACTTCACAACTAGAAACTCCGCTATTAAAAACTCCGCAACTAGAAACTCCGCAACTAGAAACTTCACAACTTAAAACTCCACAACTAGATACTCCACAACTGGAAACTCCACAACTAGATACTTCACAACTGGAAACTCCACAACTAGATACTCCACAACTGGAAACTCAACAACTAGAGACTCCACAACTCGAAACTCCACAACTAGAAACTCCACAACTAAAAACTTCACAACCAGAGACTCCACAGCTTCACAACTAGAAACTCCACAACTGGAAACTCCACAACTAGATACTCTGCAACTAGAAACTCCACAACTAGAGACTCCACAACTTGAAACTCCACAACTTGAAACTCCACAACTTGAGACTCCACAACTAGAAACTCCACAACTTGAAACTCCGCAGCTTGAGACTCCGCAACTAGAAACTCCACAACTAGAGACTCCGCAACTAGAAACTCCACAACTAGAAACTCCACAACTGGAAACTCCACTACTAGATACTCCACAACTGGAAACTCCACAACTGGAAACTCCACAACTAGAAACTCCACAGCTTGAGACTCCGCAACTTGAAACTCCACAACTTGAAACTTCGCAACTAGAAACTCTGCAACTAGGGACTCCACAACTAGAAACTCCACAACTAGAAACTCCACAACTCGAAACTCCACTACTAGATACTCCACAACTGGAAACTCGACAACTAGAAACTCCACATCTGGAGACACCACAATTTGAAACTCCACAACTAGAGACTCTGCAACTAGAAACTCAACAACTAGGTACTCCACAACTGAACAACTAGAAACTCCACAACTGGAAAATCCACAACTAGAAACTCCACAACTAGAAAATCTACAACTAGAAACTCCACAACTATAGACTCCACAACTTGAAACTCCACAAGTTTAAACTCCACAACTTGAGACTCCACAAGTAGAAACTCCACAACTAGAAACTCCGCAACTAGAAACTCCGCAACAGGAGACTCTAACACTAGAAACTCCACAACTAGAAACTTCAAAACTAGAAACTCCACAACTAGAAACTTCACAACTAGAAACTCCGCAACTAGAGACTCCACAACTAGAAACTCCACAACTTGAAACTCCACAGCTAGAAACTCCACAACCAGAAACTCCGCAACTAGAAACTCCACAAATAGAGACTCGGCAACTAGAAATTTCATATCTAGAAACTCCACAACGAGAAACTGTAAAACTAGACTTCACAACTAGAAACTCAACAACTAGAAACTCCACAACTAAAAACTCCACAACTGGAAACTCCACAACTTGAGACTCCGCAACTTGAAACTCCACAACAATAAACTCCGCTATTAAAAACTCCGCAACTAGAAACTCCGCAACTAGAAACTCCACAACTTGAAACTCCACAACTAGATACTCCACAACTGGAAACTCCACAACTAGATACTTCACAAATGGAA
This sequence comes from Rhipicephalus microplus, assembly GCF_043290135.1. Lineage (NCBI taxonomy): Eukaryota > Metazoa > Arthropoda > Arachnida > Ixodida > Ixodidae > Rhipicephalus > Rhipicephalus microplus. The sequence goes on from NW_027464670.1 coordinate 671,620, forward strand.
ACTACACAACTAGATACTCCACAACTGGAAACTCCACAACTAGAGACTCCACAACTCGAAACTCCACAACTAGAAACTCCACAACTAGAAACTCCACAACTGGAAACTCCACAACTAGATACCCCGCAACTAGAAACTCCACAACTAGAGACTCCACAACTTGAAACTCCACAACTAGAAACTGCACAACTAGAAACTCTGCAACTAGAGACTCCACAACTAGAAACTCCACAACTAGAAACTCCGCAACTAGAAACTCCACAACTAGAAACTCCACAACTAGAAACTCCACAACTAGAAACTCCACAACTAGAGATTCCGCAACTAGAAACTCCACAACCAGAGACTCCGCAACTAGAAACTCCGCAGCTAGAAACTCCACAAATAGAAACTCCGCAACTAGAAACTCCGCAGCTAGAAACTACACAACTAGAGACTCCACAAATAGAAACTCCACAACTAGAAACTCCACAACTGGAAACTCCCCAACTAGAAACTCCGCAACTAGAAACTCCGCAACAGGAGACTCTACAACTAGAAACTCCACGACTAGAAACTCCAAAACTAGAAACTCCACAACTCGAAACTCCACAACTGGAAACTCCACAACTAGACACTCCACAACTAAAAACTCTTCAACTTGAAACTCCTCAACTAGAAACTCCACAACCAGAAACTTCACAACTAGAAACTCCGCAACAGGAGACTCTACAACTAGAAACTCCACAACTAGAAACTCCAAAACGAGAAACTCCACAACTAGAAACTCCACAAGTTTAAAGTCCACAACTTGAGACTCCACAACTAGAAACTCCACAACTTGAAACTCCTCAACTAGAAACTCCACAACCAGAAACTCCACAACTAGAAACTCCGCAACTAGAAACTCCGCAACTAGAGACTCCACAACTAGAAACTCCACAACTAGAAACTCCACAACTACAAACTCCACAAATACAGACTCGGCAACTAGAAATTCCATATCTAGAAACTCCACAACTAGTAACTGCAAAACTAGAGACTTCACAACTAGAAACTCAACAACTAGAAACTCCACAACTAAAAACTCCACAACTGGAAACTCCACAACTTGAGACTCCGCAACTTGAAACTTCACATCTAGAAACTCCGCTATTAAAAACTCCGCAACTAGAAACTCCGCAACTAGAAACTTCACAACTTAAAACTCCACAACTAGATACTCCACAACTGGAAACTCCACAACTAGATACTTCACAACTGGAAACTCCACAACTAGATACTCCACAACTGGAAACTCCACAACTAGAGACTCCACAACTCGAAACTCCACAACTAGAAACTCCACAACTAAAAACTTCACAACCAGAGACTCCACAGCTTCACAACTAGAAACTCCACAACTGGAAACTCCACAACTAGATACTCTGCAACTAGAAACTCCACAACTAGAGACTTCACAACTTGAAACTCCACAACTTCAAACTCCACAACTTGAGACTCCACAACTAGAAACTCCACAACTTGAAACTCCGCAGCTTGAGACTCCGCAACTAGAAACTCCACAACTAGGGACTCCGCAACTAGAAACTCCACATCTGGAAACTCCACTACTAGATACTCCACAACTGGAAACTCGGCAACTAGAAACTCCACAACTAGAGACTCCACAACTTGAAACTCCACAACTAGAGACTCTGCAACTAGAAACTCCACAACTTGAAACTCCACAACTGGAAACTCCACAACTAGAAACTCCACAGCTTGAGACTCCGCAACTTGAAACTCCACAACTTGAAACTTCGCAACTAGAAACTCCGCAACTAGGGACTCCACAACTAGAAACTCCACAACTAGAAACTCCACAACTCGAAACTCCACTACTAGATACTCCACAACTGGAAACTCGACTACTAGAAACTCCACATCTAGAGACTCCACAATTTGAAACTCCACAACTAGAGACTCTGCAACTAGAAACTCAACAACTAGGTACTCCACAACTGAACAACTAGAAACTCCACAACTGGAAAATCCACAACTAGATACTCCACAACTAGAAAATCTACAACTAGAAACTCCACAACTATAGACTCCAGAACTTGAAACTCCACAAGTTTAAACTCCACAACTTGAGACTCCACAAGTAGAAACTCCACAACTAGAAACTCCACAACTGGAAACTCCCCAACTAGAAACTCCGCAACTAGAAACTCCGCAACAGGAGACTCTAACACTAGAAACTCCACAACTAGAAACTTCAAAACTAGAAACTCCACAACTAGAAACTTCACAACTAGAAACTCCGCAACTAGAGACTCCACAACTAGAAACTCCACAACTTGAAACTCCACAACTAGATACTCCACAACTGAACAACTAGAAACTCCACAACGGGAAAATCCACAACTAGATACTCCACAACTAGAAAATCTACAACTAGAAACTCCACAACTATAGACTCCACAACTTGAAACTCCACAAGTTTAAACTCCACAACTTGAAAATTCACAACTAGAAACTCCGCTATTAAAAACTCCGCAACTAGAAACTCCGCAACTAAAAACTCCACAACTTAAAACTCCACAACTAGATACTCCACAACTGGAAACTCCACAACTAGATACTTCACAACTGGAAACTCCACAACTAGATACTCCACAACTGGAAACTCCACAACTAGAGACTCCACAACTCGAAACTCCACAACTAGAAACTCCACAACTAAAAACTCCACAACCAGAGACTCTACAGCTTCACAACTAGAAACTCCACAACTGGAAACTCCACAACTAGATACTCTGCAACTGGAAACTCCACAACTTGAGACTCCGCAACTTGAAACTTCACATCTAGAAACTCCGCTATTAAAAACTCCGCAACTAGAAACTCCGCAACTAGAAACTTCACAACTTAAAACTCAACAACTAGATACTCCACAACTGGAAACTCCACAACTAGATACTTCACAACTGGAAACTCCACAACTAGATACTCCACAACTGGAAACTCCACAACTAGAGACTCCACAACTCGAAACTCCACAACTAGAAACTACACAACTAAAAACTCCACAACCAGAGACTCTACAGCTTCACAACTAGAAACTCCACGACTGGAAACTCCACATCTAGAGACTCCACAATTTGAAACTCCAAAACTAGAGACTCTGCAACTAGAAACTCAACAACTAGATACTCCACAACTGAACAACTAGAAACTCCACAACGAGAAAATCCACAACTAGATACTCCACAACTAGAAACTCCACAACTCGAAACTCCACTACTAGATACTCCACAACTGGAAACTCGACAACTAGAAACTCCACATCTAGAGACTCCACAATTTGAAACTCCACAACTAGAGACTCTGCAACTAGAACCTCAACAACTAGGTACTCCACAACTGAACAACTAGAAACTCCACAACTGGAAAATCCACAACTAGATACTCCACAACTAGAAAATCTACAACTAGAAACTCCACAAGTATAGACTCCACAACTTGAAACTCCACAAGTTTAAACTCCACAACTTGAGACTCCACAAGTAGAAACTCCACAACTAGAAACTCCACAACTGGAAACTCCCCAACTAGAAACTCCGCAACTAGAAACTCCGCAACAGGAGACTCTAACACTAGAAACTCCACAACTAGAAACTTCAAAACTAGAAACTCCACAACTAGAAACTCCACAACTTTAAACTCCACAACTAGAAACTCCACAACCAAAAACTCCACAACTAGAAACTCCGCAACTAGAAACTCCACAAATAGAGACTCGGCAACTAGAAATTTCATATCTAGAAACTCCACAACGAGAAACTGTAAAACTAAACTTCACAAGTAGAAACTCAACAACTAGAAACTCCACAACTAAAAACTCCACAACTGGAAACTCCACAACTAGACACTCCACAACTAAAACTCTTCAACTTGAAACACCTCAACTAGAAACTCCACAACTAAAAACTCCACAAAAGAGACTCCGCGACTTCACAATTAGAAACTCCACAACTGGAAACTCCACAAATAGATACTCTGCAACTAGAAACTCCACAACTAGAGACTCCACAACTTGAAACTCAACAACTTTAAACTCCATAACTTGAGACTCCACACCTAGAAACTCCACAACTTGAAACTCCACAGCTTGAGACTCCGCAACTAGAAACTCCACAACTAGGGACTCCACAACTGGAAACTCCACTACTAGATACTCCACAACTGAAAACTCGGCAACTAGAAACTCCACAACTAGAGACTCCACAACTTGAAACTCCAAAACTAGAGACTCTGCAACTAGAAACTCCACAACTCGAAACTCCGCAACTAGAAACTCCGCATCTAGAGACTCCACAACTAGAAACCCCACAACTAGAAACTCCACAACTTCAAACTCTATTAAAACAGACTCGGCAACTAGAAATTCCATATCTAGAAACTCCACAACTAGAAACTGCAAAACTAGAGACTTCACAACTAGAAACTCAACAACTAGAAACTCCACAACTAAAAACTCCACAACTGGAAACTCCACAACTTGAGACTCCGCAACTTGAAAATTCACAACTAGAAACTCCGCTATTAAAAACTCCGCAACTAGAAACTCCGCAACTAAAAACTCCACAACTTAAAACTCCACAACTAGATACTCCACAACTGGAAACTCCACAACTAGATACTTCACAACGGGAAACTCAACAACTAGATACTCCACAACTGGAAACTCCACAACTAGAAACTCCACAACTAGAGACTCCACAACTCGAAACTCCACAACTAGAAACTCCACTACTAGAAACTGCACAACCAGAAACTCCGCAACTCCACAACTAGAAACTCCACAACTGGAAACTCCACAACTAGATACTCTGCAACTAGAAACTCCACAACTAGAGACTCCACAACTTGAAACTCCACAACTTTAAGCTCCACAACTTGAGACTCCACAACTAGAAACTGCGCAACTTGAAACTCCGCAGCTTGAGACTCCGCAACTGGAAATTCCACAGCTATGGACTCCGCCACTAGAAACTCCGCAGCTAGAAACTCCACAACTGGAAACTCCACTACAAGATACTCCACAACTGGAAACTCGGCAACTAGAAACTCTACGACTAGAGACTCCACAACTTGAAACTCCACAACTAGAAACTCCACAACTCGAAACTCCACTACTAGATACTCCACAACTGGAAACTCCACAACTGGAAACTCCACATCTAGAGACTCCACAACTTGAAACTCCACAACTAGGGACTCTGCAACTAGAAACTCAACAACTAGAGACTGCGCAACTCAACAACTATAAACTCCACAACTGGAAAATCCACAACTAGATACTCCACAACTAGAAAATATACAACTAGAAACTCCACAACTATAGACTCCCCAACTTGAAACTCCACAAGTGTAAACTTCACAACTTGAGACTCCACAACTAGAAACTCCACAACTGAAAACTCCCCAACTAGAAACTCCGCAACTAGAAACTCCGCAACAGGAGACTCTACAACTAGAAACTCCACAACTAGAAACTCCAAAACGAGAAGCTCCACAACTAGAAACTCCACAAGTTTAAAGTCCACAACTTGAGACTCCACAACTAGAAACTCTACAACTTGAAACTCCTCAACTAGAAACTCCACAACCAGAAACTCCACAACTAGAAACCCGCAACTAGAAACTCCGCAACTAGAGACTCCACAACTAGAAACTCCACAACTAGAAACTCCACAACTACAAACTCCACAAATACAGACTCGGCAACTAGAAATTCCATATCTAGAAACTCCACAACTAGTAACTGCAAAACTAGAGACTTCACAACTAGAAACTCAACAACTAGAAACTCCACAACTAAAAACTCCACAACTGGAAACTCCACAACTTGAGACTCCGCAACTTGAAACTTCACAACTAGAAACTCCGCTATTAAAAACTCCGCAACTAGAAACTCCGCAACTAGAAACTTCACAACTTAAAACTCCACAACTAGATACTCCACAACTGGAAACTCCACAACTAGATACTTCACAACTGGAAACTCCACAACTAGATACTCCACAACTGGAAACTCAACAACTAGAGACTCCACAACTCGAAACTCCACAACTAGAAACTCCACAACTAAAAACTTCACAACCAGAGACTCCACAGCTTCACAACTAGAAACTCCACAACTGGAAACTCCACAACTAGATACTCTGCAACTAGAAACTCCACAACTAGAGACTCCACAACTTGAAACTCCACAACTTGAAACTCCACAACTTGAGACTCCACAACTAGAAACTCCACAACTTGAAACTCCGCAGCTTGAGACTCCGCAACTAGAAACTCCACAACTAGGGACTCCGCAACTAGAAACTCCACAACTAGAAACTCCACAACTGGAAACTCCACTACTAGATACTCCACAACTGGAAACTCCACAACTAGAAACTCCACAGCTTGAGACTCCGCAACTTGAAACTCCACAACTTGAAACTTCGCAACTAGAAACTCTGCAACTAGGGACTCCACAACTAGAAACTCCACAACTAGAAACTCCACAACTCGAAACTCCACTACTAGATACTCCACAACTGGAAACTCGACAACTAGAAACTCCACATCTGGAGACACCACAATTTGAAACTCCACAACTAGAGACTCTGCAACTAGAAACTCAACAACTAGGTACTCCACAACTGAACAACTAGAAACTCCACAACTGGAAAATCCACAACTAGATACTCCACAACTAGAAAATCTACAACTAGAAACTCCACAACTATAGACTCCACAACTTGAAACTCCACAAGTTTAAACTCCACAACTTGAGACTCCACAAGTAGAAACTCCACAACTAGAAACTCCACAACTGGAAACTCCCCAACTAGAAACTCCGCAACTAGAAACTCCGCAACAGGAGACTCTAACACTAGAAACTCCACAACTAGAAACTTCAAAACTAGAAACTCCACAACTAGAAACTTCACAACTAGAAACTCCGCAACTAGAGACTCCACAACTAGAAACTCCACAACTTGAAACTCCACAGCTAGAAACTCCACAACCAGAAACTCCGCAACTAGAAACTCCACAAATAGAGACTCGGCAACTAGAAATTTCATATCTAGAAACTCCACAACGAGAAACTGTAAAACTAGACTTCACAACTAGAAACTCAACAACTAGAAACTCCACAACTAAAAACTCCACAACTGGAAACTCCACAACTTGAGACTCCGAAACTTGAAACTCCACAACAATAAACTGCGCTATTAAAAACTCCGCAACTAGAAACTCCGCAACTAGAAACTCCACAACTTGAAACTCCACAACTAGATACTCCACAATTGGAAACTCCACAACTAGATACTTCACAAATGGAAACTACACAACTAGATACTCCACAACTGGAAACTCCACAACTAGAGACTCCACAACTCGAAACTCCACAACTAGAAACTCCACAACTAGAAACTCCACAACTGGAAACTCCACAACTAGATACCCCGCAACTAGAAACTCCACAACTAGAGACTCCACAACTTGAAACTCCACAACTAGAAACTCTGCAACTAGAGACTCCACAACTAGAAACTCCACAACTAGAAACTCCGCAACTAGAAACTCCACAACTAGAAACTCCACAACTAGAAACTCCACAACTAGAAACTCCACAACTAGAGATTCCGCAACTAGAAACTCCACAACCAGAGACTCCGCAACTAGAAACTCCGCAGCTAGAAACTCCACAAATAGAAACTCCGCAACTAGAAACTCCGCAGCTAGAAACTACACAACTAGAGACTCCACAAATAGAAACTCCACAACTAGAAACTCCACAACTGGAAACTCCCCAACTAGAAACTCCGCAACTAGAAACTCCGCAACAGGAGACTACAACTAGAAACTCCACGACTAGAAACTCCAAAACTAGAAACTCCACAACTCGAAACTCCACAACTGGAAACTCCACAACTAGACACTCCACAACTAAAAACTCTTCAACTTGAAACTCCTCAACTAGAAACTCCACAACCAGAAACTTCACAACTAGAAACTCCTCAACAGGAGACTCTACAACTAGAAACTCCACAACTAGAAACTCCAAAACGAGAAACTCCACAACTAGAAACTCCACAAGTTTAAAGTCCACAACTTGAGACTCCACAACTAGAAACTCCACAACTTGAAACTCCTCAACTAGAAACTCCACAACCAGAAACTCCACAACTAGAAACTCCGCAACTAGAAACTCCGCAACTAGAGACTCCACAACTAGAAACTCCACAACTAGAAACTCCACAACTACAAACTCCACAAATACTGACTCGGCAACTAGAAATTCCATATCTAGAAACTCCACAACTAGTAACTGCAAAACTAGAGACTTCACAACTAGAAACTCAACAACTAGAAACTCCACAACTAAAAACTCCACAACTGGAAACTCCACAACTTGAGACTCCGCAACTTGAAACTTCACATCTAGAAACTCCGCTATTAAAAACTCCGCAACTAGAAACTCCGCAACTAGAAACTTCACAACTTAAAACTCCACAACTAGATACTCCACAACTGGAAACTCCACAACTAGATACTTCACAACTGGAAACTCCACAACTAGATACTCCACAACTGGAAACTCCACAACTAGAGACTCCACAACTCGAAACTCCACAACTAGAAACTCCACAACTAAAAACTTCACAACCAGAGACTCAACAGCTTCACAACTAGAAACTCCACAACTGGAAACTCCACAACTAGATACTCTGCAACTAGAAACTCCACAACGAGAGACTCCACAACTTGAAACTCCACAACTTCAAACTCCACAACTTGAGACTCCACAACTAGAAACTCCACAACTTGAAACTCCGCAGCTTGAGACTCCGCAACTAGAAACTCCACAACTAGGGACTCCGCAACTAGAAACTCCACATCTGGAAACTCCACTACTAGATACTCCACAACTGGAAACTCGGCAACTAGAAACTCCACAACTAGAGACTCCACAACTTGAAACTCCACAACTAGAGACTCTGCAACTAGAAACTCCACAACTTGAAACTCCACAACTGGAAACTCCACAACTAGAAACTCCACAGCTTGAAACTCCGCAACTTGAAACTCCACAACTTGAAACTTCGCAACTAGAAACTCCGCAACTAGGGACTCCACAACTAGAAACTCCACAACTAGAAACTCCACAACTCGAAACTCCACTACTAGATACTCCACAACTGGAAACTCGACTACTAGAAACTCCACATCTAGAGACTCCACAATTTGAAACTCCACAACTAGAGACTCTGCAACTAGAAACTCAACAACTAGGTACTCCACAACTGAACAACTAGAAACTCCACAACTGGAAAATCCACAACTAGATACTCCACAACTAGAAAATCTACAACTAGAAACTCCACAACTATAGACTCCAGAACTTGAAACTCCACAAGTTTAAACTCCACAACTTGAGACTCCACAAGCAGAAACTCCACAACTAGAAACTCCACAACTGGAAACTCCCCAACTAGAAACTCCGCAACTAGAAACTCCGCAACAGGAGACTCTAACACTAGAAACTCCACAACTAGAAACTTCAAAACGAGAAACTCCACAACTAGAAACTTCACAACTAGAAACTCCGCAACTAGAGACTCCACAACTAGAAACTCCACAACTTGAAACTCCACAACTAGAAACTCCACAACCAGAAACTCCACAACTAGAAACTCCGCAACTAGAAACTCCACAAATAGAGACTCGGCAACTAGAAATTTCATATCTAGAAACTCCACAACGAGAAACTGAAAAACTAGACTTCACAACTAGAAACTCAAAAACTAGAAACTCCACAACTAAAAACTCCACAACTGGAAACTCCACAAGTTGAGACTTCGCAACTTGAAACTCCACAACAATAAACTCCGCTATTAAAAACTCCGCAACTAGAAACTCCGCAACAAGAAACTCCACAACTTGAAACTCCACAACTAGATACTCCACAACTGGAAACTCCACAACTAGATACTTCACAAATGGAAACTCCACAACTAGATACTCCACAACTGGAAACTCCACAACTAGAAACTCCACAACTAGAGACTCCACAACTCGGAACTCCACAACTAGAAACTCCACAACTAGAAACTCCACAACTGGAAACTCCACAACTAGATACTCCGCAACTAGAAACTCCACAACTAGAGACTCCACAACTTGAAACTCCACAACTAGAAACTCCACAACTAGAAACTCTGCAACAAGAGACTCCACAACTAGAAACTCCACAACTAGAAACTCCGCAACTAGAAACTCCACAACTAGAAACTCCACAACTAGAAACTCCACAACCAGAGATTCCGCAACTAGAAACTCCACAACCAGAGACTCCGCAACTAGAAACTCCGCTGCTAGAAACTCCACAAATAGAAACTCCGCAACTAGAAACTCCGCAGCTAGAAACTACACAACTAGAGACTCCACAAATAGAAACTCCACAACTAGAAACTCCACAACTGGAAACTCCCCAACTAGAAACTCCGCAACTAGAAACTCCGCAACAGGAGACTCTACAACTAGAAACTCCACGACTAGAAACTCCAAAACTAGAAACTCCACAACTCGACACTCCACAACTGGAAACTCCACAACTAGACACTCCACAACTAAAAACTCTTCAACTTGAAACTCCTCAACTAGAAACTCCACAACCAGAAACTTCCCAACTAGAAACTCCACAACAGGAGACTCTACAACTAGAAACTCCACAACTAGAAACTCCACAAGTTTAAAGTCCACAACTTGAGACTCCACAACTAGAAACTCCACAACCAGAAACTCCACAACTAGAAACTCCGCAACTAGAAACTCCGCAACTAGAAACTCCACAACTAGAAACTCCACAACTAGAAACTCCACAACTAGAGATTCCGCAACTAGAAACTCCACAACCAGAGACTCCGCAACTAGAAACTCCGCAGCTAGAAACTCCACAAATAGAAACTCCGCAACTAGAAACTCCGCAGCTAGAAACTACACAACTAGAGACTCCACAAATAGAAACTCCACAACTAGAAACTCCACAACTGGAAACTCCTCAACTAGAAACTCCGCAACTAGAAACTCCGCAACAGGAGACTCTACAACTAGAAACTCCACGACTAGAAACTCCAAAACTAGAAACTCCACAACTCGAAACTCCACAACTGGAAACTCCACAACTAGACACTCCACAACTAAAACTCTTCAACTTGAAACTCCTCAACTAGAAACTCCACAACCAGAAACTTCACAACTAGAAACTCCGCAACTAGAAACTCCGCAACAGGAGACTCTACAACTAGAAGCTCCACAACTAGAAACTCCAAAACGAGAAACTCCACAACTAGAAACTCCACAAGTTTAAAGTCCACAACTTGAGACTCCACAACTAGAAACTCCACAACTTGAAACTCCTCAACTAGAAACTCCACAACCAGAAACTCCACAATTAGAAACTCCGCAACTAGAAACTCCGCAACTAGAGACTCCACAACTAGAAACTCCACAACTAGAAACTCCACAACTACAAACTCCACAAATACAGACTCGGCAACTAGAAATTCCATATCTAGAAACTCCACAACTAGTAACTGCAAAACTAGAGACTTCACAACTAGAAACTCAACAACTAGAAACTCCACAACTAAAAACTCCACAACTGGAAACTCCAAAACTTGAGACTCCGCAACTTGAAACTTCACATCTAGAAACTCCGCTATTAAAAACTCCGCAACTAGAAACTCCGCAACTAGAATCTTCACAACTTAAAACTCCACAACTAGATACTCAACAACTGGAAACTCCACAACTAGATACTTCACAACTGGAAACTCCACAACTAGATACTCCACAACTGGAAACTCCACAACTAGAGACTCCACAACTCGAAACTCCACAACTAGAAACTCCACAACTAAAAACTCCACAACCAGAGACTCCACAGCTTCACAACTAGAAACTCCACAACTGGAAACTACACAACTAGATACTCTGCAACTAGAAACTCCACAACTAGAGACTCCACAACTTGAAACTCCACAACTTGAAACTCCACAACTTGAGACTCCACAACTAGAAACTCCACAACTTGAAACTCCGCAGCTTGAGACTCCGCAACTAGAAACTCCACAACTAGGGACTCCGCAACTAGAAACTCCACAACTAGAAACTCCACAACTGGAAACTCCACTACTAGATACTCCACAACTGGAAACTCGGCAACTAGAAACTCCACAACTAGAGACTCCACAACTAGAAACTCCGCAACTAGAGACTCCACAACTAGAAACCCCACAACTAGAAACTCCACAACTTGAAACTTCATGAAAACAGACTCGGCAACTAGAAATTCCATATCTAGAAACTCCACAACTAGAAACTGCAAAACTAGAGACTTAACAACTAGAAACTCAACAACTAGAAACTCCACAACTAAAAATTCCACAACTGGAAACTCCACAACTTGAGACTCCGCAACTTGAAAATTCACAACTAGAAACTCCGCTATTAAAAACTCCGCAACTAGAAACTCCGCAACTAAAAACTCCACAACTTAAAACTCCACAACTAGATACTCCACAACTGGAAACTCCACAACTAGATACTTCACAACGGGAAACTCAACAACTAGATACTCCGCAACTGGAAACTCCACAACTAGAAACTCCACAACTAGAGACTCCACAACTCGAAACTCCACAACTAGAAACTCCACGAATAGAAACTCCACAACCAGAAACTCCACAAGTTTAAAGTCCACAACTTGAGACTCCACAACTAGAAACTCCACAACTTGAAACTCCTCAACTAGAAACTCCACAACTAGAAACTCCACAACTAGAGACTCTGCAACTAGAAACTCAACAACTAGATACTCCACAACTGAACAACTAGAAACTCCACAACGGGAAAATCCACAACTAGATACTCCACAACTAGAAAATCTACAACTAGAAACTCCACAACTATAGACTCCACAACTTGAAACTCCACAAGTTTAAACTCCACAACTTGAGACTCCACAAGTAGAAACTCCACAACTAGAAACTCCACAACTGGAAACTCCCCAACTAGAATCTCCGCAACTAGAAACTCCGCAACAGGAGACTCTAACACTAGAAACTCCACAACTAGAAACTTCACAACTAGAAACTCCGCAACTAGAGACTCCACAACTAGAAACTCCACAACTTGAAACTCCACAACTAGAAACTCCACAACCAGAAACTCCACAACTAGAAACTCCGCAACTAGAAACTCCACAAATAGAGACTCGGCAACTAGAAATTTCATATCTAGAAACTCCACAACGAGAAACTGTAAAACTAGACTTCACAACTAGAAACTCAACAACTAGAAACTCCACATCTAAAAACTCCACAACTGGAAACTCCACAACTTGAGACTCGGCAACTTGAAACTCCACAACAATAAACTCCGCTATTAAAAACTCCGCAACTAGAAACTCCGCAACTAGAAACTCCACAACTTGAAACTCCACAACTAGATACTCCACAACTGGAAACTCCACAACTAGATACTTCACAAATGGAAACTCCACAACTAGATACTCCACAACTGGAAACTCCACAACTAGAAACTCCACAACTAGAGACTCCACAACTCGAAACTCCACAACTAGAAACTCCACAACTAGAAACTCCACAACTGGAAACTCCACAACAAGATACTCCGCAACTAGAAACTCCACAACTAGGGACTCCGCAACTAGAAACTCCACAACTAGAAACTCCACAACTGGAAACTCCACTACTAGATACTCCACAACTGGAAACTCGGCAACTAGAAACTCCACAACTAGAGACTCCACAACTTGAAACTCCACAACTAGAGACTCTGCAACTAGAAACTCCACAACTAGAAACTCCACAGCTTGAGACTCCGCAACTTGAAACTCCACAAATTGAAACTTCGCAACTAGAAACTCCACAACTAGGGACTCCACAACTAGAAACTCCACAACTAGAAACTCCACAACTCGAAACTCCACTACTAGATACTCCACAACTGGAGACTCGACAACTAGAAACTCCACATCTAGAGACTCCACAATTTGAAACTCCACAACTAGAGACTCTGCAACTAGAAACTCAACAACTAGGTACTCCACAACTGAACAACTAGAAACTCCACAACTGGAAAATCCACAACTAGATACTCCACAACTAGAAAATCTACAACTAGAAACTCCACAACTATAGACTCCACAACTTGAAACTCCACAAGTTTAAACTCCACAACTTGAGACTCCACAAGTAGAAACTCCACAACTAGAAACTCCACAACTGGAAACTCCCCAACTAGAAACTCCGCAACTAGAAACTCCGCAACAGGAGACTCTAACACTAGAAACTCCACAACTAGAAACTTCAAAACTAGAAACTCCACAACTAGAAACTTCACAACTAGAAACTCCGCAACTAGAGACTCCACATCTAGAAACTCCACAACTTGAAACTCCACAACTAGAAACTCCACAACCAGAAACTCCACAACTAGAAACTCCGCAACTAGAAACTCCACAAATAGAGACTCGGCAACTAGAAATTTCATATCTAGAAACTCCACAACAAGAAACTGTAAAACTAGACTTCACAACTAGAAACTCAACAATTAGAAACTCCACAACTAAAAACTCCACAACTGGAAACTCCACAACTTGAGACTCCGCAACTTGAAACTCCACAACAATAAACTCCGCTATTAAAAACTCCGCAACTAGAAACTCCGCAACTAGAAACTCCACAACTTGAAACTCCACAACTAGATACTCCACAACTGGAAACTCCACAACTAGATACTTCACAAATGGAAACTCCACAACTAGATACTCCACAACTGGAAACTCCACAACTAGAGACTCCACAACTTGAAACTCCACAACTAGAAACTCCACAACTAGAAACTCTGCAACTAGAGACTCCACAACTAGAAACTCCACAACTAGAAACTCCGCAACTAGAAACTCCACAACTAGAAACTCCACAACTAGAAACTCCACAACTAGAAACTCCACAACTAGAGATTCCGCAACTAGAAACTCCACAACCAGAGACTCCGCAACTAGAAACTCCGCAGCTAGAAACTCCACAAATAGAAACTCCGCAACTAGAAACTCCGCAGCTAGAAACTACACAACTAGAGACTCCACAAATAGAAACTCCACAACTAGAAACTCCACAACTGGAAACTCCCCAACTAGAAACTCCGCAACTAGAAACTCCGCAACAGGAGACTCTACAACTAGAAACTCCACGACTAGAAACTCCAAAACTAGAAACTCCACAACTCGAAACTCCAGAACTGGAAACTCCACAACTAGACACTCCACAACTAAAAACTCTTCAACTTGAAACTCCTCAACTAGAAACTCTACAACCAGAAACTTCACAACTAGAAACTCCGCAACAGGAGACTCTACAACTAGAAACTCCACAACTAGAAACTCCAAAACGAGAAACTCCACAACTAGAAACTCCACAAGTTTAAAGTCCACAACTTGAGACTCCACAACTAGAAACTCCACAACTTGAAACTCCTCAACTAGAAACTCCACAACCAGAAACTCCACAACTAGAAACTCCGCAACTAGAAACTCCGCAACTAGAGACTCCACAACTAGAAACTCCACAACCTGAAACTCCACAACTACAAACTCCACAAATACAGACTCGGCAACTAGAAATTCCATATCAAGAAACTCCACAACTAGTAACTGCAAAACTAGAGACTTCACAACTAGAAACTCAACAACTAGAAACTCCACAACTAAAAACTCCACAACTGGAAACTCCACAACTTGAGACTCCGCAACTTGAAACTTCACATCTAGAAACTCCGCTATTAAAAACTCCGCAACTAGAAACTCCGCAACTAGAAACTTCACAACTTAAAACTCCACAACTAGATACTCCACAACTGGAAACTCCACAACTAGATACTTCACAACTGGAAACTCCACAACTAGATACTCCACAACTCGAAACTCCACAACTGGAGACTCAACAACTCGAATTTCCACAACTAGAAACTCCACAACTAAAAACTCCACAACCAGAGACTCCACAGCTTCACAACTAGAAACTCCACAACTGGAAACTCCACAACTAGATACTCTGCAACTAGAAACTCCACAACTAGAGACTCCACAACTTGAAACTCCACAACTTGAAACTCCACAACTTGAGACTCCACAACTAGAAACTCCACAACTTGAAACTCCGCAGCTTGAGACTCCGCAACTAGAAACTCCACAACCAGGGACTCCGCAACTAGAACCTCCACAACTAGAAACTCCACAACTGGAAACTCCACTACTAGATACTACACAACTGGAAACTCGGCAACTAGAAACTCCACAACTACAGACTCCACAACTTGAAACTCCACAACTAGAGACTCTGCAACTAGAAACTCCACAACTCGAAACTCCACAACTGGAAACTCCACAACTAGAAACTCCACAACTAGAAACTCCCCAACTAGAAACTCCGCAACTAGAAACTCCGCAACAGGAGACTCTAACACTAGAAACTCCACAACTAGAAACTCCAAAACGAGAAACTCCACAACTAGAAACTCCACAAGTTTAAAGTCCACAACTTGAGACTCCACAACTAGAAACTCCACAACTTGAAACTCCTCAACTAGAAACTCCACAACCAGAAACTCCACAACTAGAAACTCCGCAACTAGAAACTCCGCAACTAGAGACTCCACAACTAGAAACTCCACAACCTGAAACTCCACAACTACAAACTCCACAAATACAGACTCGGCAACTAGAAATTCCATATCTAGAAACTCCACAACTAGTAACTGCAAAACTAGAGACTTCACAACTAGAAACTCAACAACTAGAAACTCCACAACTAAAAACTCCACAACTGGAAACTGCACAACTTGAGACTCCGCAACTTGAAACTTCACATCTAGAAACTCCGCTATTAAAAACTCCGCAACTAGAAACTCCGCAACTAGAAACTTCACAACTTAAAACTCCACAAGTAGATACTCCACAACTGGAAACTCCACATCTTGATACTCCACAACTGGAAACTCCACAACTAGATACTTCACAACTGGAAACTCCACAACTAGATACTCCACAACTGGAAACTCCACAACTAGAGACTTCACAACTAGAAACTCAACAACTAGAAACTCCACAACTAAAAACTCCACAACTGGAAACTCCACAACTTGAGACTCCGCAACTTGAAACTTCACAACTAGAAACTCCGCTATTAAAAACTCCGCAACTAGAAACTCCGCAACTAGAAACTTCACAACTTAAAACTCCACAACTAGATACTCCACAACTGGAAACTCCACAACTAGAAACTCCACCACTGGAAACTCCACAACTAGATACTCTGCAACTAGAAACTCCACAACTAGAGACTCCACAACTTGAAACTCCACAACTTGAAACTCCACAACTTGAGACTCCACACCTAGAAACTCCACAACTTGAAACTCCGCAGCTTGAGACTCCGCAACTAGAAACTCCACAACTAGGGACTCCGCAACTAGAAACTCCACAACTAGAAACTCCACAACTGGAAACTCCACTACTAGATACTCCACAACTGGAAACTCGGCAACTAGAAACTCCACAACTAGAGACTCCACAACTTGAAACTCCACAACTAGAGACTCTGCAACTAGAAACTCCACAACTCGAAACTCCACAACTGGAAACTCCACAACTAGAAACTCCACAGCTTGAGACTCCACAACTTGAAACTCTACAACTTGAAACTTCGCAACTAGAAACTCCGCAACTAGGGACTCCACAACTAGAAACTCCACAACTCGAAACTCTACTACTAGATACTCCACAACTGGAAACTCGACAACTAGAAACTCCACATCTAGAGACTCCACAATTTGAAACTCCACAACTAGAGACTCTGCAACTAGAAACTCAACAACTAGATACTCCACAACTGAACAACTAGAAACTCCACAACTGGAAAATCCACAACTAGATACTCCACAACTAGAAAATCTACAACTAGAAACTCCACAACTATAGACTCCACAACTTGAAACTCCACAAGTTTAAACTCCACAACTTGAGACTCCACAAGTAGAAACTCCACAACTAGAAACTCCACAACTGGAAACTCCCCAACTAGAAACTCCGCAACTAGAAACTCCGCAACAGGAGACTCTAACACTAGAAACTCCACAACTAGAAACTTCAAAACTAGAAACTCCACAACTAGAAACTTCATATCTAGAAACTCCACAACGAGAAACTGTAAAACTAGACTTCACAACTAGAAACTCAACAACTAGAAACTCCACAACTAAAAACTCCACAACTGGAAACTCCACAACTTGAGACTCCGCAACTTGAAACTCCACAACAATAAACTCCGCTATTAAAAACTCCGCAACTAGAAACTCCGCAACTAGAAACTCCACAACTTGAAACTCCACAACTAGATACTCCACAACTGGAAACTCCACAACTAGATACTTCACAAATGGAAACTCCACAACTAGATACTCCACAACTAGAAACTCCACAACTAGAAACTCCACAACTGGAAACTCCACAACTAGATACTCCGCAACTAGAAACTCCACAACTAGAGACTCCACAACTTGAAACTCCACAACTAGAGACTCCGCAACTAGAAACTCCGCAGCTAGAAACTCCACAACTAGAAACTCCGCAGCTAGAAACTACACAACTAGAGACTCCACAAATAGAAACTCCACAACTAGAAACTCCACAACTAAAAACTCCACAACTGGAAACTCCACAACTTGAGACTCCGCAACTTGAAACTTCACATCTAGAAACTCCGCTATTAAAAACTCCGCAACTAGAAACTCCGCAACTAGAAACTTCACAACTTAAAACTCCACAACTAGATACTCCACAACTGGAAACTCCCCAACTAGAAACTCCGCAACTAGAAACTCCGCAACAGGAGACTCTACAACTAGAAACTCCACGACTAGAAACTCCAAAACTAGAAACTCCACAACTCGAAACTCCACAACTGGAAACTCCACAACTAGACACTCCACAACTAAAAACTCTTCAACTTGAAACTCCTCAACTAGAAACTCCACAACCAGAAACTTCACAACTAGAAACTCCGCAACAGGAGACTCTACAACTAGAAACTCCACAACTAGAAACTCCAAAACGAGAAACTCCACAACTAGAAACTCCACAAGTTTAAAGTCCACAACTTGAGACTCCACAACTAGAAACTCCACAACTTGAAACTCCTCAACTAGAAACTCCACAACCAGAAACTCCACAACTACAAACTCCGCAACTAGAAACTCCGCAACTAGAGACTCCACAACTAGAAACTCCACAACCTGAAACTCCACAACTACAAACTCCACAAATACAGACTCGGCAACTAGAAATTCCATATCTAGAAACTCCACAACTAGTAACTGCAAAACTAGAGACTTCACAACTAGAAACTCAACAACTAGAAACTCCACAACTAAAAACTCCACAACTGGAAACTCCACAACTTGAGACTCCGCAACTTGAAACTTCACATCTAGAAACTCCGCTATTAAAAACTCCGCAACTAGAAACTCCGCAACTAGAAACTTCACAACTTAAAACTCCACAACTAGATACTCCACAACTGGAAACTCCACAACTAGATACTCCACAACTGGAAACTCCACAACTAGATTCTTCACAACTGGAAACTCCACAACTAGATACTCCACAACTGGAAACTCCACAACTAGAGACTTCACAACTAGAAACTCAACAACTAGAAACTCCACAACTAAAAACTCCACAACTGGAAACTCCACAACTTGAGACTCCGCAACTTGAAACTTCACAACTAGAAACTCCGCTATTAAAAACTCCGCAACTAAAAACTCCGCAACTAGAAACTTCACAACTTAAAACTCCACAACTAGATACTCCACAACTGGAAACTCCACAACTAGAAACTCCACAACTGGAAACTCCACAACTAGATACTCTGCAACTAGAAACTCCACAACTAGAGACTCCACAACTTGAAACTCCACAACTTGAAACTCCACAACTTGAGACTCCACAACTAGAAACTCCACAACTTGAAACTCCGCAGCTTGAGACTCCGCAACTAGAAACTCCACAACTAGGGACTCCGCAACTAGAAACTCCACAACTAGAAACTCCACAACTGGAAACTCCACTACTAGATACTCCACAACTGGAAACTCGGCAACTATAAACTCCACAACTAGAGACTCCACAACTTGAAACTCCACAACTAGAGACTCTGCAACTAGAAACTCCACAACTAGAAACTCCACAGCTTGAGACTCCGCAACTTGAAACTCCACAAATTGAAACTTCGCAACTAGAAACTCCGCAACTAGGAACTCCACAACTAGAAACTCCACAACTAGAAACTCCACAACTCGAAACTCCACTACTAGATACTCCACAACTGGAAACTCGACAACTAGAAACTCCACATCTAGAGACTCCACAATTTGAAACTCCACAACTAGAGACTCTGCAACTAGAAACTCAACAACTAGGTACTCCACAACTGAACAACTAGAAACTCCACAACTGGAAAATCCACAACTAGATACTCCACAACTAGAAAATCTACAACTAGAAACTCCACAACTATAGACTCCACAACTTGAAACTCCACAAGTTTAAACTCCACAACTTGAGACTCCACAAGTAGAAATTCCACAACTAGAAACTCCACAACTGGAAACTCCCCAACTAGAAACTCCGCAACTAGAAACTCCGCAACAGGAGACTCTAACACTAGAAACTCCACAACTAGAAACTTCAAAACTAGAAACTCCACAACTAGAAATTCACAACTAGAAACTCCGCAACTAGAGACTCCACAACTAGAAACTCCACAACTTGAAACTCCACACCTAGAAACTCCACAACCAGAAACTCCACAACTAGAAACTCCGCAACTAGAAACTCCACAAATAGAGACTCGGCAACTAGAAATTTCATATCTAGAAACTCTACAACGAGAAACTGTAAAACTAGACTTCACAACTAGAAACTCAACAATTAGAAACTCCACAACTAAAAACTCCACAACTGGAAACTCCACAACTTGAGACTCCGCAACTTGAAACTCCACAACAATAAACTCCGCTATTAAAAACTCCGCAACTAGAAACTCCGCAACTAGAAACTCCACAACTTGAAACTCCACAACTAGATACTCCACAAATGGAAACTCCACAACTAGATACTCCACAACTGGAAACTCCACAACTAGAGACTCCACAACTTGAAACTCCACAACTAGAAACTCCACAACTAGAAACTCTGCAACTAGAGACTCCACAACTAGAAACTCCACAACTAGAAACTCCGCAACTAGAAACTCCACAACTAGAAACTCCACAACTAGAAACCCCACAACTAGAGATTCCGCAACTAGAAACTCCACAACCAGAGACTCCGCAACTAGAAACTCCGCAGCTAGAAACTCCACAAATAGAAACTCCGCAACTAGAAACTCCGCAGCTAGAAACTACACAACTAGAGACTCCACAAATAGAAACTCCACAACTAGAAACTCCACAACTGGAAACTCCCCAACTAGAAACTCCGCAACTAGAAACTCCGCAACAGGAGACTCTACAACTAGAAACTCCACGACTAGAAACTCCAAAACTAGAAACTCCACAACTCAAAACTCCACAACTGGAAACTCCACAACTAGACACTCCACAACTAAAAACTCTTCAACTTGAAACTCCTCAACTAGAAACTCCACAACCAGAAACTTCACAACTAGAAACTCCGCAACTAGAAACTCCGCAACAGGAGACTCTACAACTAGAAGCTCCACAACTAGAAACTCCAAAACGAGAAACTCCACAACTAGAAACTCCACAAGTTTAAAGTCCACAACTTGAGACTCCACAACTAGAAACTCCACAACTTGAAACTCCTCAACTAGAAACTCCACAACCAGAAACTCCACAACATGAAACTCCGCAACTAGAAACTCCGCAACTAGAGACTCCACAACTAGAAACTCCACAACCTGAAACTCCACAACTACAAACTCCACAAATACAGACTCGGCAACTAGAAATTCCATATCTAGAAACTCCACAACTAGTAACTGCAAAACTAGAGACTTCACAACTAGAAACTCAACAACTAGAAACTCCACAACTAAAAACTCCACAACTGGAAACTGCACAACTTGAGACTCCGCAACTTGAAACTTCACATCTAGAAACTCCGCTATTAAAAACTCCGCAACTAGAAACTCCGCAACTAGAAACTTCACAACTTAAAACTCCACAACTAGATACTCCACAACTGGAAACTCCACAACTAGATACTCCACAACTGGAAACTCCACAACTAGATACTTCACAACTGGAAACTCCACAACTAGATACTCCACAACTGGAAACTCCACAACTAGAGACTTCACAACTAGAAACTCAACAACTAGAAACTCCACAACTAAAAACTCCACAACTGGAAACTCCACAACTTGAGACTCCGCAACTTGAAACTTCACAACTAGAAACTCCGCTATTAAAAACTCCGCAACTAGAAACTCCGCAACTAGAAACTTCACAACTTAAAACTCCACAACTAGATACTCCACAACTGGAAACTCCACAACTAGAAACTCCACAACTGGAAACTCCACAACTAGATAATCTGCAACTAGAAACTCCACAACTAGAGACTCCACAACTTGAAACTCCACAACTTGAAACTCCACAACTTGAAACTCCACACCTAGAAACTGCACAACTTGAAACTCCGCAGCTTGAGACTCCGCAACTAGAAACTCCACAACTAGGGACTCCGCAACTAGAAACTCCACAACTAGAAACTCCACAACTGGAAACTCCACTACTAGATACTCCACAACTGGAAACTCGGCAACTAGAAACTCCACAACTAGAGACTCCACAACTTGAAACTCCACAACTAGAGACTCTGCAACTAGAAACTCCACAACTCGAAACTCCACAACTGGAAACTCCACAACTAGAAACTCCACAGCTTGAGACTCCACAACTTGAAACTCCACAACTTGAAACTTCGCAACTAGAAACTCCGCAACTAGGGACTCCACAACTAGAAACTCCACAACTAGAAACTCCACAACTAGAAACTCTACTACTAGATACTCCACAACTGGAAACTCGACAACTAGAAACTCCACATCTAGAGACTCCACAATTTGAAACTCCACAACTAGAGACTCTGCAACTAGAAACTCAACAACTAGATACTCCACAACTGAACAACTAGAAACTCCACAACTGGAAAATCCACAACTAGATACTCCACAACTAGAAAATCTACAACTAGAAACTCCACAACTATAGACTCCACAACTTGAAACTCCACAAGTTTAAACTCCACAACTTGAGACTCCACAAGTAGAAACTCCACAACTAGAAACTCCACAACTGGAAACTCCCCAACTAGAAACTCCGCAACTAGAAACTCCGCAACAGGAGACTCTAACACTAGAAACTCCACAACTAGAAACTTCAAAACTAGAAACTCCACAACTAGAAACTTCACAACTAGAAACTCCGCAACTAGAGACTCCTCAACTACAAACTCCACAACTTGAAACTCCACAACTAGAAACTCCACAACCAGAAACTCCACAACTAGAAACTCCGCAACTAGAAACTCCACAAATAGAGACTCGGCAACTAGAAATTTCATATCTAGAAACTCCACAACGAGAAACTGTAAAACTAGACTTCACAACTAGAAACTCAACAACTAGAAACTCCACAACTAAAAACTCCACAACTGGAAACTCCACAACTTGAGACTCCGCAACTTGAAACTCCACAACAATAAACTCCGCTATTAAAAACTCCGCAACTAGAAACTCCGCAACTAGAAACTCCACAACTTGAAACTCCACAACTAGATACTCCACAAATGGAAACTCCACAACTGGATACTCCACAACTGGAAACTCCACAACTAGAGACTCCACAACTTGAAACTCCACAACTAGAAACTCCACAACTAGAAACTCTGCAACTAGAGACTCCACAACTAGAAACTCCACAACTAGAAACCCCACAACTAGAGATTCCGCAACTAGAAACTCCACAACCAGAGACTCCGCAACTAGAAACTCCGCAGCTAGAAACTCCACAAATAGAAACTCCGCAACTAGAAACTCCGCAGCTAGAAACTACACAACTAGAGACTCCACAAATAGAAACTCCACAACTAGAAACTCCACAACTGGAAACTCCCCAACTAGAAACTCCGCAACTAGAAACTCCGCAACAGGAGACTCTACAACTAGAAACTCCACGACTAGAAACTCCAAAACTAGAAACTCCACAACTCGAAACTCCACAACTGGAAACTCCACAACTAGACACTCCACAACTAAAAACTCTTCAACTTGAAACTCCTCAACTAGAAACTCCACAACCAGAAACTTCACAACTAGAAACTCCGCAACTAGAAACTCCGCAACAGGAGACTCTACAACTAGAAGCTCCACAACTAGAAACTCCAAAACGAGAAACTCCACAACTAGAAACTCCACAAGTTTAAAGTCCACAACTTGAGACTCCACAACTAGAAACTCCACAACTTGAAACTCCTCAACTAGAAACTCCACAACCAGAAACTCCACAACTAGAAACTCCGCAACTAGAAACTCCGCAACTAGAGACTCCACAACTAGAAACTCCACAACCTGAAACTCCACAACTACAAACTCCACAAATACAGACTCGGCAACTAGAA
Organism: Rhipicephalus microplus; assembly: GCF_043290135.1. Classification (NCBI taxonomy): domain Eukaryota; kingdom Metazoa; phylum Arthropoda; class Arachnida; order Ixodida; family Ixodidae; genus Rhipicephalus; species Rhipicephalus microplus. The sequence goes on from NW_027464670.1 coordinate 696,440, forward strand.
ATTCCATATCTAGAAACTCCACAACTAGTAACTGCAAAACTAGAGACTTCACAACTAGAAACTCAACAACTAGAAACTCCACAACTAAAAACTCCACAACTGGAAACTGCACAACTTGAGACTCCGCAACTTGAAACTTCACATCTAGAAACTCCGCTATTAAAAACTCCGCAACTAGAAACTCCGCAACTAGAAACTTCACAACTTAAAACTCCACAACTAGATACTCCACAGCTGGAAACTCCACAACTAGATACTCCACAACTGGAAACTCCACAACTAGATACTTCACAACTGGAAACTCCACAACTAGATACTCCACAACTGGAAACTCCACAACTAGAGACTTCACAACTAGAAACTCAACAACTAGAAACTCCACAACTAAAAACTCCACAACTGGAAACTCCACAACTTGAGACTCCGCAACTTGAAACTTCACAACTAGAAACTCCGCTATTAAAAACTCCGCAACTAGAAACTCCGCAACTAGAAACTTCACAACTTAAAACTCCACAACTAGATACTCCACAACTGGAAACTCCACAACTAGAAACTCCACAACTGGAAACTCCACAACTAGATAATCTGCAACTAGAAACTCCACAACTAGAGACTCCACAACTTGAAACTCCACAACTTGAAACTCCACAACTTGAGACTCCACACCTAGAAACTCCACAACTTGAAACTCCGCAGCTTGAGACTCCGCAACTAGAAACTCCACAACTAGGGACTCCGCAACTAGAAACTCCACAACTAGAAACTCAACAACTGGAAACTCCACTTCTAGATACTCCACAACTGGAAACTCGGCAACTAGAAACTCCACAACTAGAGACTCCACAACTTGAAACTCCACAACTAGAGACTCTGCAACTAGAAACTCCACAACTCGAAACTCCACAACTGGAAACTCCACAACTAGAAACTCCACAGCTTGAGACTCCACAACTTGAAACTCCACAACTTGAAACTTCGCAACTAGAAACTCCGCAACTAGGGACTCCACAACTAGAAACTCCACAACTAGAAACTCCACAACTCGAAACTCTACTACTAGATACTCCACAACTGGAAACTCGACAACTAGAAACTCCACATCTAGAGACTCCACAATTTGAAACTCCACAACTAGAGACTCTGCAACTAGAAACTCAACAACTAGATACTCCACAACTGAACAACTAGAAACTCCACAACTGGAAAATCCACAACTAGATACTCCACAACTAGAAAATCTACAACTAGAAACTCCACAACTATAGACTCCACAACTTGAAACTCCACAAGTTTAAACTCCACAACTTGAGACTCCACAAGTAGAAACTCCACAACTAGAAACTCCACAACTGGAAACTCCCCAACTAGAAACTCCGCAACTAGAAACTCCGCAACAGGAGACTCTAACACTAGAAACTCCACAACTAGAAACTTCAAAACTAGAAACTCCACAACTAGAAACTTCACAACTAGAAACTCCGCAACTAGAGACTCCTCAACTACAAACTCCACAACTTGAAACTCCACAACTAGAAACTCCACAACCAGAAACTCCACAACTAGAAACTCCGCAACTAGAAACTCCACAAATAGAGACTCGGCAACTAGAAATTTCATATCTAGAAACTCCACAACGAGAAACTGTAAAACTAGACTTCACAACTAGAAACTCAACAACTAGAAACTCCACAACTAAAAACTCCACAACTGGAAACTCCACAACTTGAGACTCCGCAACTTGAAACTCCACAACAATAAACTCCGCTATTAAAAACTCCGCAACTAGAAACTCCACAACTAGAAACTCCACAACTTGAAACTCCACAACTAGATACTCCACAACTGGAAACTCCACAACTAGATACTTCACAAATGGAAACTCCACAACTAGATACTCCACAACTGGAAACTCCACAACTAGAAACTCCACAACTAGAGACTCCACAACTCGAAACTCCACAACTAGAAACTCCACAACTAGAAACTCCACAACTGGAAACTCCACAACTAGATACTCCGCAACTAGAAACTCCACAACTAGAGACTCCACAACTTGAAACTCCACAACTAGAAACTCCACAACTAGAAACTCTGCAACTAGAGACTCCACAACTAGAAACTCCACAACTAGAAACTCCGCAACTAGAAACTCCACAACTATAAACTCCACAACTAGAAACTCCACAACTAGAGATTCCGCAACTAGAAACTCCACAACTAGAGACTCCGCAACTAGAAACTCCGCAGCTAGAAACTCCACAAATAGAAACTCCGCAACTAGAAACTCCGCAGCTAGAAACTACACAACTAGAGACTCCACAAATAGAAACTCCACAACTAGAAACTCCACAACTGGAAACTCCCCAACTAGAAACTCCGCAACTAGAAACTCCGCAACAGGAGACTCTACAACTAGAAACTCCACGACTAGAAACTCCAAAACTAGAAACTCCACAACTCGAAACTCCACAACTGGAAACTCCACAACTAGACACTCCACAACTGGAAACTCCACAACTAGATACTCCACAACTGGAAACTCCACAACTAGAGACTTCACAACTAGAAACTCAACAACTAGAAACTCCACAACTAAAAACTCCACAACTGGAAACTCCACAACTTGAGACTCCGCAACTTGAAACTTCACAACTAGAAACTCCGCTATTAAAAACTCCGCAACTAGAAACTCCGCAACTAGAAACTTCACAACTTAAAACTCCACAACTAGATACTCCACAACTGGAAACTCCACAACTAGAAACTCCACAACTGGAAACTCCACAACTAGATAATCTGCAACTAGAAACTCCACAACTAGAGACTCCACAACTTGAAACTCCACAACTTGAAACTCCACAACTTGAGACTCCACACCTAGAAACTCCACAACTTGAAACTCCGCAGCTTGAGACTCCGCAACTAGAAACTCCACAACTAGGGACTCCGCAACTAGAAACTCCACAACTAGAAACTCAACAACTGGAAACTCCACTTCTAGATACTCCACAACTGGAAACTCGGCAACTAGAAACTCCACAACTAGAGACTCCACAACTTGAAACTCCACAACTAGAGACTCTGCAACTAGAAACTCCACAACTCGAAACTCCACAACTGGAAACTCCACAACTAGAAACTCCACAGCTTGAGACTCCACAACTTGAAACTCCACAACTTGAAACTTCGCAACTAGAAACTCCGCAACTAGGGACTCCACAACTAGAAACTCCACAACTAGAAACTCCACAACTCGAAACTCTACTACTAGATACTCCACAACTGGAAACTCGACAACTAGAAACTCCACATCTAGAGACTCCACAATTTGAAACTCCACAACTAGAGACTCTGCAACTAGAAACTCAACAACTAGATACTCCACAACTGAACAACTAGAAACTCCACAACTGGAAAATCCACAACTAGATACTCCACAACTAGAAAATCTACAACTAGAAACTCCACAACTATAGACTCCACAACTTGAAACTCCACAAGTTTAAACTCCACAACTTGAGACTCCACAAGTAGAAACTCCACAACTAGAAACTCCACAACTGGAAACTCCCCAACTAGAAACTCCGCAACTAGAAACTCCGCAACAGGAGACTCTAACACTAGAAACTCCACAACTAGAAACTTCAAAACTAGAAACTCCACAACTAGAAACTTCACAACTAGAAACTCCGCAACTAGAGACTCCTCAACTACAAACTCCACAACTTGAAACTCCACAACTAGAAACTCCACAACCAGAAACTCCACAACTAGAAACTCCGCAACTAGAAACTCCACAAATAGAGACTCGGCAACTAGAAATTTCATATCTAGAAACTCCACAACGAGAAACTGTAAAACTAGACTTCACAACTAGAAACTCAACAACTAGAAACTCCACAACTAAAAACTCCACAACTGGAAACTCCACAACTTGAGACTCCGCAACTTGAAACTCCACAACAATAAACTCCGCTATTAAAAACTCCGCAACTAGAAACTCCACAACTAGAAACTCCACAACTTGAAACTCCACAACTAGATACTCCACAACTGGAAACTCCACAACTAGATACTTCACAAATGGAAACTCCACAACTAGATACTCCACAACTGGAAACTCCACAACTAGAAACTCCACAACTAGAGACTCCACAACTCGAAACTCCACAACTAGAAACTCCACAACTAGAAACTCCACAACTGGAAACTCCACAACTAGATACTCCGCAACTAGAAACTCCACAACTAGAGACTCCACAACTTGAAACTCCACAACTAGAAACTCCACAACTAGAAACTCTGCAACTAGAGACTCCACAACTAGAAACTCCACAACTAGAAACTCCGCAACTAGAAACTCCACAACTATAAACTCCACAACTAGAAACTCCACAACTAGAGATTCCGCAACTAGAAACTCCACAACTAGAGACTCCGCAACTAGAAACTCCGCAGCTAGAAACTCCACAAATAGAAACTCCGCAACTAGAAACTCCGCAGCTAGAAACTACACAACTAGAGACTCCACAAATAGAAACTCCACAACTAGAAACTCCACAACTGGAAACTCCCCAACTAGAAACTCCGCAACTAGAAACTCCGCAACAGGAGACTCTACAACTAGAAACTCCACGACTAGAAACTCCAAAACTAGAAACTCCACAACTCGAAACTCCACAACTGGAAACTCCACAACTAGACACTCCACAACTAAAAACTCTTCAACTTGAAACTCCTCAACTAGAAACTCCACAACCAGAAACTTCACAACTAGAAACTCCGCAACTAGAAACTCCGCAACAGGAGACTCTACAACTAGAAGCTCCACAACTAGAAACTCCAAAACGAGAAACTCCACAACTAGAAACTCCACAAGTTTAAAGTCCACAACTTGAGACTCCACAACTAGAAACTCCACAACTTGAAACTCCTCAACTAGAAACTCCACAACCAGAAACTCCACAACTAGAAACTCCGCAACTAGAAACTCCGCAACTAGAGACTCCGCAACTAGAAACTCCACAACCTGAAACTCCACAACTACAAACTCCACAAATACAGACTCGGCAACTAGAAATTCCATATCTAGAAACTCCGCAACTAGTAACTGCAAAACTAGAGACATCACAACTAGAAACTCAACAACTAGAAACTCCACAACTAAAAACTCCACAACTGGAAACTCCACAACTTGAGACTCCGCAACTTGAAACTTCACATCTAGAAACTCCGCTATTAAAAACTCCGCAACTAGAAACTCCGCAACTAGAAACTTCACAACTTAAAACTCCACAACTAGATACTCCACAACTGGAAACTCCACAACTAGATACTTCACAACTGGAAACTCCACAACTAGATACTCCACAACTGGAAACTCCACAACTAGAGACTCCACAACTCGAAACTCCACAACTAGAAACTCCACAACTAAAAACTCCACAACCAGAGACTCCACAGCTTCACAACTAGAAACTCCACAACTGGAAACTCCACAACTAGATACTCTGCAACTAGAAACTCCACAACTAGAGACTCCACAACTTGAAACTCCACAACTTGAAACTCCACAACTTGAGACTCCACAACAAGAAACTCCACAACTTGCAACTCCGCAGCTTGAGACTCCGCAACTAGAAACTCCACAACTAGGGACTCCGCAACTAGAAACTCCACAACTAGAAACTCCACAACTGGAAACTCCACTACTAGATACTCCACAACTGGAAACTCGGCAACTAGAAACTCCACAACTAGAGACTCCACAACTTGAAACTCCACAACTAGAGACTCTGCAACTAGAAACTCCACAACTCGAAACTCCACAACTGGAAACTCCACAACTAGAAACTCCACAGCTTGAGACTCCGCAACTTGAAACTCCACAACTTGAAACTTCGCAACTAGAAACTCCGCAACTAGGGACTCCACAACTAGAAACTCCACAACTAGAAACTCCACAACTCGAAACTCCACTACTAGATACTCCACAACTGGAAACTCGACAACTAGAGACTCCACATCTAGAGACTCCACAATTTGAAACTCCACAACTAGAAACTCAACAACTAGATACTCCACAACTGAACAACTAGAAACTCCACAACTGGAAAATCCACAACTAGATACTCCACAACTAGAAAATCTACAACTAGAAACTCCACAACTATAGACTCCACAACTTGAAACTCCACAAGTTTAAACTCCACAACTTGAGACTCCACAAGTAGAAACTCCACAACTAGAAACTCCACAACTGGAAACTCCCCAACTAGAAACTCCGCAACTAGAAACTCCGCAACAGGAGACTCTAACACTAGAAACTCCACAACTAGAAACTTCAAAACTAGAAACTCCACAACTAGAAACTTCACAACTAGAAACTCCGCAACTAGAGACTCCTCAACTACAAACTCCACAACTTGAAACTCCACAACTAGAAACTCCACAACCAGAAACTCCACAACTAGAAACTCCGCAACTAGAAACTCCACAAATAGAGACTCGGCAACTAGAAATTTCATATCTAGAAACTCCACAACGAGAAACTGTAAAACTAGACTTCACAACTAGAAACTCAACAACTAGAAACTCCACAACTAAAAACTCCACAACTGGAAACTCCACAACTTGAGACTCCGCAACTTGAAACTCCACAACAATAAACTCCGCTATTAAAAACTCCGCAACTAGAAACTCCGCAACTAGAAACTCCACAACTTGAAACTCCACAACTAGATACTCCACAAATGGAAACTCCACAACTGGATACTCCACAACTGGAAACTCCACAACTAGAGACTCCACAACTTGAAACTCCACAACTAGAAACTCCACAACTAGAAACTCTGCAACTAGAGACTCCACAACTAGAAACTCCACAACTAGAAACCCCACAACTAGAGATTCCGCAACTAGAAACTCCACAACCAGAGACTCCGCAACTAGAAACTCCGCAGCTAGAAACTCCACAAATAGAAACTCCGCAACTAGAAACTCCGCAGCTAGAAACTACACAACTAGAGACTCCACAAATAGAAACTCCACAACTAGAAACTCCACAACTGGAAACTCCCCAACTAGAAACTCCGCAACTAGAAACTCCGCAACAGGAGACTCTACAACTAGAAACTCCACGACTAGAAACTCCAAAACTAGAAACTCCACAACTCGAAACTCCACAACTGGAAACTCCACAACTAGACACTCCACAACTAAAAACTCTTCAACTTGAAACTCCTCAACTAGAAACTCCACAACCAGAAACTTCACAACTAGAAACTCCGCAACTAGAAACTCCGCAACAGGAGACTCTACAACTAGAAGCTCCACAACTAGAAACTCCAAAACGAGAAACTCCACAACTAGAAACTCCACAAGTTTAAAGTCCACAACTTGAGACTCCACAACTAGAAACTCCACAACTTGAAACTCCTCAACTAGAAACTCCACAACCAGAAACTCCACAACTAGAAACTCCGCAACTAGAAACTCCGCAACTAGAGACTCCACAACTAGAAACTCCACAACCTGAAACTCCACAACTACAAACTCCACAAATACAGACTCGGCAACTAGAAATTCCATATCTAGAAACTCCACAACTAGTAACTGCAAAACTAGAGACTTCACAACTAGAAACTCAACAACTAGAAACTCCACAACTAAAAACTCCACAACTGGAAACTGCACAACTTGAGACTCCGCAACTTGAAACTTCACATCTAGAAACTCCGCTATTAAAAACTCCGCAACTAGAAACTCCGCAACTAGAAACTTCACAACTTAAAACTCCACAACTAGATACTCCACAACTGGAAACTCCACAACTAGATACTCCACAACTGGAAACTCCACAACTAGATACTTCACAACTGGAAACTCCACAACTAGATACTCCACAACTGGAAACTCCACAACTAGAGACTTCACAACTAGAAACTCAACAACTAGAAACTCCACAACTAAAAACTCCACAACTGGAAACTCCACAACTTGAGACTCCGCAACTTGAAACTTCACAACTAGAAACTCCGCTATTAAAAACTCCGCAACTAGAAACTCCGCAACTAGAAACTTCACAACTTAAAACTCCACAACTAGATACTCCACAACTGGAAACTCCACAACTAGAAACTCCACAACTGGAAACTCCACAACTAGATAATCTGCAACTAGAAACTCCACAACTAGAGACTCCACAACTTGAAACTCCACAACTTGAAACTCCACAACTTGAGACTCCACACCTAGAAACTCCACAACTTGAAACTCCGCAGCTTGAGACTCCGCAACTAGAAACTCCACAACTAGGGACTCCGCAACTAGAAACTCCACAACTAGAAACTCAACAACTGGAAACTCCACTTCTAGATACTCCACAACTGGAAACTCGGCAACTAGAAACTCCACAACTAGAGACTCCACAACTTGAAACTCCACAACTAGAGACTCTGCAACTAGAAACTCCACAACTCGAAACTCCACAACTGGAAACTCCACAACTAGAAACTCCACAGCTTGAGACTCCACAACTTGAAACTCCACAACTTGAAACTTCGCAACTAGAAACTCCGCAACTAGGGACTCCACAACTAGAAACTCCACAACTAGAAACTCCACAACTCGAAACTCTACTACTAGATACTCCACAACTGGAAACTCGACAACTAGAAACTCCACATCTAGAGACTCCACAATTTGAAACTCCACAACTAGAGACTCTGCAACTAGAAACTCAACAACTAGATACTCCACAACTGAACAACTAGAAACTCCACAACTGGAAAATCCACAACTAGATACTCCACAACTAGAAAATCTACAACTAGAAACTCCACAACTATAGACTCCACAACTTGAAACTCCACAAGTTTAAACTCCACAACTTGAGACTCCACAAGTAGAAACTCCACAACTAGAAACTCCACAACTGGAAACTCCCCAACTAGAAACTCCGCAACTAGAAACTCCGCAACAGGAGACTCTAACACTAGAAACTCCACAACTAGAAACTTCAAAACTAGAAACTCCACAACTAGAAACTTCACAACTAGAAACTCCGCAACTAGAGACTCCTCAACTACAAACTCCACAACTTGAAACTCCACAACTAGAAACTCCACAACCAGAAACTCCACAACTAGAAACTCCGCAACTAGAAACTCCACAAATAGAGACTCGGCAACTAGAAATTTCATATCTAGAAACTCCACAACGAGAAACTGTAAAACTAGACTTCACAACTAGAAACTCAACAACTAGAAACTCCACAACTAAAAACTCCACAACTGGAAACTCCACAACTTGAGACTCCGCAACTTGAAACTCCACAACAATAAACTCCGCTATTAAAAACTCCGCAACTAGAAACTCCACAACTAGAAACTCCACAACTTGAAACTCCACAACTAGATACTCCACAACTGGAAACTCCACAACTAGATACTTCACAAATGGAAACTCCACAACTAGATACTCCACAACTGGAAACTCCACAACTAGAAACTCCACAACTAGAGACTCCACAACTCGAAACTCCACAACTAGAAACTCCACAACTAGAAACTCCACAACTGGAAACTCCACAACTAGATACTCCGCAACTAGAAACTCCACAACTAGAGACTCCACAACTTGAAACTCCACAACTAGAAACTCCACAACTAGAAACTCTGCAACTAGAGACTCCACAACTAGAAACTCCACAACTAGAAACTCCGCAACTAGAAACTCCACAACTATAAACTCCACAACTAGAAACTCCACAACTAGAGATTCCGCAACTAGAAACTCCACAACTAGAGACTCCGCAACTAGAAACTCCGCAGCTAGAAACTCCACAAATAGAAACTCCGCAACTAGAAACTCCGCAGCTAGAAACTACACAACTAGAGACTCCACAAATAGAAACTCCACAACTAGAAACTCCACAACTGGAAACTCCCCAACTAGAAACTCCGCAACTAGAAACTCCGCAACAGGAGACTCTACAACTAGAAACTCCACGACTAGAAACTCCAAAACTAGAAACTCCACAACTCGAAACTCCACAACTGGAAACTCCACAACTAGACACTCCACAACTAAAAACTCTTCAACTTGAAACTCCTCAACTAGAAACTCCACAACCAGAAACTTCACAACTAGAAACTCCGCAACTAGAAACTCCGCAACAGGAGACTCTACAACTAGAAGCTCCACAACTAGAAACTCCAAAACGAGAAACTCCACAACTAGAAACTCCACAAGTTTAAAGTCCACAACTTGAGACTCCACAACTAGAAACTCCACAACTTGAAACTCCTCAACTAGAAACTCCACAACCAGAAACTCCACAACTAGAAACTCCGCAACTAGAAACTCCGCAACTAGAGACTCCGCAACTAGAAACTCCACAACCTGAAACTCCACAACTACAAACTCCACAAATACAGACTCGGCAACTAGAAATTCCATATCTAGAAACTCCGCAACTAGTAACTGCAAAACTAGAGACATCACAACTAGAAACTCAACAACTAGAAACTCCACAACTAAAAACTCCACAACTGGAAACTCCACAACTTGAGACTCCGCAACTTGAAACTTCACATCTAGAAACTCCGCTATTAAAAACTCCGCAACTAGAAACTCCGCAACTAGAAACTTCACAACTTAAAACTCCACAACTAGATACTCCACAACTGGAAACTCCACAACTAGATACTTCACAACTGGAAACTCCACAACTAGATACTCCACAACTGGAAACTCCACAACTAGAGACTCCACAACTCGAAACTCCACAACTAGAAACTCCACAACTAAAAACTCCACAACCAGAGACTCCACAGCTTCACAACTAGAAACTCCACAACTGGAAACTCCACAACTAGATACTCTGCAACTAGAAACTCCACAACTAGAGACTCCACAACTTGAAACTCCACAACTTGAAACTCCACAACTTGAGACTCCACAACAAGAAACTCCACAACTTGCAGCTCCGCAGCTTGAGACTCCGCAACTAGAAACTCCACAACTAGGGACTCCGCAACTAGAAACTCCACAACTAGAAACTCCACAACTGGAAACTCCACTACTAGATACTCCACAACTGGAAACTCGGCAACTAGAAACTCCACAACTAGAGACTCCACAACTTGAAACTCCACAACTAGAGACTCTGCAACTAGAAACTCCACAACTCGAAACTCCACAACTGGAAACTCCACAACTAGAAACTCCACAGCTTGAGACTCCGCAACTTGAAACTCCACAACTTGAAACTTCGCAACTAGAAACTCCGCAACTAGGGACTCCACAACTAGAAACTCCACAACTAGAAACTCCACAACTCGAAACTCCACTACTAGATACTCCACAACTGGAAACTCGACAACTAGAGACTCCACATCTAGAGACTCCACAATTTGAAACTCCACAACTAGAAACTCAACAACTAGATACTCCACAACTGAACAACTAGAAACTCCACAACTGGAAAATCCACAACTAGATACTCCACAACTAGAAAATCTACAACTAGAAACTCCACAACTATAGACTCCACAACTTGAAACTCCACAAGTTTAAACTCCACAACTTGAGACTCCACAAGTAGAAACTCCACAACTAGAAACTCCACAACTGGAAACTCCCCAACTAGAAACTCCGCAACTAGAAACTCCGCAACAGGAGACTCTAACACTAGAAACTCCACAACTAGAAACTTCAAAACTAGAAACTCCACAACTAGAAACTTCACAACTAGAAACTCTGCAACTAGAGACTCCACAACTAGAAACTCCACAACTTGAAACTCCACAACTAGAAACTCCAACCCAAAAACTCCACAACTAGAAACTCCACAACTAGAAACTCCACAAATAGAGACTCGGCAACTAGAAATTTCATATCTAGAAACTCCACAACGAGAAACTGTAAAACTAGACTTCACAACTAGAAACTCAACAACTAGAAACTCCGCAACTAGAAACTCCACAACTTGAAACTCCACAACTAGATACTCCACAACTGGAAACTCCACAACTAGATACTTCACAAATGGAAACTCCACAACTAGATACTCCACAACTGGAAACTCCACAACTAGAAACTCCACAACTAGAGACTCCACAACTCGAAACTCCACAACTAGAAACTCTACAACTAAAAACTCCACAACTGGAAACTCCACAACTAGATACTCCGCAACTAGAAACTCCACAACTAGAGACTCCACAACTTGAAACTCCACAACTAGAAACTCCACAACTAGAAACTTCGCGACTAGAGACTCCACAACTAGAAACTCCACAACTAGAAACTCCGCAACTAGAAACTCCACAACTAGAAACTCCACAACTAGAAACTCCACAACTAGAAACTCCACAACTAGAGATTCCGCAACTAGAAACTCCACAACCAGAGACTCCGCAACTAGAAACTCCGCAGCTAGAAACTCCACAAATAGAAACTCCGCAACTAGAAACTCCGCAGCTAGAAACTACACAACTAGAGACTCCACAAATAGAAACTCCACAACTAGAAACTCCACAACTGGAAACTCCCCAACTAGAAACTCCGCAACTAGAAACTCCGCAACAGGAGACTCTACAACTAGAAACTCCACGACTAGAAACTCCAAAACTAGAAACTCCACAACTCGAAACTCCACAACTGGAAACTCCACAACTAGACACTCCACAACTAAAAACTCTTCAACTTGAAACTCCTCAACTAGAAACTCCACAACCAGAAACTTCACAACTAGAAACTCCGCAACTAGAAACTCCGCAACAGGAGACTCTACAACTAGAAGCTCCACAACTAGAAACTCCAAAACGAGAAACTCCACAACTAGAAACTCCACAAGTTTAAAGCCCACAACTTGAGACTCCACAACTAGAAACTCCACAACTTGAAACTCCTCAACTAGAAACTCCACAACCAGAAACTCCACAACTAGAAACTCCGCAACTAGAAACTCTGCAACTAGAGACTCCACAACTAGAAACTCTACAACTAGAAACTCCACAACTACAAACTCCACAAATACAGACTCGGCAACTAGAAATTCCATATCTAGAAACTCCACAACTAGTCACTGCAAAACTAGAGACTTCACAACTAGAAACTCAACAACTAGAAACTGCACAACTAAAAACTCCACAACTGGAAACTCCACAACTTGAGACTCCGCAACTTGAAACTTCACATCTAGAAACTCCGCTATTAAAAACTCCGCAACTAGAAACTCCGCAACTAGAAACTTCACAACTTAAAACTCCACAACTAGATACTCCACAACTGGAAACTCCACAACTAGATACTCCACAACTGGAAACTCCACAACTAGATACTTCACAACTGGAAACTCCACAACTAGATACTCCACAACTGGAAACTCCACAACTAGAGACTTCACAACTAGAAACTCAACAACTAGAAACTCCACAACTAAAAACTCCACAACTGGAAACTCCACAACTTGAGACTCCGCAACTTGAAACTTCACAACTAGAAACTCCGCTATTAAAAACTCCGCAACTAGAAACTCCGCAACTAGAAACTTCACAACTTAAAACTCCACAACTAGATACTCCACAACTGGAAACTCCACAACTAGAAACTCCACAACTGGAAACTCCACAACTAGATAATCTGCAACTAGAAACTCCACAACTAGAGACTCCACAACTTGAAACTCCACAACTTGAAACTCCACAACTTGAAACTCCACACCTAGAAACTGCACAACTTGAAACTCCGCAGCTTGAGACTCCGCAACTAGAAACTCCACAACTAGGGACTCCGCAACTAGAAACTCCACAACTAGAAACTCCACAACTGGAAACTCCAATACTAGATACTCCACAACTGGAAACTCGGCAACTAGAAACTCCACAACTAGAGACTCCACAACTTGAAACTCCACAACTAGAGACTCTGCAACTAGAAACTCCACAACTCGAAACTCCACAACTGGAAACTCCACAACTAGAAACTCCACAGCTTGAGACTCCACAACTTGAAACTCCACAACTTGAAACTTCGCAACTAGAAACTCCGCAACTAGGGACTCCACAACTAGAAACTCCACAACTAGAAACTCCACAACTAGAAACTCTACTACTAGATACTCCACAACTGGAAACTCGACAACTAGAAACTCCACATCTAGAGACTCCACAATTTGAAACTCCACAACTAGAGACTCTGCAACTAGAAACTCAACAACTAGATACTCCACAACTGAACAACTAGAAACTCCACAACTGGAAAATCCACAACTAGATACTCCACAACTAGAAAATCTACAACTAGAAACTCCACAACTATAGACTCCACAACTTGAAACTCCACAAGTTTAAACTCCACAACTTGAGACTCCACAAGTAGAAACTCCACAACTAGAAACTCCACAACTGGAAACTCCCCAACTAGAAACTCCGCAACTAGAAACTCCGCAACAGGAGACTCTAACACTAGAAACTCCACAACTAGAAACTTCAAAACTAGAAACTCCACAACTAGAAACTTCACAACTAGAAACTCCGCAACTAGAGACTCCTCAACTACAAACTCCACAACTTGAAACTCCACAACTAGAAACTCCACAACCAGAAACTCCACAACTAGAAACTCCGCAACTAGAAACTCCACAAATAGAGACTCGGCAACTAGAAATTTCATATCTAGAAACTCCACAACGAGAAACTGTAAAACTAGACTTCACAACTAGAAACTCAACAACTAGAAACTCCACAACTAAAAACTCCACAACTGGAAACTCCACAACTTGAGACTCCGCAACTTGAAACTCCACAACAATAAACTCCGCTATTAAAAACTCCGCAACTAGAAACTCCGCAACTAGAAACTCCACAACTTGAAACTCCACAACTAGATACTCCACAAATGGAAACTCCACAACTGGATACTCCACAACTGGAAACTCCACAACTAGAGACTCCACAACTTGAAACTCCACAACTAGAAACTCCACAACTAGAAACTCTGCAACTAGAGACTCCACAACTAGAAACTCCACAACTAGAAACCCCACAACTAGAGATTCC
Source organism: Rhipicephalus microplus (assembly GCF_043290135.1). Taxonomy (NCBI): domain Eukaryota; kingdom Metazoa; phylum Arthropoda; class Arachnida; order Ixodida; family Ixodidae; genus Rhipicephalus; species Rhipicephalus microplus. Next base: position 711,511 of record NW_027464670.1, read on the forward strand.
GCAACTAGAAACTCCACAACCAGAGACTCCGCAACTAGAAACTCCGCAGCTAGAAACTCCACAAATAGAAACTCCGCAACTAGAAACTCCGCAGCTAGAAACTACACAACTAGAGACTCCACAAATAGAAACTCCACAACTAGAAACTCCACAACTGGAAACTCCCCAACTAGAAACTCCGCAACTAGAAACTCCGCAACAGGAGACTCTACAACTAGAAACTCCACGACTAGAAACTCCAAAACTAGAAACTCCACAACTCGAAACTCCACAACTGGAAACTCCACAACTAGACACTCCACAACTAAAAACTCTTCAACTTGAAACTCCTCAACTAGAAACTCCACAACCAGAAACTTCACAACTAGAAACTCCGCAACTAGAAACTCCGCAACAGGAGACTCTACAACTAGAAGCTCCACAACTAGAAACTCCAAAACGAGAAACTCCACAACTAGAAACTCCACAAGTTTAAAGTCCACAACTTGAGACTCCACAACTAGAAACTCCACAACTTGAAACTCCTCAACTAGAAACTCCACAACCAGAAACTCCACAACTAGAAACTCCGCAACTAGAAACTCCGCAACTAGAGACTCCACAACTAGAAACTCCACAACCTGAAACTCCACAACTACAAACTCCACAAATACAGACTCGGCAACTAGAAATTCCATATCTAGAAACTCCACAACTAGTAACTGCAAAACTAGAGACTTCACAACTAGAAACTCAACAACTAGAAACTCCACAACTAAAAACTCCACAACTGGAAACTGCACAACTTGAGACTCCGCAACTTGAAACTTCACATCTAGAAACTCCGCTATTAAAAACTCCGCAACTAGAAACTCCGCAACTAGAAACTTCACAACTTAAAACTCCACAACTAGATACTCCACAACTGGAAACTCCACAACTAGATACTCCACAACTGGAAACTCCACAACTAGATACTTCACAACTGGAAACTCCACAACTAGATACTCCACAACTGGAAACTCCACAACTAGAGACTTCACAACTAGAAACTCAACAACTAGAAACTCCACAACTAAAAACTCCACAACTGGAAACTCCACAACTTGAGACTCCGCAACTTGAAACTTCACAACTAGAAACTCCGCTATTAAAAACTCCGCAACTAGAAACTCCGCAACTAGAAACTTCACAACTTAAAACTCCACAACTAGATACTCCACAACTGGAAACTCCACAACTAGAAACTCCACAACTGGAAACTCCACAACTAGATAATCTGCAACTAGAAACTCCACAACTAGAGACTCCACAACTTGAAACTCCACAACTTGAAACTCCACAACTTGAGACTCCACACCTAGAAACTCCACAACTTGAAACTCCGCAGCTTGAGACTCCGCAACTAGAAACTCCACAACTAGGGACTCCGCAACTAGAAACTCCACAACTAGAAACTCAACAACTGGAAACTCCACTTCTAGATACTCCACAACTGGAAACTCGGCAACTAGAAACTCCACAACTAGAGACTCCACAACTTGAAACTCCACAACTAGAGACTCTGCAACTAGAAACTCCACAACTCGAAACTCCACAACTGGAAACTCCACAACTAGAAACTCCACAGCTTGAGACTCCACAACTTGAAACTCCACAACTTGAAACTTCGCAACTAGAAACTCCGCAACTAGGGACTCCACAACTAGAAACTCCACAACTAGAAACTCCACAACTCGAAACTCTACTACTAGATACTCCACAACTGGAAACTCGACAACTAGAAACTCCACATCTAGAGACTCCACAATTTGAAACTCCACAACTAGAGACTCTGCAACTAGAAACTCAACAACTAGATACTCCACAACTGAACAACTAGAAACTCCACAACTGGAAAATCCACAACTAGATACTCCACAACTAGAAAATCTACAACTAGAAACTCCACAACTATAGACTCCACAACTTGAAACTCCACAAGTTTAAACTCCACAACTTGAGACTCCACAAGTAGAAACTCCACAACTAGAAACTCCACAACTGGAAACTCCCCAACTAGAAACTCCGCAACTAGAAACTCCGCAACAGGAGACTCTAACACTAGAAACTCCACAACTAGAAACTTCAAAACTAGAAACTCCACAACTAGAAACTTCACAACTAGAAACTCCGCAACTAGAGACTCCTCAACTACAAACTCCACAACTTGAAACTCCACAACTAGAAACTCCACAACCAGAAACTCCACAACTAGAAACTCCGCAACTAGAAACTCCACAAATAGAGACTCGGCAACTAGAAATTTCATATCTAGAAACTCCACAACGAGAAACTGTAAAACTAGACTTCACAACTAGAAACTCAACAACTAGAAACTCCACAACTAAAAACTCCACAACTGGAAACTCCACAACTTGAGACTCCGCAACTTGAAACTCCACAACAATAAACTCCGCTATTAAAAACTCCGCAACTAGAAACTCCACAACTAGAAACTCCACAACTTGAAACTCCACAACTAGATACTCCACAACTGGAAACTCCACAACTAGATACTTCACAAATGGAAACTCCACAACTAGATACTCCACAACTGGAAACTCCACAACTAGAAACTCCACAACTAGAGACTCCACAACTCGAAACTCCACAACTAGAAACTCCACAACTAGAAACTCCACAACTGGAAACTCCACAACTAGATACTCCGCAACTAGAAACTCCACAACTAGAGACTCCACAACTTGAAACTCCACAACTAGAAACTCCACAACTAGAAACTCTGCAACTAGAGACTCCACAACTAGAAACTCCACAACTAGAAACTCCGCAACTAGAAACTCCACAACTATAAACTCCACAACTAGAAACTCCACAACTAGAGATTCCGCAACTAGAAACTCCACAACTAGAGACTCCGCAACTAGAAACTCCGCAGCTAGAAACTCCACAAATAGAAACTCCGCAACTAGAAACTCCGCAGCTAGAAACTACACAACTAGAGACTCCACAAATAGAAACTCCACAACTAGAAACTCCACAACTGGAAACTCCCCAACTAGAAACTCCGCAACTAGAAACTCCGCAACAGGAGACTCTACAACTAGAAACTCCACGACTAGAAACTCCAAAACTAGAAACTCCACAACTCGAAACTCCACAACTGGAAACTCCACAACTAGACACTCCACAACTAAAAACTCTTCAACTTGAAACTCCTCAACTAGAAACTCCACAACCAGAAACTTCACAACTAGAAACTCCGCAACTAGAAACTCCGCAACAGGAGACTCTACAACTAGAAGCTCCACAACTAGAAACTCCAAAACGAGAAACTCCACAACTAGAAACTCCACAAGTTTAAAGTCCACAACTTGAGACTCCACAACTAGAAACTCCACAACTTGAAACTCCTCAACTAGAAACTCCACAACCAGAAACTCCACAACTAGAAACTCCGCAACTAGAAACTCCGCAACTAGAGACTCCGCAACTAGAAACTCCACAACCTGAAACTCCACAACTACAAACTCCACAAATACAGACTCGGCAACTAGAAATTCCATATCTAGAAACTCCGCAACTAGTAACTGCAAAACTAGAGACATCACAACTAGAAACTCAACAACTAGAAACTCCACAACTAAAAACTCCACAACTGGAAACTCCACAACTTGAGACTCCGCAACTTGAAACTTCACATCTAGAAACTCCGCTATTAAAAACTCCGCAACTAGAAACTCCGCAACTAGAAACTTCACAACTTAAAACTCCACAACTAGATACTCCACAACTGGAAACTCCACAACTAGATACTTCACAACTGGAAACTCCACAACTAGATACTCCACAACTGGAAACTCCACAACTAGAGACTCCACAACTCGAAACTCCACAACTAGAAACTCCACAACTAAAAACTCCACAACCAGAGACTCCACAGCTTCACAACTAGAAACTCCACAACTGGAAACTCCACAACTAGATACTCTGCAACTAGAAACTCCACAACTAGAGACTCCACAACTTGAAACTCCACAACTTGAAACTCCACAACTTGAGACTCCACAACAAGAAACTCCACAACTTGCAACTCCGCAGCTTGAGACTCCGCAACTAGAAACTCCACAACTAGGGACTCCGCAACTAGAAACTCCACAACTAGAAACTCCACAACTGGAAACTCCACTACTAGATACTCCACAACTGGAAACTCGGCAACTAGAAACTCCACAACTAGAGACTCCACAACTTGAAACTCCACAACTAGAGACTCTGCAACTAGAAACTCCACAACTCGAAACTCCACAACTGGAAACTCCACAACTAGAAACTCCACAGCTTGAGACTCCGCAACTTGAAACTCCACAACTTGAAACTTCGCAACTAGAAACTCCGCAACTAGGGACTCCACAACTAGAAACTCCACAACTAGAAACTCCACAACTCGAAACTCCACTACTAGATACTCCACAACTGGAAACTCGACAACTAGAGACTCCACATCTAGAGACTCCACAATTTGAAACTCCACAACTAGAAACTCAACAACTAGATACTCCACAACTGAACAACTAGAAACTCCACAACTGGAAAATCCACAACTAGATACTCCACAACTAGAAAATCTACAACTAGAAACTCCACAACTATAGACTCCACAACTTGAAACTCCACAAGTTTAAACTCCACAACTTGAGACTCCACAAGTAGAAACTCCACAACTAGAAACTCCACAACTGGAAACTCCCCAACTAGAAACTCCGCAACTAGAAACTCCGCAACAGGAGACTCTAACACTAGAAACTCCACAACTAGAAACTTCAAAACTAGAAACTCCACAACTAGAAACTTCACAACTAGAAACTCTGCAACTAGAGACTCCACAACTAGAAACTCCACAACTTGAAACTCCACAACTAGAAACTCCAACCCAAAAACTCCACAACTAGAAACTCCACAACTAGAAACTCCACAAATAGAGACTCGGCAACTAGAAATTTCATATCTAGAAACTCCACAACGAGAAACTGTAAAACTAGACTTCACAACTAGAAACTCAACAACTAGAAACTCCGCAACTAGAAACTCCACAACTTGAAACTCCACAACTAGATACTCCACAACTGGAAACTCCACAACTAGATACTTCACAAATGGAAACTCCACAACTAGATACTCCACAACTGGAAACTCCACAACTAGAAACTCCACAACTAGAGACTCCACAACTCGAAACTCCACAACTAGAAACTCTACAACTAAAAACTCCACAACTGGAAACTCCACAACTAGATACTCCGCAACTAGAAACTCCACAACTAGAGACTCCACAACTTGAAACTCCACAACTAGAAACTCCACAACTAGAAACTTCGCGACTAGAGACTCCACAACTAGAAACTCCACAACTAGAAACTCCGCAACTAGAAACTCCACAACTAGAAACTCCACAACTAGAAACTCCACAACTAGAAACTCCACAACTAGAGATTCCGCAACTAGAAACTCCACAACCAGAGACTCCGCAACTAGAAACTCCGCAGCTAGAAACTCCACAAATAGAAACTCCGCAACTAGAAACTCCGCAGCTAGAAACTACACAACTAGAGACTCCACAAATAGAAACTCCACAACTAGAAACTCCACAACTGGAAACTCCCCAACTAGAAACTCCGCAACTAGAAACTCCGCAACAGGAGACTCTACAACTAGAAACTCCACGACTAGAAACTCCAAAACTAGAAACTCCACAACTCGAAACTCCACAACTGGAAACTCCACAACTAGACACTCCACAACTAAAAACTCTTCAACTTGAAACTCCTCAACTAGAAACTCCACAACCAGAAACTTCACAACTAGAAACTCCGCAACTAGAAACTCCGCAACAGGAGACTCTACAACTAGAAGCTCCACAACTAGAAACTCCAAAACGAGAAACTCCACAACTAGAAACTCCACAAGTTTAAAGCCCACAACTTGAGACTCCACAACTAGAAACTCCACAACTTGAAACTCCTCAACTAGAAACTCCACAACCAGAAACTCCACAACTAGAAACTCCGCAACTAGAAACTCTGCAACTAGAGACTCCACAACTAGAAACTCTACAACTAGAAACTCCACAACTACAAACTCCACAAATACAGACTCGGCAACTAGAAATTCCATATCTAGAAACTCCACAACTAGTCACTGCAAAACTAGAGACTTCACAACTAGAAACTCAACAACTAGAAACTGCACAACTAAAAACTCCACAACTGGAAACTCCACAACTTGAGACTCCGCAACTTGAAACTTCACATCTAGAAACTCCGCTATTAAAAACTCCGCAACTAGAAACTCCGCAACTAGAATCTTCACAACTTAAAACTCCACAACTAGATACTCAACAACTGGAAACTCCACAACTAGATACTTCACAACTGGAAACTCCACAACTAGATACTCCACAACTGGAAACTCCACAACTAGAGACTCCACAACTCGAAACTCCACAACTAGAAACTCCACAACTAAAAACTCCACAACCAGAGACTCCACAGCTTCACAACTAGAAACTCCACAACTGGAAACTCCACAACTAGAAACTCTGCAACTAGAGACTCCACAACTAGAAACTCCACAACTAGAAACTCCGCAACTAGAAACTCCACAACTAGAAACTCCACAACTAGAAACTCCACAACTAGAAACTCCACAACTAGAGATTCCGCAACTAGAAACTCCACAACCAGAGACTCCGCAACTAGAAACTCCGCAGCTAGAAACTCCACAAATAGAAACTCCGCAACTAGAAACTCCGCAGCTAGAAACTACACAACTAGAGACTCCACAAATAGAAACTCCACAACTAGAAACTCCACAACAGGAAACTCCCCAACTAGAAACTCCGCAACTAGAAACTCCGCAACAGGAGACTCTACAACTAGAAACTCCACGACTAGAAACTCCAAAACTAGAAACTCCACAACTAGAAACTCCACAACTTGAAACTCCTCCACTAGAAACTCCACAACCAGAAACTCCACAACTAGAAACTCCGCAACTAGAAACTCCGCAACTAGAGACTCCACAACTAGAAACTCCACAACCTGAAACTCCACAACTACAAACTCCACAAATACAGACTCGGCAACTAGAAATTTCATATCTAGAAACTCCACAACTAGTAACTGCAAAACTAGAGACTTCACAACTAGAAACTCAACAACTAGAAACTCCACAACTAAAAACTCCACAACTGGAAACTCCACAACTTGAGACTCCGCAACTTGAAAATTCACAACTAGAAACTCCGCTATTAAAAACTCCGCAACTAGAAACTCCGCAACTAAAAACTCCACAACTTAAAACTCCACAACTAGATACTCCACAACTGGAAACTCCACAACTAGATACTTCACAACGGGAAACTCAACAACTAGATACTCCACAACTGGAAACTCCACAACTAGAAACTCCACAACTAGAGACTCGACAACTCGAAACTCCACAACTAGAAACTCCACGACTAGAAACTGCACAACCAGAAACTCCGCAACTAGAAACTCCACAACTGGAAACTCCACAACTAGATACTCTGCAACTAGAAACTCCACAACTAGAGACTCCACAACTTGAAACTCCACAACTTTAAGCTCCACAACTTGAGACTCCACAACTAGAAACTGCGCAACTTGAAACTCCGCAGCTTGAGACTCCGCAACTGGAAATTCCACAACTATGGACTCCGCCACTAGAAACTCCACAGCTAGAAACTCCACAACTGGAAACTCCACTACAAGATACTCCACAACTGGAAACTCGGCAACTAGAAACTCTACGACTAGAGACTCCACAACTTGAAACTCCACAACTAGAAACTCCACAACTCGAAACTCCACTACTAGATACTCCACAACTGGAAACTCCACAACTGGAAACTCCACATCTAGAGACTCCACAACTTGAAACTCCACAACTAGAGACTCTGCAACTAGAAACTAAACAAATAGGGACTGCGCAACTCAACAACTATAAACTCCACAACTGGAAAATCCACAACTAGATACTCCACAACTAGAAAATATACAACTAGAAACTCCACAACTATAGACTCCCCAACTTGAAACTCCACAAGTGTAAACTTCACAACTTGAGACTCCACAACTAGAAACTCTGCAACTAGAGACTCCACAACTAGAAACTCCACAACTAGAAACTCCGCAACTAGAAACTCCACAACTAGAAACTCCACAACTAGAAACTCCACAACTAGAAACTCCACAACTAGAGATTCCGCAACTAGAAACTCCACAACCAGAGACTCCGCAACTAGAAACTTCACATCTAGAAACTCCGCTATTAAAAACTCCGCAACTAGAAACTCCGCAACTAGAAACTTCACAACTTAAAACTCCACAACTAGATACTCCACAACTGGAAACTCCACAACTAGATACTTCACAACTGGAAACTCCACAACTAGATACTCCACAACTGGAAACTCCACAACTAGAGACTCCACAACTCGAAACTCCACAACTAGAAACTCCACAACTAAAAACTCCACAACCAGAGACTCCACAGCTTCACAACTAGAAACTCCACAACTGGAAACTCCACAACTAGATACTCTGCAACTAGAAACTCCACAACTAGAGACTCCACAACTTGAAACTCCACAACTTGAAACTCCACAACTTGAGACTCCACAACAAGAAACTCCACAACTTGCAACTCCGCAGCTTGAGACTCCGCAACTAGAAACTCCACAACTAGGGACTCCGCAACTAGAAACTCCACAACTAGAAACTCCACAACTGGAAACTCCACTACTAGATACTCCACAACTGGAAACTCGGCAACTAGAAACTCCACAACTAGAGACTCCACAACTTGAAACTCCACAACTAGAGACTCTGCAACTAGAAACTCCACAACTCGAAACTCCACAACTGGAAACTCCACAACTAGAAACTCCACAGCTTGAGACTCCGCAACTTGAAACTCCACAACTTGAAACTTCGCAACTAGAAACTCCGCAACTAGGGACTCCACAACTAGAAACTCCACAACTAGAAACTCCACAACTCGAAACTCCACTACTAGATACTCCACAACTGGAAACTCGACAACTAGAGACTCCACATCTAGAGACTCCACAATTTGAAACTCCACAACTAGAAACTCAACAACTAGATACTCCACAACTGAACAACTAGAAACTCCACAACTGGAAAATCCACAACTAGATACTCCACAACTAGAAAATCTACAACTAGAAACTCCACAACTATAGACTCCACAACTTGAAACTCCACAAGTTTAAACTCCACAACTTGAGACTCCACAAGTAGAAACTCCACAACTAGAAACTCCACAACTGGAAACTCCCCAACTAGAAACTCCGCAACTAGAAACTCCGCAACAGGAGACTCTAACACTAGAAACTCCACAACTAGAAACTTCAAAACTAGAAACTCCACAACTAGAAACTTCACAACTAGAAACTCTGCAACTAGAGACTCCACAACTAGAAACTCCACAACTTGAAACTCCACAACTAGAAACTCCAACCCAAAAACTCCACAACTAGAAACTCCACAACTAGAAACTCCACAAATAGAGACTCGGCAACTAGAAATTTCATATCTAGAAACTCCACAACGAGAAACTGTAAAACTAGACTTCACAACTAGAAACTCAACAACTAGAAACTCCGCAACTAGAAACTCCACAACTTGAAACTCCACAACTAGATACTCCACAACTGGAAACTCCACAACTAGATACTTCACAAATGGAAACTCCACAACTAGATACTCCACAACTGGAAACTCCACAACTAGAAACTCCACAACTAGAGACTCCACAACTCGAAACTCCACAACTAGAAACTCTACAACTAAAAACTCCACAACTGGAAACTCCACAACTAGATACTCCGCAACTAGAAACTCCACAACTAGAGACTCCACAACTTGAAACTCCACAACTAGAAACTCCACAACTAGAAACTTCGCGACTAGAGACTCCACAACTAGAAACTCCACAACTAGAAACTCCGCAACTAGAAACTCCACAACTAGAAACTCCACAACTAGAAACTCCACAACTAGAAACTCCACAACTAGAGATTCCGCAACTAGAAACTCCACAACCAGAGACTCCGCAACTAGAAACTCCGCAGCTAGAAACTCCACAAATAGAAACTCCGCAACTAGAAACTCCGCAGCTAGAAACTACACAACTAGAGACTCCACAAATAGAAACTCCACAACTAGAAACTCCACAACTGGAAACTCCCCAACTAGAAACTCCGCAACTAGAAACTCCGCAACAGGAGACTCTACAACTAGAAACTCCACGACTAGAAACTCCAAAACTAGAAACTCCACAACTCGAAACTCCACAACTGGAAACTCCACAACTAGACACTCCACAACTAAAAACTCTTCAACTTGAAACTCCTCAACTAGAAACTCCACAACCAGAAACTTCACAACTAGAAACTCCGCAACTAGAAACTCCGCAACAGGAGACTCTACAACTAGAAGCTCCACAACTAGAAACTCCAAAACGAGAAACTCCACAACTAGAAACTCCACAAGTTTAAAGCCCACAACTTGAGACTCCACAACTAGAAACTCCACAACTTGAAACTCCTCAACTAGAAACTCCACAACCAGAAACTCCACAACTAGAAACTCCGCAACTAGAAACTCTGCAACTAGAGACTCCACAACTAGAAACTCTACAACTAGAAACTCCACAACTACAAACTCCACAAATACAGACTCGGCAACTAGAAATTCCATATCTAGAAACTCCACAACTAGTCACTGCAAAACTAGAGACTTCACAACTAGAAACTCAACAACTAGAAACTGCACAACTAAAAACTCCACAACTGGAAACTCCACAACTTGAGACTCCGCAACTTGAAACTTCACATCTAGAAACTCCGCTATTAAAAACTCCGCAACTAGAAACTCCGCAACTAGAATCTTCACAACTTAAAACTCCACAACTAGATACTCAACAACTGGAAACTCCACAACTAGATACTTCACAACTGGAAACTCCACAACTAGATACTCCACAACTGGAAACTCCACAACTAGAGACTCCACAACTCGAAACTCCACAACTAGAAACTCCACAACTAAAAACTCCACAACCAGAGACTCCACAGCTTCACAACTAGAAACTCCACAACTGGAAACTCCACAACTAGAAACTCTGCAACTAGAGACTCCACAACTAGAAACTCCACAACTAGAAACTCCGCAACTAGAAACTCCACAACTAGAAACTCCACAACTAGAAACTCCACAACTAGAAACTCCACAACTAGAGATTCCGCAACTAGAAACTCCACAACCAGAGACTCCGCAACTAGAAACTCCGCAGCTAGAAACTCCACAAATAGAAACTCCGCAACTAGAAACTCCGCAGCTAGAAACTACACAACTAGAGACTCCACAAATAGAAACTCCACAACTAGAAACTCCACAACAGGAAACTCCCCAACTAGAAACTCCGCAACTAGAAACTCCGCAACAGGAGACTCTACAACTAGAAACTCCACGACTAGAAACTCCAAAACTAGAAACTCCACAACTAGAAACTCCACAACTTGAAACTCCTCCACTAGAAACTCCACAACCAGAAACTCCACAACTAGAAACTCCGCAACTAGAAACTCCGCAACTAGAGACTCCACAACTAGAAACTCCACAACCTGAAACTCCACAACTACAAACTCCACAAATACAGACTCGGCAACTAGAAATTTCATATCTAGAAACTCCACAACTAGTAACTGCAAAACTAGAGACTTCACAACTAGAAACTCAACAACTAGAAACTCCACAACTAAAAACTCCACAACTGGAAACTCCACAACTTGAGACTCCGCAACTTGAAAATTCACAACTAGAAACTCCGCTATTAAAAACTCCGCAACTAGAAACTCCGCAACTAAAAACTCCACAACTTAAAACTCCACAACTAGATACTCCACAACTGGAAACTCCACAACTAGATACTTCACAACGGGAAACTCAACAACTAGATACTCCACAACTGGAAACTCCACAACTAGAAACTCCACAACTAGAGACTCGACAACTCGAAACTCCACAACTAGAAACTCCACGACTAGAAACTGCACAACCAGAAACTCCGCAACTAGAAACTCCACAACTGGAAACTCCACAACTAGATACTCTGCAACTAGAAACTCCACAACTAGAGACTCCACAACTTGAAACTCCACAACTTTAAGCTCCACAACTTGAGACTCCACAACTAGAAACTGCGCAACTTGAAACTCCGCAGCTTGAGACTCCGCAACTGGAAATTCCACAACTATGGACTCCGCCACTAGAAACTCCACAGCTAGAAACTCCACAACTGGAAACTCCACTACAAGATACTCCACAACTGGAAACTCGGCAACTAGAAACTCTACGACTAGAGACTCCACAACTTGAAACTCCACAACTAGAAACTCCACAACTCGAAACTCCACTACTAGATACTCCACAACTGGAAACTCCACAACTGGAAACTCCACATCTAGAGACTCCACAACTTGAAACTCCACAACTAGAGACTCTGCAACTAGAAACTAAACAAATAGGGACTGCGCAACTCAACAACTATAAACTCCACAACTGGAAAATCCACAACTAGATACTCCACAACTAGAAAATATACAACTAGAAACTCCACAACTATAGACTCCCCAACTTGAAACTCCACAAGTGTAAACTTCACAACTTGAGACTCCACAACTAGAAACTCTGCAACTAGAGACTCCACAACTAGAAACTCCACAACTAGAAACTCCGCAACTAGAAACTCCACAACTAGAAACTCCACAACTAGAAACTCCACAACTAGAAACTCCACAACTAGAGATTCCGCAACTAGAAACTCCACAACCAGAGACTCCGCAACTAGAAACTCCGCAGCTAGAAACTCCACAAATAGAAACTCCGCAACTAGAAACTCCGCAGCTAGAAACTACACAACTAGAGACTCCACAAATAGAAACTCCACAACTAGAAACTCCACAACAGGAAACTCCCCAACTAGAAACTCCGCAACTAGAAACTCCGCAACAGGAGACTCTACAACTAGAAACTCCACGACTAGAAACTCCAAAACTAGAAACTCCACAACTAGAAACTCCACAACTTGAAACTCCTCCACTAGAAACTCCACAACCAGAAACTCCACAACTAGAAACTCCGCAACTAGAAACTCCGCAACTAGAGACTCCACAACTAGAAACTCCACAACCTGAAACTCCACAACTACAAACTCCACAAATACAGACTCGGCAACTAGAAATTTCATATCTAGAAACTCCACAACTAGTAACTGCAAAACTAGAGACTTCACAACTAGAAACTCAACAACTAGAAACTCCACAACTAAAAACTCCACAACTGGAAACTCCACAACTTGAGACTCCGCAACTTGAAAATTCACAACTAGAAACTCCGCTATTAAAAACTCCGCAACTAGAAACTCCGCAACTAAAAACTCCACAACTTAAAACTCCACAACTAGATACTCCACAACTGGAAACTCCACAACTAGATACTTCACAACGGGAAACTCAACAACTAGATACTCCACAACTGGAAACTCCACAACTAGAAACTCCACAACTAGAGACTCGACAACTCGAAACTCCACAACTAGAAACTCCACGACTAGAAACTGCACAACCAGAAACTCCGCAACTAGAAACTCCACAACTGGAAACTCCACAACTAGATACTCTGCAACTAGAAACTCCACAACTAGAGACTCCACAACTTGAAACTCCACAACTTTAAGCTCCACAACTTGAGACTCCACAACTAGAAACTGCGCAACTTGAAACTCCGCAGCTTGAGACTCCGCAACTGGAAATTCCACAACTATGGACTCCGCCACTAGAAACTCCACAGCTAGAAACTCCACAACTGGAAACTCCACTACAAGATACTCCACAACTGGAAACTCGGCAACTAGAAACTCTACGACTAGAGACTCCACAACTTGAAACTCCACAACTAGAAACTCCACAACTCGAAACTCCACTACTAGATACTCCACAACTGGAAACTCCACAACTGGAAACTCCACATCTAGAGACTCCACAACTTGAAACTCCACAACTAGAGACTCTGCAACTAGAAACTAAACAAATAGGGACTGCGCAACTCAACAACTATAAACTCCACAACTGGAAAATCCACAACTAGATACTCCACAACTAGAAAATATACAACTAGAAACTCCACAACTATAGACTCCCCAACTTGAAACTCCACAAGTGTAAACTTCACAACTTGAGACTCCACAACTAGAAACTCCACAACTGAAAACTCCCCAACTAGAAACTCCGCAACTAGAAACTCCACAACAGGAGACTCTACAACTAGAAGCTCCACAACTAGAAACTCCAAAACGAGAAACTCCACAACTAGAAACTCCACAAGTTTAAAGTCCACAACTTGAGACTCCACAACTAGAAACTCCACAACTTGAAACTCCTCAACTAGAAACTCCACAACCAGAAACTCCACAACTAGAAACTCCGCAACTAGAAACTCCGCAACTAGAGACTCCACAACTAGAAACTCCACAACCTGAAACTCCACAACTACAAACTCCACAAATACAGACTCGGCAACTAGAAATTCCATATCTAGAAACTCCACAACTAGTAACTGCAAAACTAGAGACTTCACAACTAGAAACTCAACAACTAGAAACTCCACAACTAAAAACTCCACAACTGGAAACTGCACAACTTGAGACTCCGCAACTTGAAACTTCACATCTAGAAACTCCGCTATTATAAACTCCGCAACTAGAAACTCCGCAACTAGAAACTTCACAACTTAAAACTCCACAACTAGATACTCCACAACTGGAAACTCCACAACTAGATACTCCACAACTGGAAACTCCACAACTAGATACTTCACAACTGGAAACTCCACAACTAGATACTCCACAACTGGAAACTCCACAACTAGAGACTTCACAACTAGAAACTCAACAACTAGAAACTCCACAACTAAAAACTCCACAACTGGAAACTCCACAACTTGAGACTCCGCAACTTGAAACTTCACAACTAGAAACTCCGCTATTAAAAACTCCGCAACTAGAAACTCCGCAACTAGAAACTTCACAACTTAAAACTCCACAACTAGATACTCCACAACTGGAAACTCCACAACTAGAAACTCCACAACTGGAAACTCCACAACTAGATAATCTGCAACTAGAAACTCCACAACTAGAGACTCCACAACTTGAAACTCCACAACTTTAAACTCCACAACTTGAGACTCCACACCTAGAAACTCCACAACTTGAAACTCCGCAGCTTGAGACTCCGCAACTAGAAACTCCACAACTAGGGACTCCGCAACTAGAAACTCCACAACTAGAAACTCCACAACTGGAAACTCCACTACTAGATACTCCACAACTGGAAACTCGGCAACTAGAAACTCCACAACTAGAGACTCCACAACTTGAAACTCCACAACTAGAGACTCTGCAACTAGAAACTCCACAACTCGAAACTCCACAACTGGAAACTCCACAACTAGAAACTCCACAGCTTGAGACTCCACAACTTGAAACTCCACAACTTGAAACTTCGCAACTAGAAACTCCGCAACTAGGGACTCCACAACTAGAAACTCCACAACTAGAAACTCCACAACTCGAAACTCTACTACTAGATACTCCACAACTGGAAACTCGACAACTAGAAACTCCACATCTAGAGACTCCACAATTTGAAACTCCACAACTAGAGACTCTGCAACTAGAAACTCAACAACTAGATACTCCACAACTGAACAACTAGAAACTCCACAACTGGAAAATCCACAACTAGATACTCCACAACTAGAAAATCTACAACTAGAAACTCCACAACTATAGACTCCACAACTTGAAACTCCACAAGTTTAAACTCCACAACTTGAGACTCCACAAGTAGAAACTCCACAACTAGAAACTCCACAACTGGAAACTCCTCAACTAGAAACTCCGCAACTAGAAACTCCGCAACAGGAGACTCTAACACTAGAAACTCCACAACTAGAAACTTCAAAACTAGAAACTCCACAACTAGAAACTTCACAACTAGAAACTCCGCAACTAGAGACTCCACAACTAGAAACTCCACAACTTGAAACTCCACAACTAGAAACTCCACAACCAGAAACTCCACAACTAGAAACTCCGCAACTAGAAACTCCACAAATAGAGACTCGGCAACTAGAAATTTCATATCTAGAAACTCCACAACGAGAAACTGTAAAACTAGACTTCACAACTAGAAACTCAACAACTAGAAACTCCACAACTAAAAACTCCACAACTGGAAACTCCACAACTTGAGACTCCGCAACTTGAAACTCCACAACAATAAACTCCGCTATTAAAAACTCCGCAACTAGAAACTCCACAACTAGAAACTCCACAACTTGAAACTCCACAACTAGATACTCCACAACTGGAAACTCCACAACTAGATACTTCACAAATGGAAACTCCACAACTAGATACTCCACAACTGGAAACTCCACAACTAGAAACTCCACAACTAGAGACTCCACAACTCGAAACTCCACAACTAGAAACTCCACAACTAGAAACTCCACAACTGGAAACTCCACAACTAGATACTCCGCAACTAGAAACTCCACAACTAGAGACTCCACAACTTGAAACTCCACAACTAGAAACTCCACAACTAGAAACTCTGCAACTAGAGACTCCACAACTAGAAACTCCACAACTAGAAACTCCGCAACTAGAAACTCCACAACTATAAACTCCACAACTAGAAACTCCACAACTAGAGATTCCGCAACTAGAAACTCCACAACTAGAGACTCCGCAACTAGAAACTCCGCAGCTAGAAACTCCACAAATAGAAACTCCGCAACTAGAAACTCCGCAGCTAGAAACTACACAACTAGAGACTCCACAAATAGAAACTCCACAACTAGAAACTCCACAACTGGAAACTCCCCAACTAGAAACTCCGCAACTAGAAACTCCGCAACAGGAGACTCTACAACTAGAAACTCCACGACTAGAAACTCCAAAACTAGAAACTCCACAACTCGAAACTCCACAACTGGAAACTCCACAACTAGACACTCCACAACTAAAAACTCTTCAACTTGAAACTCCTCAACTAGAAACTCCACAACCAGAAACTTCACAACTAGAAACTCCGCAACTAGAAACTCCGCAACAGGAGACTCTACAACTAGAAGCTCCACAACTAGAAACTCCAAAACGAGAAACTCCACAACTAGAAACTCCACAAGTTTAAAGTCCACAACTTGAGACTCCACAACTAGAAACTCCACAACTTGAAACTCCTCAACTAGAAACTCCACAACCAGAAACTCCACAACTAGAAACTCCGCAACTAGAAACTCCGCAACTAGAGACTCCGCAACTAGAAACTCCACAACCTGAAACTCCACAACTACAAACTCCACAAATACAGACTCGGCAACTAGAAATTCCATATCTAGAAACTCCACAACTAGTAACTGCAAAACTAGAGACTTCACAACTAGAAACTCAACAACTAGAAACTCCACAACTAAAAACTCCACAACTGGAAACTCCACAACTTGAGACTCCGCAACTTGAAACTTCACATCTAGAAACTCCGCTATTAAAAACTCCGCAACTAGAAACTCCGCAACTAGTTACTTCACAACTTAAAACTCCACAACTAGATACTCCACAACTGGAAACTCCACAACTAGATACTTCACAACTGGAAACTCCACAACTAGATACTCCACAACTGGAAACTCCACAACTAGAGACTCCACAACTCGAAACTCCACAACTAGAAACTCCACAACTAAAAACTCCACAACCAGAGACTCCACAGCTTCACAACTAGAAACTCCACAACTGGAAACTCCACAACTAGATACTCTGCAACTAGAAACTCCACAACTAGAGACTCCACAACTTGAAACTCCACAACTTGAAACTCCACAACTTGAGGCTCCACAACTAGAAACTCCACAACTTGCAACTCCGCAGCTTGAGACTCCGCAACTAGAAACTCCACAACTAGGGACTCCGCAACTAGAAACTCCACAACTAGAAACTCCACAACTGGAAACTCCACTACTAGATACTCCACAACTGGAAACTCGGCAACTAGAAACTCCACAACTAGAGACTCCACAACTTGAAACTCCACAACTAGAGACTCTGCAACTAGAAACTCCACAACTCGAAACTCCACAACTGGAAACTCCACAACTAGAAACTCCACAGCTTGAGACTCCGCAACTTGAAACTCCACAACTTGAAACTTCGCAACTAGAAACTCCGCAACTAGGGACTCCACAACTAGAAACTCCACAACTAGAAACTCCACAACTCGAAACTCCACTACTAGATACTCCACAACTGGAAACTCGACAACTAGAAACTCCACATCTAGAGACTCCACAATTTGAAACTCCACAACTAGAAACTCAACAACTAGATACTCCACAACTGAACAACTAGAAACTCCACAACTGGAAAATCCACAACTAGATACTCCACAACTAGAAAATCTACAACTAGAAACTCCACAACTATAGACTCCACAACTTGAAACTCCACAAGTTTAAACTCCACAACTTGAGACTCCACAAGTAGAAACTCCACAACTAGAAACTCCACAACTGGAAACTCCCCAACTAGAAACTCCGCAACTAGAAACTCCGCAACAGGAGACTCTAACACTAGAAACTCCACAACTAGAAACTTCAAAACTAGAAACTCCACAACTAGAAACTTCACAACTAGAAACTCCGCAACTAGAGACTCCACAACTAGAAACTCCACAACTTGAAACTCCACAACTAGAAACTCCACAACCAGAAACTCCACAACTAGAAACTCCACAACTAGAAACTCCACAAATAGAGACTCGGCAACTAGAAATTTCATATCTAGAAACTCCACAACGAGAAACTGTAAAACTAGACTTCACAACTAGAAACTCAACAACTAGAAACTCCGCAACTAGAAACTCCACAACTTGAAACTCCACAACTAGATACTCCACAACTGGAAACTCCACAACTAGATACTTCACAAATGGAAACTCCACAACTAGATACTCCACAACTGGAAACTCCACAACTAGAAACTCCACAACTAGAGACTCCACAACTCGAAACTCCACAACTAGAAACTCCACAACTAAAAACTCCACAACTGGAAACTCCACAACTAGATACTCCGCAACTAGAAACTCCACAACTAGAGACTCCACAACTTGAAACTCCACAACTAGAAACTCCACAACTAGAAACTTCGCGACTAGAGACTCCACAACTAGAAACTCCACAACTAGAAACTCCGCAACTAGAAACTCCACAACTAGAAACTCCACAACTAGAAACTCCACAACTAGAAACTCCACAACTAGAGATTCCGCAACTAGAAACTCCACAACCAGAGACTCCGCAACTAGAAACTCCGCAGCTAGAAACTCCACAAATAGAAACTCCGCAACTAGAAACTCCGCAGCTAGAAACTACACAACTAGAGACTCCACAAATAGAAACTCCACAACTAGAAACTCCACAACTGGAAACTCCCCAACTAGAAACTCCGCAACTAGAAACTCCGCAACAGGAGACTCTACAACTAGAAACTCCACGACTAGAAACTCCAAAACTAGAAACTCCACAACTAGAAACTCCACAAGTTTAAAGCCCACAACTTGAGACTCCACAACTAGAAACTCCACAACTTGAAACTCCTCAACTAGAAACTCCACAACCAGAAACTCCACAACTAGAAACTCCGCAACTAGAAACTCTTCAACTTGAAACTCCTCAACTAGAAACTCCACAACCAGAAACTTCACAACTAGAAACTCCGCAACTAGAAACTCCGCAACAGGAGACTCTACAACTAGAAGCTCCACAACTAGAAACTCCAAAACGAGAAACTCCACAACTAGAAACTCCACAAGTTTAAAGCCCACAACTTGAGACTCCACAACTAGAAACTCCACAACTTGAAACTCCTCAACTAGAAACTCCACAACCAGAAACTCCACAACTAGAAACTCCGCAACTAGAAACTCTGCAACTAGAGACTCCACAACTAGAAACTCTACAACTAGAAACTCCACAACTACAAACTCCACAAATACAGACTCGGCAACTAGAAATTCCATATCTAGAAACTCCACAACTAGTCACTGCAAAACTAGAGACTTCACAACTAGAAACTCAACAACTAGAAACTGCACAACTAAAAACTCCACAACTGGAAACTCCACAACTTGAGACTCCGCAACTTGAAACTTCACATCTAGAAACTCCGCTATTAAAAACTCCGCAACTAGAAACTCCGCAACTAGAATCTTCACAACTTAAAACTCCACAACTAGATACTCAACAACTGGAAACTCCACAACTAGATACTTCACAACTGGAAACTCCACAACTAGATACTCCACAACTGGAAACTCCACAACTAGAGACTCCACAACTCGAAACTCCACAACTAGAAACTCCACAACTAAAAACTCCACAACCAGAGACTCCACAGCTTCACAACTAGAAACTCCACAACTGGAAACTCCACAACTAGAAACTCTGCAACTAGAGACTCCACAACTAGAAACTCCACAACTAGAAACTCCGCAACTAGAAACTCCACAACTAGAAACTCCACAACTAGAAACTCCACAACTAGAAACTCCACAACTAGAGATTCCGCAACTAGAAACTCCACAACCAGAGACTCCGCAACTAGAAACTCCGCAGCTAGAAACTCCACAAATAGAAACTCCGCAACTAGAAACTCCGCAGCTAGAAACTACACAACTAGAGACTCCACAAATAGAAACTCCACAACTAGAAACTCCACAACAGGAAACTCCCCAACTAGAAACTCCGCAACTAGAAACTCCGCAACAGGAGACTCTACAACTAGAAACTCCACGACTAGAAACTCCAAAACTAGAAACTCCACAACTAGAAACTCCACAACTTGAAACTCCTCCACTAGAAACTCCACAACCAGAAACTCCACAACTAGAAACTCCGCAACTAGAAACTCCGCAACTAGAGACTCCACAACTAGAAACTCCACAACCTGAAACTCCACAACTACAAACTCCACAAATACAGACTCGGCAACTAGAAATTTCATATCTAGAAACTCCACAACTAGTAACTGCAAAACTAGAGACTTCACAACTAGAAACTCAACAACTAGAAACTCCACAACTAAAAACTCCACAACTGGAAACTCCACAACTTGAGACTCCGCAACTTGAAAATTCACAACTAGAAACTCCGCTATTAAAAACTCCGCAACTAGAAACTCCGCAACTAAAAACTCCACAACTTAAAACTCCACAACTAGATACTCCACAACTGGAAACTCCACAACTAGATACTTCACAACGGGAAACTCAACAACTAGATACTCCACAACTGGAAACTCCACAACTAGAAACTCCACAACTAGAGACTCGACAACTCGAAACTCCACAACTAGAAACTCCACGACTAGAAACTGCACAACCAGAAACTCCGCAACTAGAAACTCCACAACTGGAAACTCCACAACTAGATACTCTGCAACTAGAAACTCCACAACTAGAGACTCCACAACTTGAAACTCCACAACTTTAAGCTCCACAACTTGAGACTCCACAACTAGAAACTGCGCAACTTGAAACTCCGCAGCTTGAGACTCCGCAACTGGAAATTCCACAACTATGGACTCCGCCACTAGAAACTCCACAGCTAGAAACTCCACAACTGGAAACTCCACTACAAGATACTCCACAACTGGAAACTCGGCAACTAGAAACTCTACGACTAGAGACTCCACAACTTGAAACTCCACAACTAGAAACTCCACAACTCGAAACTCCACTACTAGATACTCCACAACTGGAAACTCCACAACTGGAAACTCCACATCTAGAGACTCCACAACTTGAAACTCCACAACTAGAGACTCTGCAACTAGAAACTAAACAACTAGGGACTGCGCAACTCAACAACTATAAACTCCACAACTGGAAAATCCACAACTAGATACTCCACAACTAGAAAATATACAACTAGAAACTCCACAACTATAGACTCCCCAACTTGAAACTCCACAAGTGTAAACTTCACAACTTGAGACTCCACAACTAGAAACTCCACAACTGAAAACTCCCCAACTAGAAACTCCGCAACTAGAAACTCCGCAACAGGAGACTCTACAACTAGAAGCTCCACAACTAGAAACTCCAAAACGAGAAACTCCACAACTAGAAACTCCACAAGTTTAAAGTCCACAACTTGAGACTCCACAACTAGAAACTCCACAACTTGAAACTCCTCAACTAGAAACTCCACAACCAGAAACTCCACAACTAGAAACTCCGCAACTAGAAACTCCGCAACTAGAGACTCCACAACTAGAAACTCCACAACCTGAAACTCCACAACTACAAACTCCACAAATACAGACTCGGCAACTAGAAATTCCATATCTAGAAACTCCACAACTAGTAACTGCAAAACTAGAGACTTCACAACTAGAAACTCAACAACTAGAAACTCCACAACTAAAAACTCCACAACTGGAAACTGCACAACTTGAGACTCCGCAACTTGAAACTTCACATCTAGAAACTCCGCTATTATAAACTCCGCAACTAGAAACTCCGCAACTAGAAACTTCACAACTTAAAACTCCACAACTAGATACTCCACAACTGGAAACTCCACAACTAGATACTCCACAACTGGAAACTCCACAACTAGATACTTCACAACTGGAAACTCCACAACTAGATACTCCACAACTGGAAACTCCACAACTAGAGACTTCACAACTAGAAACTCAACAACTAGAAACTCCACAACTAAAAACTCCACAACTGGAAACTCCACAACTTGAGACTCCGCAACTTGAAACTTCACAACTAGAAACTCCGCTATTAAAAACTCCGCAACTAGAAACTCCGCAACTAGAAACTTCACAACTTAAAACTCCACAACTAGATACTCCACAACTGGAAACTCCACAACTAGAAACTCCACAACTGGAAACTCCACAACTAGATAATCTGCAACTAGAAACTCCACAACTAGAGACTCCACAACTTGAAACTCCACAACTTTAAACTCCACAACTTGAGACTCCACACCTAGAAACTCCACAACTTGAAACTCCGCAGCTTGAGACTCCGCAACTAGAAACTCCACAACTAGGGACTCCGCAACTAGAAACTCCACAACTAGAAACTCCACAACTGGAAACTCCACTACTAGATACTCCACAACTGGAAACTCGGCAACTAGAAACTCCACAACTAGAGACTCCACAACTTGAAACTCCACAACTAGAGACTCTGCAACTAGAAACTCCACAACTCGAAACTCCACAACTGGAAACTCCACAACTAGAAACTCCACAGCTTGAGACTCCACAACTTGAAACTCCACAACTTGAAACTTCGCAACTAGAAACTCCGCAACTAGGGACTCCACAACTAGAAACTCCACAACTAGAAACTCCACAACTCGAAACTCTACTACTAGATACTCCACAACTGGAAACTCGACAACTAGAAACTCCACATCTAGAGACTCCACAATTTGAAACTCCACAACTAGAGACTCTGCAACTAGAAACTCAACAACTAGATACTCCACAACTGAACAACTAGAAACTCCACAACTGGAAAATCCACAACTAGATACTCCACAACTAGAAAATCTACAACTAGAAACTCCACAACTATAGACTCCACAACTTGAAACTCCACAAGTTTAAACTCCACAACTTGAGACTCCACAAGTAGAAACTCCACAACTAGAAACTCCACAACTGGAAACTCCTCAACTAGAAACTCCGCAACTAGAAACTCCGCAACAGGAGACTCTAACACTAGAAACTCCACAACTAGAAACTTCAAAACTAGAAACTCCACAACTAGAAACTTCACAACTAGAAACTCCGCAACTAGAGACTCCACAACTAGAAACTCCACAACTTGAAACTCCACAACTAGAAACTCCACAACCAGAAACTCCACAACTAGAAACTCCGCAACTAGAAACTCCACAAATAGAGACTCGGCAACTAGAAATTTCATATCTAGAAACTCCACAACGAGAAACTGTAAAACTAGACTTCACAACTAGAAACTCAACAACTAGAAACTCCACAACTAAAAACTCCACAACTGGAAACTCCACAACTTGAGACTCCGCAACTTGAAACTCCACAACAATAAACTCCGCTATTAAAAACTCCGCAACTAGAAACTCCACAACTAGAAACTCCACAACTTGAAACTCCACAACTAGATACTCCACAACTGGAAACTCCACAACTAGATACTTCACAAATGGAAACTCCACAACTAGATACTCCACAACTGGAAACTCCACAACTAGAAACTCCACAACTAGAGACTCCACAACTCGAAACTCCACAACTAGAAACTCCACAACTAGAAACTCCACAACTGGAAACTCCACAACTAGATACTCCGCAACTAGAAACTCCACAACTAGAGACTCCACAACTTGAAACTCCACAACTAGAAACTCCACAACTAGAAACTCTGCAACTAGAGACTCCACAACTAGAAACTCCACAACTAGAAACTCCGCAACTAGAAACTCCACAACTATAAACTCCACAACTAGAAACTCCACAACTAGAGATTCCGCAACTAGAAACTCCACAACTAGAGACTCCGCAACTAGAAACTCCGCAGCTAGAAACTCCACAAATAGAAACTCCGCAACTAGAAACTCCGCAGCTAGAAACTACACAACTAGAGACTCCACAAATAGAAACTCCACAACTAGAAACTCCACAACTGGAAACTCCCCAACTAGAAACTCCGCAACTAGAAACTCCGCAACAGGAGACTCTACAACTAGAAACTCCACGACTAGAAACTCCAAAACTAGAAACTCCACAACTCGAAACTCCACAACTGGAAACTCCACAACTAGACACTCCACAACTAAAAACTCTTCAACTTGAAACTCCTCAACTAGAAACTCCACAACCAGAAACTTCACAACTAGAAACTCCGCAACTAGAAACTCCGCAACAGGAGACTCTACAACTAGAAGCTCCACAACTAGAAACTCCAAAACGAGAAACTCCACAACTAGAAACTCCACAAGTTTAAAGTCCACAACTTGAGACTCCACAACTAGAAACTCCACAACTTGAAACTCCTCAACTAGAAACTCCACAACCAGAAACTCCACAACTAGAAACTCCGCAACTAGAAACTCCGCAACTAGAGACTCCGCAACTAGAAACTCCACAACCTGAAACTCCACAACTACAAACTCCACAAATACAGACTCGGCAACTAGAAATTCCATATCTAGAAACTCCACAACTAGTAACTGCAAAACTAGAGACTTCACAACTAGAAACTCAACAACTAGAAACTCCACAACTAAAAACTCCACAACTGGAAACTCCACAACTTGAGACTCCGCAACTTGAAACTTCACATCTAGAAACTCCGCTATTAAAAACTCCGCAACTAGAAACTCCGCAACTAGTTACTTCACAACTTAAAACTCCACAACTAGATACTCCACAACTGGAAACTCCACAACTAGATACTTCACAACTGGAAACTCCACAACTAGATACTCCACAACTGGAAACTCCACAACTAGAGACTCCACAACTCGAAACTCCACAACTAGAAACTCCACAACTAAAAACTCCACAACCAGAGACTCCACAGCTTCACAACTAGAAACTCCACAACTGGAAACTCCACAACTAGATACTCTGCAACTAGAAACTCCACAACTAGAGACTCCACAACTTGAAACTCCACAACTTGAAACTCCACAACTTGAGACTCCACAACTAGAAACTCCACAACTTGCAACTCCGCAGCTTGAGACTCCGCAACTAGAAACTCCACAACTAGGGACTCCGCAACTAGAAACTCCACAACTAGAAACTCCACAACTGGAAACTCCACTACTAGATACTCCACAACTGGAAACTCGGCAACTAGAAACTCCACAACTAGAGACTCCACAACTTGAAACTCCACAACTAGAGACTCTGCAACTAGAAACTCCACAACTCGAAACTCCACAACTGGAAACTCCACAACTAGAAACTCCACAGCTTGAGACTCCGCAACTTGAAACTCCACAACTTGAAACTTCGCAACTAGAAACTCCGCAACTAGGGACTCCACAACTAGAAACTCCACAACTAGAAACTCCACAACTCGAAACTCCACTACTAGATACTCCACAACTGGAAACTCGACAACTAGAAACTCCACATCTAGAGACTCCACAATTTGAAACTCCACAACTAGAAACTCAACAACTAGATACTCCACAACTGAACAACTAGAAACTCCACAACTGGAAAATCCACAACTAGATACTCCACAACTAGAAAATCTACAACTAGAAACTCCACAACTATAGACTCCACAACTTGAAACTCCACAAGTTTAAACTCCACAACTTGAGACTCCACAAGTAGAAACTCCACAACTAGAAACTCCACAACTGGAAACTCCCCAACTAGAAACTCCGCAACTAGAAACTCCGCAACAGGAGACTCTAACACTAGAAACTCCACAACTAGAAACTTCAAAACTAGAAACTCCACAACTAGAAACTTCACAACTAGAAACTCCGCAACTAGAGACTCCACAACTAGAAACTCCACAACTTGAAACTCCACAACTAGAAACTCCACAACCAGAAACTCCACAACTAGAAACTCCACAACTAGAAACTCCACAAATAGAGACTCGGCAACTAGAAATTTCATATCTAGAAACTCCACAACGAGAAACTGTAAAACTAGACTTCACAACTAGAAACTCAACAACTAGAAACTCCGCAACTAGAAACTCCACAACTTGAAACTCCACAACTAGATACTCCACAACTGGAAACTCCACAACTAGATACTTCACAAATGGAAACTCCACAACTAGATACTCCACAACTGGAAACTCCACAACTAGAAACTCCACAACTAGAGACTCCACAACTCGAAACTCCACAACTAGAAACTCCACAACTAAAAACTCCACAACTGGAAACTCCACAACTAGATACTCCGCAACTAGAAACTCCACAACTAGAGACTCCACAACTTGAAACTCCACAACTAGAAACTCCACAACTAGAAACTTCGCGACTAGAGACTCCACAACTAGAAACTCCACAACTAGAAACTCCGCAACTAGAAACTCCACAACTAGAAACTCCACAACTAGAAACTCCACAACTAGAAACTCCACAACTAGAGATTCCGCAACTAGAAACTCCACAACCAGAGACTCCGCAACTAGAAACTCCGCAGCTAGAAACTCCACAAATAGAAACTCCGCAACTAGAAACTCCGCAGCTAGAAACTACACAACTAGAGACTCCACAAATAGAAACTCCACAACTAGAAACTCCACAACTGGAAACTCCCCAACTAGAAACTCCGCAACTAGAAACTCCGCAACAGGAGACTCTACAACTAGAAACTCCACGACTAGAAACTCCAAAACTAGAAACTCCACAACTCGAAACTCCACAACTGGAAACTCCACAACTAGACACTCCACAACTAAAAACTCTTCAACTTGAAACTCCTCAACTAGAAACTCCACAACCAGAAACTTCACAACTAGAAACTCCGCAACTAGAAACTCCGCAACAGGAGACTCTACAACTAGAAGCTCCACAACTAGAAACTCCAAAACGAGAAACTCCACAACTAGAAACTCCACAAGTTTAAAGCCCACAACTTGAGACTCCACAACTAGAAACTCCACAACTTGAAACTCCTCAACTAGAAACTCCACAACCAGAAACTCCACAACTAGAAACTCCGCAACTAGAAACTCTGCAACTAGAGACTCCACAACTAGAAACTCTACAACTAGAAACTCCACAACTACAAACTCCACAAATACAGACTCGGCAACTAGAAATTCCATATCTAGAAACTCCACAACTAGTCACTGCAAAACTAGAGACTTCACAACTAGAAACTCAAC
The DNA here is from genome assembly GCF_043290135.1 of Rhipicephalus microplus. Lineage (NCBI taxonomy): Eukaryota > Metazoa > Arthropoda > Arachnida > Ixodida > Ixodidae > Rhipicephalus > Rhipicephalus microplus. Next base: position 739,616 of record NW_027464670.1, read on the forward strand.
AACTAGAAACTGCACAACTAAAAACTCCACAACTGGAAACTCCACAACTTGAGACTCCGCAACTTGAAACTTCACATCTAGAAACTCCGCTATTAAAAACTCCGCAACTAGAAACTCCGCAACTAGAATCTTCACAACTTAAAACTCCACAACTAGATACTCAACAACTGGAAACTCCACAACTAGATACTTCACAACTGGAAACTCCACAACTAGATACTCCACAACTGGAAACTCCACAACTAGAGACTCCACAACTCGAAACTCCACAACTAGAAACTCCACAACTAAAAACTCCACAACCAGAGACTCCACAGCTTCACAACTAGAAACTCCACAACTGGAAACTCCACAACTAGAAACTCTGCAACTAGAGACTCCACAACTAGAAACTCCACAACTAGAAACTCCGCAACTAGAAACTCCACAACTAGAAACTCCACAACTAGAAACTCCACAACTAGAAACTCCACAACTAGAGATTCCGCAACTAGAAACTCCACAACCAGAGACTCCGCAACTAGAAACTCCGCAGCTAGAAACTCCACAAATAGAAACTCCGCAACTAGAAACTCCGCAGCTAGAAACTACACAACTAGAGACTCCACAAATAGAAACTCCACAACTAGAAACTCCACAACAGGAAACTCCCCAACTAGAAACTCCGCAACTAGAAACTCCGCAACAGGAGACTCTACAACTAGAAACTCCACGACTAGAAACTCCAAAACTAGAAACTCCACAACTAGAAACTCCACAACTTGAAACTCCTCCACTAGAAACTCCACAACCAGAAACTCCACAACTAGAAACTCCGCAACTAGAAACTCCGCAACTAGAGACTCCACAACTAGAAACTCCACAACCTGAAACTCCACAACTACAAACTCCACAAATACAGACTCGGCAACTAGAAATTTCATATCTAGAAACTCCACAACTAGTAACTGCAAAACTAGAGACTTCACAACTAGAAACTCAACAACTAGAAACTCCACAACTAAAAACTCCACAACTGGAAACTCCACAACTTGAGACTCCGCAACTTGAAAATTCACAACTAGAAACTCCGCTATTAAAAACTCCGCAACTAGAAACTCCGCAACTAAAAACTCCACAACTTAAAACTCCACAACTAGATACTCCACAACTGGAAACTCCACAACTAGATACTTCACAACGGGAAACTCAACAACTAGATACTCCACAACTGGAAACTCCACAACTAGAAACTCCACAACTAGAGACTCGACAACTCGAAACTCCACAACTAGAAACTCCACGACTAGAAACTGCACAACCAGAAACTCCGCAACTAGAAACTCCACAACTGGAAACTCCACAACTAGATACTCTGCAACTAGAAACTCCACAACTAGAGACTCCACAACTTGAAACTCCACAACTTTAAGCTCCACAACTTGAGACTCCACAACTAGAAACTGCGCAACTTGAAACTCCGCAGCTTGAGACTCCGCAACTGGAAATTCCACAACTATGGACTCCGCCACTAGAAACTCCACAGCTAGAAACTCCACAACTGGAAACTCCACTACAAGATACTCCACAACTGGAAACTCGGCAACTAGAAACTCTACGACTAGAGACTCCACAACTTGAAACTCCACAACTAGAAACTCCACAACTCGAAACTCCACTACTAGATACTCCACAACTGGAAACTCCACAACTGGAAACTCCACATCTAGAGACTCCACAACTTGAAACTCCACAACTAGAGACTCTGCAACTAGAAACTAAACAAATAGGGACTGCGCAACTCAACAACTATAAACTCCACAACTGGAAAATCCACAACTAGATACTCCACAACTAGAAAATATACAACTAGAAACTCCACAACTATAGACTCCCCAACTTGAAACTCCACAAGTGTAAACTTCACAACTTGAGACTCCACAACTAGAAACTCTGCAACTAGAGACTCCACAACTAGAAACTCCACAACTAGAAACTCCGCAACTAGAAACTCCACAACTAGAAACTCCACAACTAGAAACTCCACAACTAGAAACTCCACAACTAGAGATTCCGCAACTAGAAACTCCACAACCAGAGACTCCGCAACTAGAAACTCCGCAGCTAGAAACTCCACAAATAGAAACTCCGCAACTAGAAACTCCGCAGCTAGAAACTACACAACTAGAGACTCCACAAATAGAAACTCCACAACTAGAAACTCCACAACAGGAAACTCCCCAACTAGAAACTCCGCAACTAGAAACTCCGCAACAGGAGACTCTACAACTAGAAACTCCACGACTAGAAACTCCAAAACTAGAAACTCCACAACTAGAAACTCCACAACTTGAAACTCCTCCACTAGAAACTCCACAACCAGAAACTCCACAACTAGAAACTCCGCAACTAGAAACTCCGCAACTAGAGACTCCACAACTAGAAACTCCACAACCTGAAACTCCACAACTACAAACTCCACAAATACAGACTCGGCAACTAGAAATTTCATATCTAGAAACTCCACAACTAGTAACTGCAAAACTAGAGACTTCACAACTAGAAACTCAACAACTAGAAACTCCACAACTAAAAACTCCACAACTGGAAACTCCACAACTTGAGACTCCGCAACTTGAAAATTCACAACTAGAAACTCCGCTATTAAAAACTCCGCAACTAGAAACTCCGCAACTAAAAACTCCACAACTTAAAACTCCACAACTAGATACTCCACAACTGGAAACTCCACAACTAGATACTTCACAACGGGAAACTCAACAACTAGATACTCCACAACTGGAAACTCCACAACTAGAAACTCCACAACTAGAGACTCGACAACTCGAAACTCCACAACTAGAAACTCCACGACTAGAAACTGCACAACCAGAAACTCCGCAACTAGAAACTCCACAACTGGAAACTCCACAACTAGATACTCTGCAACTAGAAACTCCACAACTAGAGACTCCACAACTTGAAACTCCACAACTTTAAGCTCCACAACTTGAGACTCCACAACTAGAAACTGCGCAACTTGAAACTCCGCAGCTTGAGACTCCGCAACTGGAAATTCCACAACTATGGACTCCGCCACTAGAAACTCCACAGCTAGAAACTCCACAACTGGAAACTCCACTACAAGATACTCCACAACTGGAAACTCGGCAACTAGAAACTCTACGACTAGAGACTCCACAACTTGAAACTCCACAACTAGAAACTCCACAACTCGAAACTCCACTACTAGATACTCCACAACTGGAAACTCCACAACTGGAAACTCCACATCTAGAGACTCCACAACTTGAAACTCCACAACTAGAGACTCTGCAACTAGAAACTAAACAAATAGGGACTGCGCAACTCAACAACTATAAACTCCACAACTGGAAAATCCACAACTAGATACTCCACAACTAGAAAATATACAACTAGAAACTCCACAACTATAGACTCCCCAACTTGAAACTCCACAAGTGTAAACTTCACAACTTGAGACTCCACAACTAGAAACTCCACAACTGAAAACTCCCCAACTAGAAACTCCGCAACTAGAAACTCCGCAACAGGAGACTCTACAACTAGAAGCTCCACAACTAGAAACTCCAAAACGAGAAACTCCACAACTAGAAACTCCACAAGTTTAAAGTCCACAACTTGAGACTCCACAACTAGAAACTCCACAACTTGAAACTCCTCAACTAGAAACTCCACAACCAGAAACTCCACAACTAGAAACTCCGCAACTAGAAACTCCGCAACTAGAGACTCCACAACTAGAAACTCCACAACCTGAAACTCCACAACTACAAACTCCACAAATACAGACTCGGCAACTAGAAATTCCATATCTAGAAACTCCACAACTAGTAACTGCAAAACTAGAGACTTCACAACTAGAAACTCAACAACTAGAAACTCCACAACTAAAAACTCCACAACTGGAAACTGCACAACTTGAGACTCCGCAACTTGAAACTTCACATCTAGAAACTCCGCTATTATAAACTCCGCAACTAGAAACTCCGCAACTAGAAACTTCACAACTTAAAACTCCACAACTAGATACTCCACAACTGGAAACTCCACAACTAGATACTCCACAACTGGAAACTCCACAACTAGATACTTCACAACTGGAAACTCCACAACTAGATACTCCACAACTGGAAACTCCACAACTAGAGACTTCACAACTAGAAACTCAACAACTAGAAACTCCACAACTAAAAACTCCACAACTGGAAACTCCACAACTTGAGACTCCGCAACTTGAAACTTCACAACTAGAAACTCCGCTATTAAAAACTCCGCAACTAGAAACTCCGCAACTAGAAACTTCACAACTTAAAACTCCACAACTAGATACTCCACAACTGGAAACTCCACAACTAGAAACTCCACAACTGGAAACTCCACAACTAGATAATCTGCAACTAGAAACTCCACAACTAGAGACTCCACAACTTGAAACTCCACAACTTTAAACTCCACAACTTGAGACTCCACACCTAGAAACTCCACAACTTGAAACTCCGCAGCTTGAGACTCCGCAACTAGAAACTCCACAACTAGGGACTCCGCAACTAGAAACTCCACAACTAGAAACTCCACAACTGGAAACTCCACTACTAGATACTCCACAACTGGAAACTCGGCAACTAGAAACTCCACAACTAGAGACTCCACAACTTGAAACTCCACAACTAGAGACTCTGCAACTAGAAACTCCACAACTCGAAACTCCACAACTGGAAACTCCACAACTAGAAACTCCACAGCTTGAGACTCCACAACTTGAAACTCCACAACTTGAAACTTCGCAACTAGAAACTCCGCAACTAGGGACTCCACAACTAGAAACTCCACAACTAGAAACTCCACAACTCGAAACTCTACTACTAGATACTCCACAACTGGAAACTCGACAACTAGAAACTCCACATCTAGAGACTCCACAATTTGAAACTCCACAACTAGAGACTCTGCAACTAGAAACTCAACAACTAGATACTCCACAACTGAACAACTAGAAACTCCACAACTGGAAAATCCACAACTAGATACTCCACAACTAGAAAATCTACAACTAGAAACTCCACAACTATAGACTCCACAACTTGAAACTCCACAAGTTTAAACTCCACAACTTGAGACTCCACAAGTAGAAACTCCACAACTAGAAACTCCACAACTGGAAACTCCTCAACTAGAAACTCCGCAACTAGAAACTCCGCAACAGGAGACTCTAACACTAGAAACTCCACAACTAGAAACTTCAAAACTAGAAACTCCACAACTAGAAACTTCACAACTAGAAACTCCGCAACTAGAGACTCCACAACTAGAAACTCCACAACTTGAAACTCCACAACTAGAAACTCCACAACCAGAAACTCCACAACTAGAAACTCCGCAACTAGAAACTCCACAAATAGAGACTCGGCAACTAGAAATTTCATATCTAGAAACTCCACAACGAGAAACTGTAAAACTAGACTTCACAACTAGAAACTCAACAACTAGAAACTCCACAACTAAAAACTCCACAACTGGAAACTCCACAACTTGAGACTCCGCAACTTGAAACTCCACAACAATAAACTCCGCTATTAAAAACTCCGCAACTAGAAACTCCACAACTAGAAACTCCACAACTTGAAACTCCACAACTAGATACTCCACAACTGGAAACTCCACAACTAGATACTTCACAAATGGAAACTCCACAACTAGATACTCCACAACTGGAAACTCCACAACTAGAAACTCCACAACTAGAGACTCCACAACTCGAAACTCCACAACTAGAAACTCCACAACTAGAAACTCCACAACTGGAAACTCCACAACTAGATACTCCGCAACTAGAAACTCCACAACTAGAGACTCCACAACTTGAAACTCCACAACTAGAAACTCCACAACTAGAAACTCTGCAACTAGAGACTCCACAACTAGAAACTCCACAACTAGAAACTCCGCAACTAGAAACTCCACAACTATAAACTCCACAACTAGAAACTCCACAACTAGAGATTCCGCAACTAGAAACTCCACAACTAGAGACTCCGCAACTAGAAACTCCGCAGCTAGAAACTCCACAAATAGAAACTCCGCAACTAGAAACTCCGCAGCTAGAAACTACACAACTAGAGACTCCACAAATAGAAACTCCACAACTAGAAACTCCACAACTGGAAACTCCCCAACTAGAAACTCCGCAACTAGAAACTCCGCAACAGGAGACTCTACAACTAGAAACTCCACGACTAGAAACTCCAAAACTAGAAACTCCACAACTCGAAACTCCACAACTGGAAACTCCACAACTAGACACTCCACAACTAAAAACTCTTCAACTTGAAACTCCTCAACTAGAAACTCCACAACCAGAAACTTCACAACTAGAAACTCCGCAACTAGAAACTCCGCAACAGGAGACTCTACAACTAGAAGCTCCACAACTAGAAACTCCAAAACGAGAAACTCCACAACTAGAAACTCCACAAGTTTAAAGTCCACAACTTGAGACTCCACAACTAGAAACTCCACAACTTGAAACTCCTCAACTAGAAACTCCACAACCAGAAACTCCACAACTAGAAACTCCGCAACTAGAAACTCCGCAACTAGAGACTCCGCAACTAGAAACTCCACAACCTGAAACTCCACAACTACAAACTCCACAAATACAGACTCGGCAACTAGAAATTCCATATCTAGAAACTCCACAACTAGTAACTGCAAAACTAGAGACTTCACAACTAGAAACTCAACAACTAGAAACTCCACAACTAAAAACTCCACAACTGGAAACTCCACAACTTGAGACTCCGCAACTTGAAACTTCACATCTAGAAACTCCGCTATTAAAAACTCCGCAACTAGAAACTCCGCAACTAGTTACTTCACAACTTAAAACTCCACAACTAGATACTCCACAACTGGAAACTCCACAACTAGATACTTCACAACTGGAAACTCCACAACTAGATACTCCACAACTGGAAACTCCACAACTAGAGACTCCACAACTCGAAACTCCACAACTAGAAACTCCACAACTAAAAACTCCACAACCAGAGACTCCACAGCTTCACAACTAGAAACTCCACAACTGGAAACTCCACAACTAGATACTCTGCAACTAGAAACTCCACAACTAGAGACTCCACAACTTGAAACTCCACAACTTGAAACTCCACAACTTGAGACTCCACAACTAGAAACTCCACAACTTGCAACTCCGCAGCTTGAGACTCCGCAACTAGAAACTCCACAACTAGGGACTCCGCAACTAGAAACTCCACAACTAGAAACTCCACAACTGGAAACTCCACTACTAGATACTCCACAACTGGAAACTCGGCAACTAGAAACTCCACAACTAGAGACTCCACAACTTGAAACTCCACAACTAGAGACTCTGCAACTAGAAACTCCACAACTCGAAACTCCACAACTGGAAACTCCACAACTAGAAACTCCACAGCTTGAGACTCCGCAACTTGAAACTCCACAACTTGAAACTTCGCAACTAGAAACTCCGCAACTAGGGACTCCACAACTAGAAACTCCACAACTAGAAACTCCACAACTCGAAACTCCACTACTAGATACTCCACAACTGGAAACTCGACAACTAGAAACTCCACATCTAGAGACTCCACAATTTGAAACTCCACAACTAGAAACTCAACAACTAGATACTCCACAACTGAACAACTAGAAACTCCACAACTGGAAAATCCACAACTAGATACTCCACAACTAGAAAATCTACAACTAGAAACTCCACAACTATAGACTCCACAACTTGAAACTCCACAAGTTTAAACTCCACAACTTGAGACTCCACAAGTAGAAACTCCACAACTAGAAACTCCACAACTGGAAACTCCCCAACTAGAAACTCCGCAACTAGAAACTCCGCAACAGGAGACTCTAACACTAGAAACTCCACAACTAGAAACTTCAAAACTAGAAACTCCACAACTAGAAACTTCACAACTAGAAACTCCGCAACTAGAGACTCCACAACTAGAAACTCCACAACTTGAAACTCCACAACTAGAAACTCCACAACCAGAAACTCCACAACTAGAAACTCCACAACTAGAAACTCCACAAATAGAGACTCGGCAACTAGAAATTTCATATCTAGAAACTCCACAACGAGAAACTGTAAAACTAGACTTCACAACTAGAAACTCAACAACTAGAAACTCCGCAACTAGAAACTCCACAACTTGAAACTCCACAACTAGATACTCCACAACTGGAAACTCCACAACTAGATACTTCACAAATGGAAACTCCACAACTAGATACTCCACAACTGGAAACTCCACAACTAGAAACTCCACAACTAGAGACTCCACAACTCGAAACTCCACAACTAGAAACTCCACAACTAAAAACTCCACAACTGGAAACTCCACAACTAGATACTCCGCAACTAGAAACTCCACAACTAGAGACTCCACAACTTGAAACTCCACAACTAGAAACTCCACAACTAGAAACTTCGCGACTAGAGACTCCACAACTAGAAACTCCACAACTAGAAACTCCGCAACTAGAAACTCCACAACTAGAAACTCCACAACTAGAAACTCCACAACTAGAAACTCCACAACTAGAGATTCCGCAACTAGAAACTCCACAACCAGAGACTCCGCAACTAGAAACTCCGCAGCTAGAAACTCCACAAATAGAAACTCCGCAACTAGAAACTCCGCAGCTAGAAACTACACAACTAGAGACTCCACAAATAGAAACTCCACAACTAGAAACTCCACAACTGGAAACTCCCCAACTAGAAACTCCGCAACTAGAAACTCCGCAACAGGAGACTCTACAACTAGAAACTCCACGACTAGAAACTCCAAAACTAGAAACTCCACAACTAGAAACTCCACAAGTTTAAAGCCCACAACTTGAGACTCCACAACTAGAAACTCCACAACTTGAAACTCCTCAACTAGAAACTCCACAACCAGAAACTCCACAACTAGAAACTCCGCAACTAGAAACTCTTCAACTTGAAACTCCTCAACTAGAAACTCCACAACCAGAAACTACACAACTAGAAACTCCGCAACTAGAAACTCCGCAACAGGAGACTCTACAACTAGAAGCTCCACAACTAGAAACTCCAAAACGAGAAACTCCACAACTAGAAACTCCACAAGTTTAAAGCCCACAACTTGAGACTCCACAACTAGAAACTCCACAACTTGAAACTCCTCAACTAGAAACTCCACAACCAGAAACTCCACAACTAGAAACTCCGCAACTAGAAACTCTGCAACTAGAGACTCCACAACTAGAAACTCTACAACTAGAAACTCCACAACTACAAACTCCACAAATACAGACTCGGCAACTAGAAATTCCATATCTAGAAACTCCACAACTAGTCACTGCAAAACTAGAGACTTCACAACTAGAAACTCAACAACTAGAAACTGCACAACTAAAAACTCCACAACTGGAAACTCCACAACTTGAGACTCCGCAACTTGAAACTTCACATCTAGAAACTCCGCTATTAAAAACTCCGCAACTAGAATCTTCACAACTTAAAACTCCACAACTAGATACTCAACAACTGGAAACTCCACAACTAGATACTTCACAACTGGAAACTCCACAACTAGATACTCCACAACTGGAAACTCCACAACTAGAGACTCCACAACTCGAAACTCCACAACTAGAAACTCCACAACTAAAAACTCCACAACCAGAGACTCCACAGCTTCACAACTAGAAACTCCACAACTGGAAACTCCACAACTAGAAACTCTGCAACTAGAGACTCCACAACTAGAAACTCCACAACTAGAAACTCCGCAACTAGAAACTCCACAACTAGAAACTCCACAACTAGAAACTCCACAACTAGAAACTCCACAACTAGAGATTCCGCAACTAGAAACTCCACAACCAGAGACTCCGCAACTAGAAACTCCGCAGCTAGAAACTCCACAAATAGAAACTCCGCAACTAGAAACTCCGCAGCTAGAAACTACACAACTAGAGACTCCACAAATAGAAACTCCACAACTAGAAACTCCACAACAGGAAACTCCCCAACTAGAAACTCCGCAACTAGAAACTCCGCAACAGGAGACTCTACAACTAGAAACTCCACGACTAGAAACTCCAAAACTAGAAACTCCACAACTAGAAACTCCACAACTTGAAACTCCTCCACTAGAAACTCCACAACCAGAAACTCCACAACTAGAAACTCCGCAACTAGAAACTCCGCAACTAGAGACTCCACAACTAGAAACTCCACAACCTGAAACTCCACAACTACAAACTCCACAAATACAGACTCGGCAACTAGAAATTTCATATCTAGAAACTCCACAACTAGTAACTGCAAAACTAGAGACTTCACAACTAGAAACTCAACAACTAGAAACTCCACAACTAAAAACTCCACAACTGGAAACTCCACAACTTGAGACTCCGCAACTTGAAAATTCACAACTAGAAACTCCGCTATTAAAAACTCCGCAACTAGAAACTCCGCAACTAAAAACTCCACAACTTAAAACTCCACAACTAGATACTCCACAACTGGAAACTCCACAACTAGATACTTCACAACGGGAAACTCAACAACTAGATACTCCACAACTGGAAACTCCACAACTAGAAACTCCACAACTAGAGACTCGACAACTCGAAACTCCACAACTAGAAACTCCACGACTAGAAACTGCACAACCAGAAACTCCGCAACTAGAAACTCCACAACTGGAAACTCCACAACTAGATACTCTGCAACTAGAAACTCCACAACTAGAGACTCCACAACTTGAAACTCCACAACTTTAAGCTCCACAACTTGAGACTCCACAACTAGAAACTGCGCAACTTGAAACTCCGCAGCTTGAGACTCCGCAACTGGAAATTCCACAACTATGGACTCCGCCACTAGAAACTCCACAGCTAGAAACTCCACAACTGGAAACTCCACTACAAGATACTCCACAACTGGAAACTCGGCAACTAGAAACTCTACGACTAGAGACTCCACAACTTGAAACTCCACAACTAGAAACTCCACAACTCGAAACTCCACTACTAGATACTCCACAACTGGAAACTCCACAACTGGAAACTCCACATCTAGAGACTCCACAACTTGAAACTCCACAACTAGAGACTCTGCAACTAGAAACTAAACAACTAGGGACTGCGCAACTCAACAACTATAAACTCCACAACTGGAAAATCCACAACTAGATACTCCACAACTAGAAAATATACAACTAGAAACTCCACAACTATAGACTCCCCAACTTGAAACTCCACAAGTGTAAACTTCACAACTTGAGACTCCACAACTAGAAACTCCACAACTGAAAACTCCCCAACTAGAAACTCCGCAACTAGAAACTCCGCAACAGGAGACTCTACAACTAGAAGCTCCACAACTAGAAACTCCAAAACGAGAAACTCCACAACTAGAAACTCCACAAGTTTAAAGTCCACAACTTGAGACTCCACAACTAGAAACTCCACAACTTGAAACTCCTCAACTAGAAACTCCACAACCAGAAACTCCACAACTAGAAACTCCGCAACTAGAAACTCCGCAACTAGAGACTCCACAACTAGAAACTCCACAACCTGAAACTCCACAACTACAAACTCCACAAATACAGACTCGGCAACTAGAAATTCCATATCTAGAAACTCCACAACTAGTAACTGCAAAACTAGAGACTTCACAACTAGAAACTCAACAACTAGAAACTCCACAACTAAAAACTCCACAACTGGAAACTGCACAACTTGAGACTCCGCAACTTGAAACTTCACATCTAGAAACTCCGCTATTATAAACTCCGCAACTAGAAACTCCGCAACTAGAAACTTCACAACTTAAAACTCCACAACTAGATACTCCACAACTGGAAACTCCACAACTAGATACTCCACAACTGGAAACTCCACAACTAGATACTTCACAACTGGAAACTCCACAACTAGATACTCCACAACTGGAAACTCCACAACTAGAGACTTCACAACTAGAAACTCAACAACTAGAAACTCCACAACTAAAAACTCCACAACTGGAAACTCCACAACTTGAGACTCCGCAACTTGAAACTTCACAACTAGAAACTCCGCTATTAAAAACTCCGCAACTAGAAACTCCGCAACTAGAAACTTCACAACTTAAAACTCCACAACTAGATACTCCACAACTGGAAACTCCACAACTAGAAACTCCACAACTGGAAACTCCACAACTAGATAATCTGCAACTAGAAACTCCACAACTAGAGACTCCACAACTTGAAACTCCACAACTTTAAACTCCACAACTTGAGACTCCACACCTAGAAACTCCACAACTTGAAACTCCGCAGCTTGAGACTCCGCAACTAGAAACTCCACAACTAGGGACTCCGCAACTAGAAACTCCACAACTAGAAACTCCACAACTGGAAACTCCACTACTAGATACTCCACAACTGGAAACTCGGCAACTAGAAACTCCACAACTAGAGACTCCACAACTTGAAACTCCACAACTAGAGACTCTGCAACTAGAAACTCCACAACTCGAAACTCCACAACTGGAAACTCCACAACTAGAAACTCCACAGCTTGAGACTCCACAACTTGAAACTCCACAACTTGAAACTTCGCAACTAGAAACTCCGCAACTAGGGACTCCACAACTAGAAACTCCACAACTAGAAACTCCACAACTCGAAACTCTACTACTAGATACTCCACAACTGGAAACTCGACAACTAGAAACTCCACATCTAGAGACTCCACAATTTGAAACTCCACAACTAGAGACTCTGCAACTAGAAACTCAACAACTAGATACTCCACAACTGAACAACTAGAAACTCCACAACTGGAAAATCCACAACTAGATACTCCACAACTAGAAAATCTACAACTAGAAACTCCACAACTATAGACTCCACAACTTGAAACTCCACAAGTTTAAACTCCACAACTTGAGACTCCACAAGTAGAAACTCCACAACTAGAAACTCCACAACTGGAAACTCCTCAACTAGAAACTCCGCAACTAGAAACTCCGCAACAGGAGACTCTAACACTAGAAACTCCACAACTAGAAACTTCAAAACTAGAAACTCCACAACTAGAAACTTCACAACTAGAAACTCCGCAACTAGAGACTCCACAACTAGAAACTCCACAACTTGAAACTCCACAACTAGAAACTCCACAACCAGAAACTCCACAACTAGAAACTCCGCAACTAGAAACTCCACAAATAGAGACTCGGCAACTAGAAATTTCATATCTAGAAACTCCACAACGAGAAACTGTAAAACTAGACTTCACAACTAGAAACTCAACAACTAGAAACTCCACAACTAAAAACTCCACAACTGGAAACTCCACAACTTGAGACTCCGCAACTTGAAACTCCACAACAATAAACTCCGCTATTAAAAACTCCGCAACTAGAAACTCCACAACTAGAAACTCCACAACTTGAAACTCCACAACTAGATACTCCACAACTGGAAACTCCACAACTAGATACTTCACAAATGGAAACTCCACAACTAGATACTCCACAACTGGAAACTCCACAACTAGAAACTCCACAACTAGAGACTCCACAACTCGAAACTCCACAACTAGAAACTCCACAACTAGAAACTCCACAACTGGAAACTCCACAACTAGATACTCCGCAACTAGAAACTCCACAACTAGAGACTCCACAACTTGAAACTCCACAACTAGAAACTCCACAACTAGAAACTCTGCAACTAGAGACTCCACAACTAGAAACTCCACAACTAGAAACTCCGCAACTAGAAACTCCACAACTATAAACTCCACAACTAGAAACTCCACAACTAGAGATTCCGCAACTAGAAACTCCACAACTAGAGACTCCGCAACTAGAAACTCCGCAGCTAGAAACTCCACAAATAGAAACTCCGCAACTAGAAACTCCGCAGCTAGAAACTACACAACTAGAGACTCCACAAATAGAAACTCCACAACTAGAAACTCCACAACTGGAAACTCCCCAACTAGAAACTCCGCAACTAGAAACTCCGCAACAGGAGACTCTACAACTAGAAACTCCACGACCAGAAACTCCAAAACTAGAAACTCCACAACTCGAAACTCCACAACTGGAAACTCCACAACTAGACACTCCACAACTAAAAACTCATCAACTTGAAACTCCTCAACTAGAAACTCCACAACCAGAAACTTCACAACTAGAAACTCCGCAACTAGAAACTCCGCAACAGGAGACTCTACAACTAGAAGCTCCACAACTAGAAACTCCAAAACGAGAAACTCCACAACTAGAAACTCCACAAGTTTAAAGTCCACAACTTGAGACTCCACAACTAGAAACTCCACAACTTGAAACTCCTCAACTAGAAACTCCACAACCAGAAACTCCACAACTAGAAACTCCGCAACTAGAAACTCCGCAACTAGAGACTCCGCAACTAGAAACTCCACAACCTGAAACTCCACAACTACAAACTCCACAAATACAGACTCGGCAACTAGAAATTCCATATCTAGAAACTCCACAACTAGTAACTGCAAAACTAGAGACTTCACAACTAGAAACTCAACAACTAGAAACTCCACAACTAAAAACTCCACAACTGGAAACTCCACAACTTGAGACTCCGCAACTTGAAACTTCACATCTAGAAACTCCGCTATTAAAAACTCCGCAACTAGAAACTCCGCAACTAGTTACTTCACAACTTAAAACTCCACAACTAGATACTCCACAACTGGAAACTCCACAACTAGATACTTCACAACTGGAAACTCCACAACTAGATACTCCACAACTGGAAACTCCACAACTAGAGACTCCACAACTCGAAACTCCACAACTAGAAACTCCACAACTAAAAACTCCACAACCAGAGACTCCACAGCTTCACAACTAGAAACTCCACAACTGGAAACTCCACAACTAGATACTCTGCAACTAGAAACTCCACAACTAGAGACTCCACAACTTGAAACTCCACAACTTGAAACTCCACAACTTGAGACTCCACAACTAGAAACTCCACAACTTGCAACTCCGCAGCTTGAGACTCCGCAACTAGAAACTCCACAACTAGGGACTCCGCAACTAGAAACTCCACAACTAGAAACTCCACAACTGGAAACTCCACTACTAGATACTCCACAACTGGAAACTCGGCAACTAGAAACTCCACAACTAGAGACTCCACAACTTGAAACTCCACAACTAGAGACTCTGCAACTAGAAACTCCACAACTCGAAACTCCACAACTGGAAACTCCACAACTAGAAACTCCACAGCTTGAGACTCCGCAACTTGAAACTCCACAACTTGAAACTTCGCAACTAGAAACTCCGCAACTAGGGACTCCACAACTAGAAACTCCACAACTAGAAACTCCACAACTCGAAACTCCACTACTAGATACTCCACAACTGGAAACTCGACAACTAGAAACTCCACATCTAGAGACTCCACAATTTGAAACTCCACAACTAGAAACTCAACAACTAGATACTCCACAACTGAACAACTAGAAACTCCACAACTGGAAAATCCACAACTAGATACTCCACAACTAGAAAATCTACAACTAGAAACTCCACAACTATAGACTCCACAACTTGAAACTCCACAAGTTTAAACTCCACAACTTGAGACTCCACAAGTAGAAACTCCACAACTAGAAACTCCACAACTGGAAACTCCCCAACTAGAAACTCCGCAACTAGAAACTCCGCAACAGGAGACTCTAACACTAGAAACTCCACAACTAGAAACTTCAAAACTAGAAACTCCACAACTAGAAACTTCACAACTAGAAACTCCGCAACTAGAGACTCCACAACTAGAAACTCCACAACTTGAAACTCCACAACTAGAAACTCCACAACCAGAAACTCCACAACTAGAAACTCCACAACTAGAAACTCCACAAATAGAGACTCGGCAACTAGAAATTTCATATCTAGAAACTCCACAACGAGAAACTGTAAAACTAGACTTCACAACTAGAAACTCAACAACTAGAAACTCCGCAACTAGAAACTCCACAACTTGAAACTCCACAACTAGATACTCCACAACTGGAAACTCCACAACTAGATACTTCACAAATGGAAACTCCACAACTAGATACTCCACAACTGGAAACTCCACAACTAGAAACTCCACAACTAGAGACTCCACAACTCGAAACTCCACAACTAGAAACTCCACAACTAAAAACTCCACAACTGGAAACTCCACAACTAGATACTCCGCAACTAGAAACTCCACAACTAGAGACTCCACAACTTGAAACTCCACAACTAGAAACTCCACAACTAGAAACTTCGCGACTAGAGACTCCACAACTAGAAACTCCACAACTAGAAACTCCGCAACTAGAAACTCCACAACTAGAAACTCCACAACTAGAAACTCCACAACTAGAAACTCCACAACTAGAGATTCCGCAACTAGAAACTCCAAAACCAGAGACTCCGCAACTAGAAACTCCGCAGCTAGAAACTCCACAAATAGAAACTCCGCAACTAGAAACTCCGCAGCTAGAAACTACACAACTAGAGACTCCACAAATAGAAACTCCACAACTAGAAACTCCACAACTGGAAACTCCCCAACTAGAAACTCCGCAACTAGAAACTCCGCAACAGGAGACTCTACAACTAGAAACTCCACGACTAGAAACTCCAAAACTAGAAACTCCACAACTCGAAACTCCACAACTGGAAACTCCACAACTAGACACTCCACAACTAAAAACTCTTCAACTTGAAACTCCTCAACTAGAAACTCCACAACCAGAAACTTCACAACTAGAAACTCCGCAACTAGAAACTCCGCAACAGGAGACTCTACAACTAGAAGCTCCACAACTAGAAACTCCAAAACGAGAAACTCCACAACTAGAAACTCCACAAGTTTAAAGCCCACAACTTGAGACTCCACAACTAGAAACTCCACAACTTGAAACTCCTCAACTAGAAACTCCACAACCAGAAACTCCACAACTAGAAACTCCGCAACTAGAAACTCTGCAACTAGAGACTCCACAACTAGAAACTCTACAACTAGAAACTCCACAACTACAAACTCCACAAATACAGACTCGGCAACTAGAAATTCCATATCTAGAAACTCCACAACTAGTCACTGCAAAACTAGAGACTTCACAACTAGAAACTCAACAACTAGAAACTGCACAACTAAAAACTCCACAACTGGAAACTCCACAACTTGAGACTCCGCAACTTGAAACTTCACATCTAGAAACTCCGCTATTAAAAACTCCGCAACTAGAAACTCCGCAACTAGAATCTTCACAACTTAAAACTCCACAACTAGATACTCAACAACTGGAAACTCCACAACTAGATACTTCACAACTGGAAACTCCACAACTAGATACTCCACAACTGGAAACTCCACAACTAGAGACTCCACAACTCGAAACTCCACAACTAGAAACTCCACAACTAAAAACTCCACAACCAGAGACTCCACAGCTTCACAACTAGAAACTCCACAACTGGAAACTCCACAACTAGAAACTCTGCAACTAGAGACTCCACAACTAGAAACTCCACAACTAGAAACTCCGCAACTAGAAACTCCACAACTAGAAACTCCACAACTAGAAACTCCACAACTAGAAACTCCACAACTAGAGATTCCGCAACTAGAAACTCCACAACCAGAGACTCCGCAACTAGAAACTCCGCAGCTAGAAACTCCACAAATAGAAACTCCGCAACTAGAAACTCCGCAGCTAGAAACTACACAACTAGAGACTCCACAAATAGAAACTCCACAACTAGAAACTCCACAACAGGAAACTCCCCAACTAGAAACTCCGCAACTAGAAACTCCGCAACAGGAGACTCTACAACCAGAAACTCCACGACTAGAAACTCCAAAACTAGAAACTCCACAACTCGAAACTCCACAACTGGAAACTCCACAACTAGACACTCCACAACCAGAAACTTCACAACTAGAAACTCCGCAACTAGAAACTCCGCAACAGGAGACTCTACAACTAGAAGCTCCACAACTAGAAACTCCAAAACGAGAAACTCCACAACTAGAAACTCCACAAGTTTAAAGTCCACAACTTGAGACTCCACAACTACAAACTCCACAACTTGAAACTCCACAACTGGAAACTCCACAACTAGAGACTTCACAACTAGAAACTCAACAACTAGAAACTCCACAACTAAAAACTCCACAACTGGAAACTCCACAACTTGAGACTCCGCAACTTGAAACTTCACAACTAGAAACTCCGCTATTAAAAACTCCGCAACTAGAAACTCCGCAACTAGAAACTTCACAACTTAAAACTCCACAACTAGATACTCCACAACTGGAAACTCCACAACTAGAAACTCCACAACTGGAAACTCCACAACTAGATAATCTGCAACTAGAAACTCCACAACTAGAGACTCCACAACTTGAAACTCCACAACTTGAAACTCCACAACTTGAGACTCCACACCTAGAAACTCCACAACTTGAAACTCCGCAGCTTGAGACTCCGCAACTAGAAACTCCACAACTAGGGACTCCGCAACTAGAAACTCCACAACTAGAAACTCAACAACTGGAAACTCCACTTCTAGATACTCCACAACTGGAAACTCGGCAACTAGAAACTCCACAACTAGAGACTCCACAACTTGAAACTCCACAACTAGAGACTCTGCAACTAGAAACTCCACAACTCGAAACTCCACAACTGGAAACTCCACAACTAGAAACTCCACAGCTTGAGACTCCACAACTTGAAACTCCACAACTTGAAACTTCGCAACTAGAAACTCCGCAACTAGGGACTCCACAACTAGAAACTCCACAACTAGAAACTCCACAACTCGAAACTCTACTACTAGATACTCCACAACTGGAAACTCGACAACTAGAAACTCCACATCTAGAGACTCCACAATTTGAAACTCCACAACTAGAGACTCTGCAACTAGAAACTCAACAACTAGATACTCCACAACTGAACAACTAGAAACTCCACAACTGGAAAATCCACAACTAGATACTCCACAACTAGAAAATCTACAACTAGAAACTCCACAACTATAGACTCCACAACTTGAAACTCCACAAGTTTAAACTCCACAACTTGAGACTCCACAAGTAGAAACTCCACAACTAGAAACTCCACAACTGGAAACTCCCCAACTAGAAACTCCGCAACTAGAAACTCCGCAACAGGAGACTCTAACACTAGAAACTCCACAACTAGAAACTTCAAAACTAGAAACTCCACAACTAGAAACTTCACAACTAGAAACTCCGCAACTAGAGACTCCTCAACTACAAACTCCACAACTTGAAACTCCACAACTAGAAACTCCACAACCAGAAACTCCACAACTAGAAACTCCGCAACTAGAAACTCCACAAATAGAGACTCGGCAACTAGAAATTTCATATCTAGAAACTCCACAACGAGAAACTGTAAAACTAGACTTCACAACTAGAAACTCAACAACTAGAAACTCCACAACTAAAAACTCCACAACTGGAAACTCCACAACTTGAGACTCCGCAACTTGAAACTCCACAACAATAAACTCCGCTATTAAAAACTCCGCAACTAGAAACTCCACAACTAGAAACTCCACAACTTGAAACTCCACAACTAGATACTCCACAACTGGAAACTCCACAACTAGATACTTCACAAATGGAAACTCCACAACTAGATACTCCACAACTGGAAACTCCACAACTAGAAACTCCACAACTAGAGACTCCACAACTCGAAACTCCACAACTAGAAACTCCACAACTAGAAACTCCACAACTGGAAACTCCACAACTAGATACTCCGCAACTAGAAACTCCACAACTAGAGACTCCACAACTTGAAACTCCACAACTAGAAACTCCACAACTAGAAACTCTGCAACTAGAGACTCCACAACTAGAAACTCCACAACTAGAAACTCCGCAACTAGAAACTCCACAACTATAAACTCCACAACTAGAAACTCCACAACTAGAGATTCCGCAACTAGAAACTCCACAACTAGAGACTCCGCAACTAGAAACTCCGCAGCTAGAAACTCCACAAATAGAAACTCCGCAACTAGAAACTCCGCAGCTAGAAACTACACAACTAGAGACTCCACAAATAGAAACTCCACAACTAGAAACTCCACAACTGGAAACTCCCCAACTAGAAACTCCGCAACTAGAAACTCCGCAACAGGAGACTCTACAACTAGAAACTCCACGACTAGAAACTCCAAAACTAGAAACTCCACAACTCGAAACTCCACAACTGGAAACTCCACAACTAGACACTCCACAACTAAAAACTCTTCAACTTGAAACTCCTCAACTAGAAACTCCACAACCAGAAACTTCACAACTAGAAACTCCGCAACTAGAAACTCCGCAACAGGAGACTCTACAACTAGAAGCTCCACAACTAGAAACTCCAAAATGAGAAACTCCACAACTAGAAACTCCACAAGTTTAAAGTCCACAACTTGAGACTCCACAACTAGAAACTCCACAACTTGAAACTCCTCAACTAGAAACTCCACAACCAGAAACTCCACAACTAGAAACTCCGCAACTAGAAACTCCGCAACTAGAGACTCCGCAACTAGAAACTCCACAACCTGAAACTCCACAACTACAAACTCCACAAATACAGACTCGGCAACTAGAAATTCCATATCTAGAAACTCCACAACTAGTAACTGCAAAACTAGAGACATCACAACTAGAAACTCAACAACTAGAAACTCCACAACTAAAAACTCCACAACTGGAAACTCCACAACTTGAGACTCCGCAACTTGAAACTTCACATCTAGAAACTCCGCTATTAAAAACTCCGCAACTAGAAACTCCGCAACTAGAAACTTCACAACTTAAAACTCCACAACTAGATACTCCACAACTGGAAACTCCACAACTAGATACTTCACAACTGGAAACTCCACAACTAGATACTCCACAACTGGAAACTCCACAACTAGAGACTCCACAACTCGAAACTCCACAACTAGAAACTCCACAACTAAAAACTCCACAACCAGAGACTCCACAGCTTCACAACTAGAAACTCCACAACTGGAAACTCCACAACTAGATACTCTGCAACTAGAAACTCCACAACTAGAGACTCCACAACTTGAAACTCCACAACTTGAAACTCCACAACTTGAGACTCCACAACAAGAAACTCCACAACTTGCAACTCCGCAGCTTGAGACTCCGCAACTAGAAACTCCACAACTAGGGACTCCGCAACTAGAAACTCCACAACTAGAAACTCCACAACTGGAAACTCCACTACTAGATACTCCACAACTGGAAACTCGGCAACTAGAAACTCCACAACTAGAGACTCCACAACTTGAAACTCCACAACTAGAGACTCTGCAACTAGAAACTCCACAACTCGAAACTCCACAACTGGAAACTCCACAACTAGAAACTCCACAGCTTGAGACTCCGCAACTTGAAACTCCACAACTTGAAACTTCGCAACTAGAAACTCCGCAACTAGGGACTCCACAACTAGAAACTCCACAACTAGAAACTCCACAACTCGAAACTCCACTACTAGATACTCCACAACTGGAAACTCGACAACTAGAGACTCCACATCTAGAGACTCCACAATTTGAAACTCCACAACTAGAAACTCAACAACTAGATACTCCACAACTGAACAACTAGAAACTCCACAACTGGAAAATCCACAACTAGATACTCCACAACTAGAAAATCTACAACTAGAAACTCCACAACTATAGACTCCACAACTTGAAACTCCACAAGTTTAAACTCCACAACTTGAGACTCCACAAGTAGAAACTCCACAACTAGAAACTCCACAACTGGAAACTCCCCAACTAGAAACTCCGCAACTAGAAACTCCGCAACAGGAGACTCTAACACTAGAAACTCCACAACTAGAAACTTCAAAACTAGAAACTCCACAACTAGAAACTTCACAACTAGAAACTCCGCAACTAGAGACTCCACAACTAGAAACTCCACAACTTGAAACTCCACAACTAGAAACTCCAACCCAAAAACTCCACAACTAGAAACTCCACAACTAGAAACTCCACAAATAGAGACTCGGCAACTAGAAATTTCATATCTAGAAACTCCACAACGAGAAACTGTAAAACTAGACTTCACAACTAGAAACTCAACAACTAGAAACTCCGCAACTAGAAACTCCACAACTTGAAACTCCACAACTAGATACTCCACAACTGGAAACTCCACAACTAGATACTTCACAAATGGAAACTCCACAACTAGATACTCCACAACTGGAAACTCCACAACTAGAAACTCCACAACTAGAGACTCCACAACTCGAAACTCCACAACTAGAAACTCTACAACTAAAAACTCCACAACTGGAAACTCCACAACTAGATACTCCGCAACTAGAAACTCCACAACTAGAGACTCCACAACTTGAAACTCCACAACTAGAAACTCCACAACTAGAAACTTCGCGACTAGAGACTCCACAACTAGAAACTCCACAACTAGAAACTCCGCAACTAGAAACTCCACAACTAGAAACTCCACAACTAGAAACTCCACAACTAGAAACTCCACAACTAGAGATTCCGCAACTAGAAACTCCACAACCAGAGACTCCGCAACTAGAAACTCCGCAGCTAGAAACTCCACAAATAGAAACTCCGCAACTAGAAACTCCGCAGCTAGAAACTACACAACTAGAGACTCCACAAATAGAAACTCCACAACTAGAAACTCCACAACTGGAAACTCCCCAACTAGAAACTCCGCAACTAGAAACTCCGCAACAGGAGACTCTACAACTAGAAACTCCACGACTAGAAACTCCAAAACTAGAAACTCCACAACTCGAAACTCCACAACTGGAAACTCCACAACTAGACACTCCACAACTAAAAACTCTTCAACTTGAAACTCCTCAACTAGAAACTCCACAACCAGAAACTTCACAACTAGAAACTCCGCAACTAGAAACTCCGCAACAGGAGACTCTACAACTAGAAGCTCCACAACTAGAAACTCCAAAACGAGAAACTCCACAACTAGAAACTCCACAAGTTTAAAGCCCACAACTTGAGACTCCACAACTAGAAACTCCACAACTTGAAACTCCTCAACTAGAAACTCCACAACCAGAAACTCCACAACTAGAAACTCCGCAACTAGAAACTCTGCAACTAGAGACTCCACAACTAGAAACTCTACAACTAGAAACTCCACAACTACAAACTCCACAAATACAGACTCGGCAACTAGAAATTCCATATCTAGAAACTCCACAACTAGTCACTGCAAAACTAGAGACTTCACAACTAGAAACTCAACAACTAGAAACTGCACAACTAAAAACTCCACAACTGGAAACTCCACAACTTGAGACTCCGCAACTTGAAACTTCACATCTAGAAACTCCGCTATTAAAAACTCCGCAACTAGAAACTCCGCAACTAGAATCTTCACAACTTAAAACTCCACAACTAGATACTCAACAACTGGAAACTCCACAACTAGATACTTCACAACTGGAAACTCCACAACTAGATACTCCACAACTGGAAACTCCACAACTAGAGACTCCACAACTCGAAACTCCACAACTAGAAACTCCACAACTAAAAACTCCACAACCAGAGACTCCACAGCTTCACAACTAGAAACTCCACAACTGGAAACTCCACAACTAGAAACTCTGCAACTAGAGACTCCACAACTAGAAACTCCACAACTAGAAACTCCGCAACTAGAAACTCCACAACTAGAAACTCCACAACTAGAAACTCCACAACTAGAAACTCCACAACTAGAGATTCCGCAACTAGAAACTCCACAACCAGAGACTCCGCAACTAGAAACTCCGCAGCTAGAAACTCCACAAATAGAAACTCCGCAACTAGAAACTCCGCAGCTAGAAACTACACAACTAGAGACTCCACAAATAGAAACTCCACAACTAGAAACTCCACAACAGGAAACTCCCCAACTAGAAACTCCGCAACTAGAAACTCCGCAACAGGAGACTCTACAACTAGAAACTCCACGACTAGAAACTCCAAAACTAGAAACTCCACAACTAGAAACTCCACAACTTGAAACTCCTCCACTAGAAACTCCACAACCAGAAACTCCACAACTAGAAACTCCGCAACTAGAAACTCCGCAACTAGAGACTCCACAACTAGAAACTCCACAACCTGAAACTCCACAACTACAAACTCCACAAATACAGACTCGGCAACTAGAAATTTCATATCTAGAAACTCCACAACTAGTAACTGCAAAACTAGAGACTTCACAACTAGAAACTCAACAACTAGAAACTCCACAACTAAAAACTCCACAACTGGAAACTCCACAACTTGAGACTCCGCAACTTGAAAATTCACAACTAGAAACTCCGCTATTAAAAACTCCGCAACTAGAAACTCCGCAACTAAAAACTCCACAACTTAAAACTCCACAACTAGATACTCCACAACTGGAAACTCCACAACTAGATACTTCACAACGGGAAACTCAACAACTAGATACTCCACAACTGGAAACTCCACAACTAGAAACTCCACAACTAGAGACTCGACAACTCGAAACTCCACAACTAGAAACTCCACGACTAGAAACTGCACAACCAGAAACTCCGCAACTAGAAACTCCACAACTGGAAACTCCACAACTAGATACTCTGCAACTAGAAACTCCACAACTAGAGACTCCACAACTTGAAACTCCACAACTTTAAGCTCCACAACTTGAGACTCCACAACTAGAAACTGCGCAACTTGAAACTCCGCAGCTTGAGACTCCGCAACTGGAAATTCCACAACTATGGACTCCGCCACTAGAAACTCCACAGCTAGAAACTCCACAACTGGAAACTCCACTACAAGATACTCCACAACTGGAAACTCGGCAACTAGAAACTCTACGACTAGAGACTCCACAACTTGAAACTCCACAACTAGAAACTCCACAACTCGAAACTCCACTACTAGATACTCCACAACTGGAAACTCCACAACTGGAAACTCCACATCTAGAGACTCCACAACTTGAAACTCCACAACTAGAGACTCTGCAACTAGAAACTAAACAACTAGGGACTGCGCAACTCAACAACTATAAACTCCACAACTGGAAAATCCACAACTAGATACTCCACAACTAGAAAATATACAACTAGAAACTCCACAACTATAGACTCCCCAACTTGAAACTCCACAAGTGTAAACTTCACAACTTGAGACTCCACAACTAGAAACTCCACAACTGAAAACTCCCCAACTAGAAACTCCGCAACTAGAAACTCCGCAACAGGAGACTCTACAACTAGAAGCTCCACAACTAGAAACTCCAAAACGAGAAACTCCACAACTAGAAACTCCACAAGTTTAAAGTCCACAACTTGAGACTCCACAACTAGAAACTCCACAACTTGAAACTCCTCAACTAGAAACTCCACAACCAGAAACTCCACAACTAGAAACTCCGCAACTAGAAACTCCGCAACTAGAGACTCCACAACTAGAAACTCCACAACCTGAAACTCCACAACTACAAACTCCACAAATACAGACTCGGCAACTAGAAATTCCATATCTAGAAACTCCACAACTAGTAACTGCAAAACTAGAGACTTCACAACTAGAAACTCAACAACTAGAAACTCCACAACTAAAAACTCCACAACTGGAAACTGCACAACTTGAGACTCCGCAACTTGAAACTTCACATCTAGAAACTCCGCTATTATAAACTCCGCAACTAGAAACTCCGCAACTAGAAACTTCACAACTTAAAACTCCACAACTAGATACTCCACAACTGGAAACTCCACAACTAGATACTCCACAACTGGAAACTCCACAACTAGATACTTCACAACTGGAAACTCCACAACTAGATACTCCACAACTGGAAACTCCACAACTAGAGACTTCACAACTAGAAACTCAACAACTAGAAACTCCACAACTAAAAACTCCACAACTGGAAACTCCACAACTTGAGACTCCGCAACTTGAAACTTCACAACTAGAAACTCCGCTATTAAAAACTCCGCAACTAGAAACTCCGCAACTAGAAACTTCACAACTTAAAACTCCACAACTAGATACTCCACAACTGGAAACTCCACAACTAGAAACTCCACAACTGGAAACTCCACAACTAGATAATCTGCAACTAGAAACTCCACAACTAGAGACTCCACAACTTGAAACTCCACAACTTTAAACTCCACAACTTGAGACTCCACACCTAGAAACTCCACAACTTGAAACTCCGCAGCTTGAGACTCCGCAACTAGAAACTCCACAACTAGGGACTCCGCAACTAGAAACTCCACAACTAGAAACTCCACAACTGGAAACTCCACTACTAGATACTCCACAACTGGAAACTCGGCAACTAGAAACTCCACAACTAGAGACTCCACAACTTGAAACTCCACAACTAGAGACTCTGCAACTAGAAACTCCACAACTCGAAACTCCACAACTGGAAACTCCACAACTAGAAACTCCACAGCTTGAGACTCCACAACTTGAAACTCCACAACTTGAAACTTCGCAACTAGAAACTCCGCAACTAGGGACTCCACAACTAGAAACTCCACAACTAGAAACTCCACAACTCGAAACTCTACTACTAGATACTCCACAACTGGAAACTCGACAACTAGAAACTCCACATCTAGAGACTCCACAATTTGAAACTCCACAACTAGAGACTCTGCAACTAGAAACTCAACAACTAGATACTCCACAACTGAACAACTAGAAACTCCACAACTGGAAAATCCACAACTAGATACTCCACAACTAGAAAATCTACAACTAGAAACTCCACAACTATAGACTCCACAACTTGAAACTCCACAAGTTTAAACTCCACAACTTGAGACTCCACAAGTAGAAACTCCACAACTAGAAACTCCACAACTGGAAACTCCTCAACTAGAAACTCCGCAACTAGAAACTCCGCAACAGGAGACTCTAACACTAGAAACTCCACAACTAGAAACTTCAAAACTAGAAACTCCACAACTAGAAACTTCACAACTAGAAACTCCGCAACTAGAGACTCCACAACTAGAAACTCCACAACTTGAAACTCCACAACTAGAAACTCCACAACCAGAAACTCCACAACTAGAAACTCCGCAACTAGAAACTCCACAAATAGAGACTCGGCAACTAGAAATTTCATATCTAGAAACTCCACAACGAGAAACTGTAAAACTAGACTTCACAACTAGAAACTCAACAACTAGAAACTCCACAACTAAAAACTCCACAACTGGAAACTCCACAACTTGAGACTCCGCAACTTGAAACTCCACAACAATAAACTCCGCTATTAAAAACTCCGCAACTAGAAACTCCACAACTAGAAACTCCACAACTTGAAACTCCACAACTAGATACTCCACAACTGGAAACTCCACAACTAGATACTTCACAAATGGAAACTCCACAACTAGATACTCCACAACTGGAAACTCCACAACTAGAAACTCCACAACTAGAGACTCCACAACTCGAAACTCCACAACTAGAAACTCCACAACTAGAAACTCCACAACTGGAAACTCCACAACTAGATACTCCGCAACTAGAAACTCCACAACTAGAGACTCCACAACTTGAAACTCCACAACTAGAAACTCCACAACTAGAAACTCTGCAACTAGAGACTCCACAACTAGAAACTCCACAACTAGAAACTCCGCAACTAGAAACTCCACAACTATAAACTCCACAACTAGAAACTCCACAACTAGAGATTCCGCAACTAGAAACTCCACAACTAGAGACTCCGCAACTAGAAACTCCGCAGCTAGAAACTCCACAAATAGAAACTCCGCAACTAGAAACTCCGCAGCTAGAAACTACACAACTAGAGACTCCACAAATAGAAACTCCACAACTAGAAACTCCACAACTGGAAACTCCCCAACTAGAAACTCCGCAACTAGAAACTCCGCAACAGGAGACTCTACAACTAGAAACTCCACGACTAGAAACTCCAAAACTAGAAACTCCACAACTCGAAACTCCACAACTGGAAACTCCACAACTAGACACTCCACAACTAAAAACTCTTCAACTTGAAACTCCTCAACTAGAAACTCCACAACCAGAAACTTCACAACTAGAAACTCCGCAACTAGAAACTCCGCAACAGGAGACTCTACAACTAGAAGCTCCACAACTAGAAACTCCAAAACGAGAAACTCCACAACTAGAAACTCCACAAGTTTAAAGTCCACAACTTGAGACTCCACAACTAGAAACTCCACAACTTGAAACTCCTCAACTAGAAACTCCACAACCAGAAACTCCACAACTAGAAACTCCGCAACTAGAAACTCCGCAACTAGAGACTCCGCAACTAGAAACTCCACAACCTGAAACTCCACAACTACAAACTCCACAAATACAGACTCGGCAACTAGAAATTCCATATCTAGAAACTCCACAACTAGTAACTGCAAAACTAGAGACTTCACAACTAGAAACTCAACAACTAGAAACTCCACAACTAAAAACTCCACAACTGGAAACTCCACAACTTGAGACTCCGCAACTTGAAACTTCACATCTAGAAACTCCGCTATTAAAAACTCCGCAACTAGAAACTCCGCAACTAGTTACTTCACAACTTAAAACTCCACAACTAGATACTCCACAACTGGAAACTCCACAACTAGATACTTCACAACTGGAAACTCCACAACTAGATACTCCACAACTGGAAACTCCACAACTAGAGACTCCACAACTCGAAACTCCACAACTAGAAACTCCACAACTAAAAACTCCACAACCAGAGACTCCACAGCTTCACAACTAGAAACTCCACAACTGGAAACTCCACAACTAGATACTCTGCAACTAGAAACTCCACAACTAGAGACTCCACAACTTGAAACTCCACAACTTGAAACTCCACAACTTGAGACTCCACAACTAGAAACTCCACAACTTGCAACTCCGCAGCTTGAGACTCCGCAACTAGAAACTCCACAACTAGGGACTCCGCAACTAGAAACTCCACAACTAGAAACTCCACAACTGGAAACTCCACTACTAGATACTCCACAACTGGAAACTCGGCAACTAGAAACTCCACAACTAGAGACTCCACAACTTGAAACTCCACAACTAGAGACTCTGCAACTAGAAACTCCACAACTCGAAACTCCACAACTGGAAACTCCACAACTAGAAACTCCACAGCTTGAGACTCCGCAACTTGAAACTCCACAACTTGAAACTTCGCAACTAGAAACTCCGCAACTAGGGACTCCACAACTAGAAACTCCACAACTAGAAACTCCACAACTCGAAACTCCACTACTAGATACTCCACAACTGGAAACTCGACAACTAGAAACTCCACATCTAGAGACTCCACAATTTGAAACTCCACAACTAGAAACTCAACAACTAGATACTCCACAACTGAACAACTAGAAACTCCACAACTGGAAAATCCACAACTAGATACTCCACAACTAGAAAATCTACAACTAGAAACTCCACAACTATAGACTCCACAACTTGAAACTCCACAAGTTTAAACTCCACAACTTGAGACTCCACAAGTAGAAACTCCACAACTAGAAACTCCACAACTGGAAACTCCCCAACTAGAAACTCCGCAACTAGAAACTCCGCAACAGGAGACTCTAACACTAGAAACTCCACAACTAGAAACTTCAAAACTAGAAACTCCACAACTAGAAACTTCACAACTAGAAACTCCGCAACTAGAGACTCCACAACTAGAAACTCCACAACTTGAAACTCCACAACTAGAAACTCCACAACCAGAAACTCCACAACTAGAAACTCCACAACTAGAAACTCCACAAATAGAGACTCGGCAACTAGAAATTTCATATCTAGAAACTCCACAACGAGAAACTGTAAAACTAGACTTCACAACTAGAAACTCAACAACTAGAAACTCCGCAACTAGAAACTCCACAACTTGAAACTCCACAACTAGATACTCCACAACTGGAAACTCCACAACTAGATACTTCACAAATGGAAACTCCACAACTAGATACTCCACAACTGGAAACTCCACAACTAGAAACTCCACAACTAGAGACTCCACAACTCGAAACTCCACAACTAGAAACTCCACAACTAAAAACTCCACAACTGGAAACTCCACAACTAGATACTCCGCAACTAGAAACTCCACAACTAGAGACTCCACAACTTGAAACTCCACAACTTGAAACTCCACAACTAGAAACTCCACAACTAGAAACTTCGCGACTAGAGACTCCACAACTAGAAACTCCACAACTAGAAACTCCACAACTAGAAACTCCACAACTAGAAACTCCACAACTAGAAACTCCACAACTAGAGATTCCGCAACTAGAAACTCCACAACCAGAGACTCCGCAACTAGAAACTCCGCAGCTAGAAACTCCACAAATAGAAACTCCGCAACTAGAAACTCCGCAGCTAGAAACTACACAACTAGAGACTCCACAAATAGAAACTCCACAACTAGAAACTCCACAACTGGAAACTCCCCAACTAGAAACTCCGCAACTAGAAACTCCGCAACAGGAGACTCTACAACTAGAAACTCCACGACTAGAAACTCCAAAACTAGAAACTCCACAACTAGAAACTCCACAAGTTTAAAGCCCACAACTTGAGACTCCACAACTAGAAACTCCACAACTTGAAACTCCTCAACTAGAAACTCCACAACCAGAAACTCCACAACTAGAAACTCCGCAACTAGAAACTCTTCAACTTGAAACTCCTCAACTAGAAACTCCACAACCAGAAACTTCACAACTAGAAACTCCGCAACTAGAAACTCCGCAACAGGAGACTCTACAACTAGAAGCTCCACAACTAGAAACTCCAAAACGAGAAACTCCACAACTAGAAACTCCACAAGTTTAAAGCCCACAACTTGAGACTCCACAACTAGAAACTCCACAACTTGAAACTCCTCAACTAGAAACTCCACAACCAGAAACTCCACAACTAGAAACTCCGCAACTAGAAACTCTGCAACTAGAGACTCCACAACTAGAAACTCTACAACTAGAAACTCCACAACTACAAACTCCACAAATACAGACTCGGCAACTAGAAATTCCATATCTAGAAACTCCACAACTAGTCACTGCAAAACTAGAGACTTCACAACTAGAAACTCAACAACTAGAAACTGCACAACTAAAAACTCCACAACTGGAAACTCCACAACTTGAGACTCCGCAACTTGAAACTTCACATCTAGAAACTCCGCTATTAAAAACTCCGCAACTAGAAACTCCGCAACTAGAATCTTCACAACTTAAAACTCCACAACTAGATACTCAACAACTGGAAACTCCACAACTAGATACTTCACAACTGGAAACTCCACAACTAGATACTCCACAACTGGAAACTCCACAACTAGAGACTCCACAACTCGAAACTCCACAACTAGAAACTCCACAACTAAAAACTCCACAACCAGAGACTCCACAGCTTCACAACTAGAAACTCCACAACTGGAAACTCCACAACTAGAAACTCTGCAACTAGAGACTCCACAACTAGAAACTCCACAACTAGAAACTCCGCAACTAGAAACTCCACAACTAGAAACTCCACAACTAGAAACTCCACAACTAGAAACTCCACAACTAGAGATTCCGCAACTAGAAACTCCACAACCAGAGACTCCGCAACTAGAAACTCCGCAGCTAGAAACTCCACAAATAGAAACTCCGCAACTAGAAACTCCGCAGCTAGAAACTACACAACTAGAGACTCCACAAATAGAAACTCCACAACTAGAAACTCCACAACAGGAAACTCCCCAACTAGAAACTCCGCAACTAGAAACTCCGCAACAGGAGACTCTACAACTAGAAACTCCACGACTAGAAACTCCAAAACTAGAAACTCCACAACTAGAAACTCCACAACTTGAAACTCCTCCACTAGAAACTCCACAACCAGAAACTCCACAACTAGAAACTCCGCAACTAGAAACTCCGCAACTAGAGACTCCACAACTAGAAACTCCACAACCTGAAACTCCACAACTACAAACTCCACAAATACAGACTCGGCAACTAGAAATTTCATATCTAGAAACTCCACAACTAGTAACTGCAAAACTAGAGACTTCACAACTAGAAACTCAACAACTAGAAACTCCACAACTAAAAACTCCACAACTGGAAACTCCACAACTTGAGACTCCGCAACTTGAAAATTCACAACTAGAAACTCCGCTATTAAAAACTCCGCAACTAGAAACTCCGCAACTAAAAACTCCACAACTTAAAACTCCACAACTAGATACTCCACAACTGGAAACTCCACAACTAGATACTTCACAACGGGAAACTCAACAACTAGATACTCCACAACTGGAAACTCCACAACTAGAAACTCCACAACTAGAGACTCGACAACTCGAAACTCCACAACTAGAAACTCCACGACTAGAAACTGCACAACCAGAAACTCCGCAACTAGAAACTCCACAACTGGAAACTCCACAACTAGATACTCTGCAACTAGAAACTCCACAACTAGAGACTCCACAACTTGAAACTCCACAACTTTAAGCTCCACAACTTGAGACTCCACAACTAGAAACTGCGCAACTTGAAACTCCGCAGCTTGAGACTCCGCAACTGGAAATTCCACAACTATGGACTCCGCCACTAGAAACTCCACAGCTAGAAACTCCACAACTGGAAACTCCACTACAAGATACTCCACAACTGGAAACTCGGCAACTAGAAACTCTACGACTAGAGACTCCACAACTTGAAACTCCACAACTAGAAACTCCACAACTCGAAACTCCACTACTAGATACTCCACAACTGGAAACTCCACAACTGGAAACTCCACATCTAGAGACTCCACAACTTGAAACTCCACAACTAGAGACTCTGCAACTAGAAACTAAACAACTAGGGACTGCGCAACTCAACAACTATAAACTCCACAACTGGAAAATCCACAACTAGATACTCCACAACTAGAAAATATACAACTAGAAACTCCACAACTATAGACTCCCCAACTTGAAACTCCACAAGTGTAAACTTCACAACTTGAGACTCCACAACTAGAAACTCCACAACTGAAAACTCCCCAACTAGAAACTCCGCAACTAGAAACTCCGCAACAGGAGACTCTACAACTAGAAGCTCCACAACTAGAAACTCCAAAACGAGAAACTCCACAACTAGAAACTCCACAAGTTTAAAGTCCACAACTTGAGACTCCACAACTAGAAACTCCACAACTTGAAACTCCTCAACTAGAAACTCCACAACCAGAAACTCCACAACTAGAAACTCCGCAACTAGAAACTCCGCAACTAGAGACTCCACAACTAGAAACTCCACAACCTGAAACTCCACAACTACAAACTCCACAAATACAGACTCGGCAACTAGAAATTCCATATCTAGAAACTCCACAACTAGTAACTGCAAAACTAGAGACTTCACAACTAGAAACTCAACAACTAGAAACTCCACAACTAAAAACTCCACAACTGGAAACTGCACAACTTGAGACTCCGCAACTTGAAACTTCACATCTAGAAACTCCGCTATTATAAACTCCGCAACTAGAAACTCCGCAACTAGAAACTTCACAACTTAAAACTCCACAACTAGATACTCCACAACTGGAAACTCCACAACTAGATACTCCACAACTGGAAACTCCACAACTAGATACTTCACAACTGGAAACTCCACAACTAGATACTCCACAACTGGAAACTCCACAACTAGAGACTTCACAACTAGAAACTCAACAACTAGAAACTCCACAACTAAAAACTCCACAACTGGAAACTCCACAACTTGAGACTCCGCAACTTGAAACTTCACAACTAGAAACTCCGCTATTAAAAACTCCGCAACTAGAAACTCCGCAACTAG
This sequence comes from Rhipicephalus microplus, assembly GCF_043290135.1. NCBI lineage: Eukaryota > Metazoa > Arthropoda > Arachnida > Ixodida > Ixodidae > Rhipicephalus > Rhipicephalus microplus. The sequence goes on from NW_027464670.1 coordinate 773,681, forward strand.
AAACTTCACAACTTAAAACTCCACAACTAGATACTCCACAACTGGAAACTCCACAACTAGAAACTCCACAACTGGAAACTCCACAACTAGATAATCTGCAACTAGAAACTCCACAACTAGAGACTCCACAACTTGAAACTCCACAACTTTAAACTCCACAACTTGAGACTCCACACCTAGAAACTCCACAACTTGAAACTCCGCAGCTTGAGACTCCGCAACTAGAAACTCCACAACTAGGGACTCCGCAACTAGAAACTCCACAACTAGAAACTCCACAACTGGAAACTCCACTACTAGATACTCCACAACTGGAAACTCGGCAACTAGAAACTCCACAACTAGAGACTCCACAACTTGAAACTCCACAACTAGAGACTCTGCAACTAGAAACTCCACAACTCGAAACTCCACAACTGGAAACTCCACAACTAGAAACTCCACAGCTTGAGACTCCACAACTTGAAACTCCACAACTTGAAACTTCGCAACTAGAAACTCCGCAACTAGGGACTCCACAACTAGAAACTCCACAACTAGAAACTCCACAACTCGAAACTCTACTACTAGATACTCCACAACTGGAAACTCGACAACTAGAAACTCCACATCTAGAGACTCCACAATTTGAAACTCCACAACTAGAGACTCTGCAACTAGAAACTCAACAACTAGATACTCCACAACTGAACAACTAGAAACTCCACAACTGGAAAATCCACAACTAGATACTCCACAACTAGAAAATCTACAACTAGAAACTCCACAACTATAGACTCCACAACTTGAAACTCCACAAGTTTAAACTCCACAACTTGAGACTCCACAAGTAGAAACTCCACAACTAGAAACTCCACAACTGGAAACTCCTCAACTAGAAACTCCGCAACTAGAAACTCCGCAACAGGAGACTCTAACACTAGAAACTCCACAACTAGAAACTTCAAAACTAGAAACTCCACAACTAGAAACTTCACAACTAGAAACTCCGCAACTAGAGACTCCACAACTAGAAACTCCACAACTTGAAACTCCACAACTAGAAACTCCACAACCAGAAACTCCACAACTAGAAACTCCGCAACTAGAAACTCCACAAATAGAGACTCGGCAACTAGAAATTTCATATCTAGAAACTCCACAACGAGAAACTGTAAAACTAGACTTCACAACTAGAAACTCAACAACTAGAAACTCCACAACTAAAAACTCCACAACTGGAAACTCCACAACTTGAGACTCCGCAACTTGAAACTCCACAACAATAAACTCCGCTATTAAAAACTCCGCAACTAGAAACTCCACAACTAGAAACTCCACAACTTGAAACTCCACAACTAGATACTCCACAACTGGAAACTCCACAACTAGATACTTCACAAATGGAAACTCCACAACTAGATACTCCACAACTGGAAACTCCACAACTAGAAACTCCACAACTAGAGACTCCACAACTCGAAACTCCACAACTAGAAACTCCACAACTAGAAACTCCACAACTGGAAACTCCACAACTAGATACTCCGCAACTAGAAACTCCACAACTAGAGACTCCACAACTTGAAACTCCACAACTAGAAACTCCACAACTAGAAACTCTGCAACTAGAGACTCCACAACTAGAAACTCCACAACTAGAAACTCCGCAACTAGAAACTCCACAACTATAAACTCCACAACTAGAAACTCCACAACTAGAGATTCCGCAACTAGAAACTCCACAACTAGAGACTCCGCAACTAGAAACTCCGCAGCTAGAAACTCCACAAATAGAAACTCCGCAACTAGAAACTCCGCAGCTAGAAACTACACAACTAGAGACTCCACAAATAGAAACTCCACAACTAGAAACTCCACAACTGGAAACTCCCCAACTAGAAACTCCGCAACTAGAAACTCCGCAACAGGAGACTCTACAACTAGAAACTCCACGACTAGAAACTCCAAAACTAGAAACTCCACAACTCGAAACTCCACAACTGGAAACTCCACAACTAGACACTCCACAACTAAAAACTCTTCAACTTGAAACTCCTCAACTAGAAACTCCACAACCAGAAACTTCACAACTAGAAACTCCGCAACTAGAAACTCCGCAACAGGAGACTCTACAACTAGAAGCTCCACAACTAGAAACTCCAAAACGAGAAACTCCACAACTAGAAACTCCACAAGTTTAAAGTCCACAACTTGAGACTCCACAACTAGAAACTCCACAACTTGAAACTCCTCAACTAGAAACTCCACAACCAGAAACTCCACAACTAGAAACTCCGCAACTAGAAACTCCGCAACTAGAGACTCCGCAACTAGAAACTCCACAACCTGAAACTTCACAACTACAAACTCCACAAATACAGACTCGGCAACTAGAAATTCCATATCTAGAAACTCCACAACTAGTAACTGCAAAACTAGAGACTTCACAACTAGAAACTCAACAACTAGAAACTCCACAACTAAAAACTCCACAACTGGAAACTCCACAACTTGAGACTCCGCAACTTGAAACTTCACATCTAGAAACTCCGCTATTAAAAACTCCGCAACTAGAAACTCCGCAACTAGTTACTTCACAACTTAAAACTCCACAACTAGATACTCCACAACTGGAAACTCCACAACTAGATACTTCACAACTGGAAACTCCACAACTAGATACTCCACAACTGGAAACTCCACAACTAGAGACTCCACAACTCGAAACTCCACAACTAGAAACTCCACAACTAAAAACTCCACAACCAGAGACTCCACAGCTTCACAACTAGAAACTCCACAACTGGAAACTCCACAACTAGATACTCTGCAACTAGAAACTCCACAACTAGAGACTCCACAACTTGAAACTCCACAACTTGAAACTCCACAACTTGAGACTCCACAACTAGAAACTCCACAACTTGCAACTCCGCAGCTTGAGACTCCGCAACTAGAAACTCCACAACTAGGGACTCCGCAACTAGAAACTCCACAACTAGAAACTCCACAACTGGAAACTCCACTACTAGATACTCCACAACTGGAAACTCGGCAACTAGAAACTCCACAACTAGAGACTCCACAACTTGAAACTCCACAACTAGAGACTCTGCAACTAGAAACTCCACAACTCGAAACTCCACAACTGGAAACTCCACAACTAGAAACTCCACAGCTTGAGACTCCGCAACTTGAAACTCCACAACTTGAAACTTCGCAACTAGAAACTCCGCAACTAGGGACTCCACAACTAGAAACTCCACAACTAGAAACTCCACAACTCGAAACTCCACTACTAGATACTCCACAACTGGAAACTCGACAACTAGAAACTCCACATCTAGAGACTCCACAATTTGAAACTCCACAACTAGAAACTCAACAACTAGATACTCCACAACTGAACAACTAGAAACTCCACAACTGGAAAATCCACAACTAGATACTCCACAACTAGAAAATCTACAACTAGAAACTCCACAACTATAGACTCCACAACTTGAAACTCCACAAGTTTAAACTCCACAACTTGAGACTCCACAAGTAGAAACTCCACAACTAGAAACTCCACAACTGGAAACTCCCCAACTAGAAACTCCGCAACTAGAAACTCCGCAACAGGAGACTCTAACACTAGAAACTCCACAACTAGAAACTTCAAAACTAGAAACTCCACAACTAGAAACTTCACAACTAGAAACTCCGCAACTAGAGACTCCACAACTAGAAACTCCACAACTTGAAACTCCACAACTAGAAACTCCACAACCAGAAACTCCACAACTAGAAACTCCACAACTAGAAACTCCACAAATAGAGACTCGGCAACTAGAAATTTCATATCTAGAAACTCCACAACGAGAAACTGTAAAACTAGACTTCACAACTAGAAACTCAACAACTAGAAACTCCGCAACTAGAAACTCCACAACTTGAAACTCCACAACTAGATACTCCACAACTGGAAACTCCACAACTAGATACTTCACAAATGGAAACTCCACAACTAGATACTCCACAACTGGAAACTCCACAACTAGAAACTCCACAACTAGAGACTCCACAACTCGAAACTCCACAACTAGAAACTCCACAACTAAAAACTCCACAACTGGAAACTCCACAACTAGATACTCCGCAACTAGAAACTCCACAACTAGAGACTCCACAACTTGAAACTCCACAACTAGAAACTCCACAACTAGAAACTTCGCGACTAGAGACTCCACAACTAGAAACTCCACAACTAGAAACTCCGCAACTAGAAACTCCACAACTAGAAACTCCACAACTAGAAACTCCACAACTAGAAACTCCACAACTAGAGATTCCGCAACTAGAAACTCCACAACCAGAGACTCCGCAACTAGAAACTCCGCAGCTAGAAACTCCACAAATAGAAACTCCGCAACTAGAAACTCCGCAGCTAGAAACTACACAACTAGAGACTCCACAAATAGAAACTCCACAACTAGAAACTCCACAACTGGAAACTCCCCAACTAGAAACTCCGCAACTAGAAACTCCGCAACAGGAGACTCTACAACTAGAAACTCCACGACTAGAAACTCCAAAACTAGAAACTCCACAACTCGAAACTCCACAACTGGAAACTCCACAACTAGACACTCCACAACTAAAAACTCTTCAACTTGAAACTCCTCAACTAGAAACTCCACAACCAGAAACTTCACAACTAGAAACTCCGCAACTAGAAACTCCGCAACAGGAGACTCTACAACTAGAAGCTCCACAACTAGAAACTCCAAAACGAGAAACTCCACAACTAGAAACTCCACAAGTTTAAAGCCCACAACTTGAGACTCCACAACTAGAAACTCCACAACTTGAAACTCCTCAACTAGAAACTCCACAACCAGAAACTCCACAACTAGAAACTCCGCAACTAGAAACTCTGCAACTAGAGACTCCACAACTAGAAACTCTACAACTAGAAACTCCACAACTACAAACTCCACAAATACAGACTCGGCAACTAGAAATTCCATATCTAGAAACTCCACAACTAGTCACTGCAAAACTAGAGACTTCACAACTAGAAACTCAACAACTAGAAACTGCACAACTAAAAACTCCACAACTGGAAACTCCACAACTTGAGACTCCGCAACTTGAAACTTCACATCTAGAAACTCCGCTATTAAAAACTCCGCAACTAGAAACTCCGCAACTAGAATCTTCACAACTTAAAACTCCACAACTAGATACTCAACAACTGGAAACTCCACAACTAGATACTTCACAACTGGAAACTCCACAACTAGATACTCCACAACTGGAAACTCCACAACTAGAGACTCCACAACTCGAAACTCCACAACTAGAAACTCCACAACTAAAAACTCCACAACCAGAGACTCCACAGCTTCACAACTAGAAACTCCACAACTGGAAACTCCACAACTAGAAACTCTGCAACTAGAGACTCCACAACTAGAAACTCCACAACTAGAAACTCCGCAACTAGAAACTCCACAACTAGAAACTCCACAACTAGAAACTCCACAACTAGAAACTCCACAACTAGAGATTCCGCAACTAGAAACTCCACAACCAGAGACTCCGCAACTAGAAACTCCGCAGCTAGAAACTCCACAAATAGAAACTCCGCAACTAGAAACTCCGCAGCTAGAAACTACACAACTAGAGACTCCACAAATAGAAACTCCACAACTAGAAACTCCACAACAGGAAACTCCCCAACTAGAAACTCCGCAACAGGAGACTCTACAACCAGAAACTCCACGACTAGAAACTCCAAAACTAGAAACTCCACAACTCGAAACTCCACAACTGGAAACTCCACAACTAGACACTCCACAACCAGAAACTTCACAACTAGAAACTCCGCAACTAGAAACTCCGCAACAGGAGACTCTACAACTAGAAGCTCCACAACTAGAAACTCCAAAACGAGAAACTCCACAACTAGAAACTCCACAAGTTTAAAGTCCACAACTTGAGACTCCACAACTAGAAACTCCACAACTTGAAACTCCTCAACTAGAAACTCCACAACCTGAAACTCCACAACTAGAAACTCCGCAACTAGAAACTCCGCAACTAGAGACTCCACAACTAGAAACTCCACAACCTGAAACTCCACAACTACAAACTCCACAAATACAGACTCGGCAACTAGAAATTCCATATCTAGAAACTCCACAACTAGTAACTGCAAAACTAGAGACTTCACAACTAGAAACTCAACAACTAGAAACTCCACAACTAAAAACTCCACAACTGGAAACTCCACAACTTGAGACTCCGCAACTTGAAAATTCACAACTAGAAACTCCGCTATTAAAAACTCCGCAACTAGAAACTCCGCAACTAAAAACTCCACAACTTAAAACTCCACAACTAGATACTCCACAACTGGAAACTCCACAACTAGATACTTCACAACTGGAAACTCCACAACTAGATACTCCACAACTGGAAACTCCACAACTAGAGACTCCACAACTCGAAACTCCACAACTAGAAACTCCACAACTAAAAACTTCACAACCAGAGACTCCACAGCTTCACAACTAGAAACTCCACAACTGGAAACTCCACAACTAGATACTCTGCAACTAGAAACTCCACAACTTGAAACTCCACAACTGGAAACTCCACAACTAGAAACTCCACAGCTTGAGACTCCACAACTTGAAACTCCACAACTTGAAACTTCGCAACTAGAAACTCCGCAACTGGGGACTCCACAACTAGAAACTCCACAACTAGAAACTCCACAACTCGAAACTCCACTACTAGATACTCCACAACTGGAAACTCGACAACTAGAAACTCCACAACTAGAGACTCCACAACTTGAAACTCCACAACTAGAGACTCTGCAACTAGAAACTCCACAACTTGAAACTCCACAACTGGAAACTCCACAACTAGAAACTCCACAGCTTGAGACTCCGCAACTTGAAACTCCACAACTTGAAACTTCGCAACTAGAAACTCCGCAACTGGGGACTCCACAACTAGAAACTCCACAACTAGAAACTCCACAACTCGAAACTCCACTACTAGATACTCCACAACTGGCAACTCGACAACTAGAATCTCCACATCTAGAGACTCCACAATTTGAAACTCCACAACTAGAGACTCTGCAACTAGAAACTCAACAACTAGGTACTCCACAACTGAACAACTAGAAACTCCACAACTGGAAAATCCACAACTAGATACTCCACAACTAGAAAATCTACAACTAGAAACTCCACAACTATAGACTCCACAACTTGAAACTCCACAAGTTTAAACTCCACAACTTGAGACTCCACAAGTAGAAACTCCACAACTAGAAACTCCACAACTGGAAACTCCTCAACTAGAAACTCCGCAACTACAAACTCCGCAACAGGAGACTCTAACACTAGAAACTCCACAACTAGAAACTTCAAAACTAGAAACTCCACAACTAGAAACTTCACAACTAGAAACTCCGCAACTAGAGACTCCACAACTAGAAACTCCACAACTTGAAACTCCACAGCTAGAAACTCCACAACCAGAAACTCCGCAACTAGAAACTCCACAAATAGAGACTCGGCAACTAGAAATTTCATATCTAGAAACTCCACAACGAGAAACTGTAGAACTAGACTTCACAACTAGAAACTCAACAACTAGAAACTCCAAAACTAAAAACTCCACAACTGGAAACTCCACAACTTGAGACTCCGCAACTTGAAACTCCACAACAATAAACTCCGCTATTAAAAACACCGCAACTAGAAACTCCGCAACTAGAAACTCCACAACTTGAAACTCCACAACTAGATACTCCACAACTGGAGACTCCACAATTTGAAACTCCACAACTAGAGACTCTGCAACTAGAAACTCAACAACTAGGTACTCCACAACTGAACAACTAGAAACTCCACAACTGGAAAATCCACAACTAGATACTCCACAACTAGAAAATCTACAACTAGAAACTCCACAACTATAGACTCCACAACTTGAAACTCCACAAGTTTAAACTCCACAACTTGAGACTCCACAAGTAGAAACTCCACAACTAGAAACTCCACAACTGGAAACTCCCCAACTAGAAACTCCGCAACTAGAAACTCCGCAACAGGAGACTCTAACACTAGAAACTCCACAACTAGAAACTTCAAAACTAGAAACTCCACAACTAGAAACTTCACAACTAGAAACTGCGCAACTAGAGACTCCACAACTAGAAACTCCACAACTTGAAACTCCACAGCTAGAAACTCCACAACCAGAAACTCCGCAACTAGAAACTCCACAAATAGAGACTCGGCAACTAGAAATTTCATATCTAGAAACTCCACAACGAGAAACTGTAAAACTAGACTTCACAACTAGAAACTCAACAACTAGAAACTCCACAACTAAAAACTCCACAACTGGAAACTCCACAACTTGAGACTCCGCAACTTGAAACTCCACAACAATAAACTCCGCTATTAAAAACACCGCAACTAGAAACTCCGCAACAAGAAACTCCACAACTAGAAACTCCACAACTAGAGATTCCGCAACTAGAAACTCCACAACCAGAGACTCCACAACTAGAAACTCCACAACTAGAAACTCCACAACTAGAAACTCCACAACTAGAGATTCCGCAACTAGAAACTCCACAACCAGAGACTCCGCAACTAGAAACTTCGCAGCTAGAAACTCCACAAATAGAAACTCCGCAACTAGAAACTCCGCAGCTAGAAACTACACAACTAGAGACTCCACAAATAGAAACTCCACAACTAGAAACTCCACAACTGGAAACTCCCCAACTAGAAACTCCGCAACTAGAAACTCCGCAACAGGAGACTCTACAACTAGAAACTCCACAACTAGAAACTCCAAAACGAGAAACTCCACAACTAGAAACTCCACAAGTTTAAAGTCCACAACTTGAGACTCCACAACTAGAAACTCTACAACTTGAAACTCCTCAACTAGAAACTCCACAACCAGAAACTCCACAACTAGAAACTCCGCAACTAGAAACTCCGCAACTAGAGACTCCACAACTAGAAACTCCACAACTAGAAACTCCACAACTACAAACTCCACAAATACAGACTCGGCAACTAGAAATTCCATATCTAGAAACTCCACAACTAGTAACTGCAAAACTAGAGACTTCACAACTAGAAACTCAACAACTAGAAACTCCACAACTAAAAACTCCACAACTGGAAACTCCACAACTTGAGACTCCGCAACTTGAAACTTCACAACTAGAAACTCCGCTATTAAAAACTCCGCAACTAGAAACTCCGCAACTAGAAACTTCACAACTTAAAACTCCACAACTAGATACTCCACAACTGGAAACTCCACAACTAGATACTTCACAACTGGAAACTCCACAACTAGATACTCCACAACTGGAAACTCCACAACTAGAGACTCCACAACTCGAAACTCCACAACTAGAAACTCCACAACTAAAAACTTCACAACCAGAGACTCCACAGCTTCACAACTAGAAACTCCACAACTGGAAACTCCACAACTAGATACTCTGCAACTAGAAACTCCACAACTTGAAACTCCACAACTGGAAACTCCACAACTAGAAACTCCACAGCTTGAGACTCCGCAACTTGAAACTCCACAACTTGAAACTTCGCAACTAGAAACTCCGAAACTGGGGACTCCACAACTAGAAACTCCACAACTAGAAACTCCACAACACGAAACTCCACTACTAGATACTCCACAACTGGAAACTCGACAACTAGAAACTCCACAACTAGAGACTCCACAACTTGAAACTCCACAACTAGAGACTCTGCAACTAGAAACTCCACAACTTGAAACTCCACAACTGGAAACTCCACAACTAGAAACTCCACAGCTTGAGACTCCGCAACTTGAAACTCCACAACTTGAAACTTCGCAACTAGAAACTCCGCAACTGGGGACTCCACAACTAGAAACTCCACAACTAGAAACTCCACAACTCGAAACTCCACTACTAGATACTCCACAACTGGCAACTCGACAACTAGAATCTCCACATCTAGAGACTCCACAATTTGAAACTCCACAACTAGAGACTCTGCAACTAGAAACTCAACAACTAGGTACTCCACAACTGAACAACTAGAAACTCCACAACTGGAAAATCCACAACTAGATACTCCACAACTAGAAAATCTACAACTAGAAACTCCACAACTATAGACTCCACAACTTGAAACTCCACAAGTTTAAACTCCACAACTTGAGACTCCACAAGTAGAAACTCCACAACTAGAAACTCCACAACTGGAAACTCCCCAACTAGAAACTCCGCAACTACAAACTCCGCAACAGGAGACTCTAACACTAGAAACTCCACAACTAGAAACTTCAAAACTAGAAACTCCACAACTAGAAACTTCACAACTAGAAACTCCGCAACTAGAGACTCCACAACTAGAAACTCCACAACTTGAAACTCCACAGCTAGAAACTCCACAACCAGAAACTCCGCAACTAGAAACTCCACAAATAGAGACTCGGCAACTAGAAATTTCATATCTAGAAACTCCACAACGAGAAACTGTAAAACTAGACTTCACAACTAGAAACTCAACAACTAGAAACTCCAAAACTAAAAACTCCACAACTGGAAACTCCACAACTTGAGACTCCGCAACTTGAAACTCCACAACAATAAACTCCGCTATTAAAAACACCGCAACTAGAAACTCCGCAACTAGAAACTCCACAACTTGAAACTCCACAACTAGATACTCCACAACTGGAGACTCCACAATTTGAAACTCCACAACTAGAGACTCTGCAACTAGAAACTCAACAACTAGGTACTCCACAACTGAACAACTAGAAACTCCACAACTGGAAAATCCACAACTAGATACTCCACAACTAGAAACTCCACAACTATAGACTCCACAACTTGAAACTCCACAAGTTTAAACTCCACAACTTGAGACTCCACAAGTAGAAACTCCACAACTAGAAACTCCACAACTGGAAACTCCCCAACTAGAAACTCCGCAACTAGAAACTCCGCAACAGGAGACTCTAACACTAGAAACTCCACAACTAGAAACTTCAAAACTAGAAACTCCACAACTAGAAACTTCACAACTAGAAACTGCGCAACTAGAGACTCCACAACTAGAAACTCCACAACTTGAAACTCCACAGCTAGAAACTCCACAACCAGAAACTCCGCAACTAGAAACTCCACAAATAGAGACTCGGCAACTAGAAATTTCATATCTAGAAACTCCACAACGAGAAACTGTAAAACTAGACTTCACAACTAGAAACTCAACAACTAGAAACTCCACAACTAAAAACTCCACAACTGGAAACTCCACAACTTGAGACTCCGCAACTTGAAACTCCACAACAATAAACTCCGCTATTAAAAACACCGCAACTAGAAACTCCGCAACAAGAAACTCCACAACTAGAAACTCCACAACTAGAGATTCCGCAACTAGAAACTCCACAACCAGAGACTCCACAACTAGAAACTCCACAACTAGAAACTCCACAACTAGAAACTCCACAACTAGAGATTCCGCAACTAGAAACTCCACAACCAGAGACTCCGCAACTAGAAACTTCGCAGCTAGAAACTCCACAAATAGAAACTCCGCAACTAGAAACTCCGCAGCTAGAAACTACACAACTAGAGACTCCACAAATAGAAACTCCACAACTAGAAACTCCACAACTGGAAACTCCCCAACTAGAAACTCCGCAACTAGAAACTCCGCAACAGGAGACTCTACAACTAGAAACTCCACGACTAGAAACTCCAAAACTAGAAACTCCACAACTCGAAACTCCACAACTGGAAACTCCACAACTAGACACTCCACAACTAAAAACTCTTCAACTTGAAACTCCTCAACTAGAAACTCCACAACCAGAAACTTCACAACTAGAAACTCCGCAACAGGAGACTCTACAACTAGAAACTCCACAACTAGAAACTCCAAAACGAGAAACTCCACAACTAGAAACTCCACAACTAGAAACTCCGCAACTAGAAACTCCGCAACTAGAGACTCCACAACTAGAAACTCCACAACTAGAAACTCCACAACTACAAACTCCACAAATACAGACTCGGCAACTAGAAATTCCATATCTAGAAACTCCACAACTAGTAACTGCAAAACTAGTGACTTCACAACTAGAAACTCAACAGCTAGAAACTCCACAACTAAAAACTCCACAACTGGAAACTCCACAACTTGAGACTCCGCAACTTGAAACTTCACATCTAGAAACTCCGCTATTAAAAACTCCGCAACTAGAAACTCCGCAACTAGAAACTTCACAACTTAAAACTCCACAACTAGATACTCCACAACTGGAAACTCCACAACTAGATACTTCACAACTGGAAACTCCACAACTAGATACTCCACAACTGGAAACTCCACAACTAGAGACTCCACAACTCGAAACTCCACAACTAGAAACTCCACAACTAAAAACTCCACAACCAGAGACTCCACAGCTTCACAACTAGAAACTCCACAACTGGAAACTCCACAACTAGATACTCTGCAACTAGAAACTCCACAACTAGAGACTCCACAACTTGAAACTCCACAACTTGAAACTCCACAACTTGAGACTCCACAACTAGAAACTCCACAACTTGAAACTCTGCAGCTTGAGACTGCGCAACTAGAAACTCCACAACTAGGGACTCCGCAACTAGAAACTCCACAACTAGAAACTCCACAACTGGAAACTCCACTACTAGATACTCCACAACTGGAAACTCGGGAACTAGAAACTCCACAACTAGAGACTCCACAACTTGAAACTCCACAACTAGAGACTCTGCAACTAGAAACTCCACAACTCGAAACTCCACAACTGGAAACTCCACAACTAGAAACTCCACAGCTTGAGACTCCGCAACTTGAAACTCCACAACTTGAAACTTCGCAACTAGAAACTCCGCAACTAGGGACTCCACAACTAGAAACTCCACAACTAGAAACTCCACAACTAGAAACTCCACTACTAGATACTCCACAACTAGAAACTTCAAAACTAGAAACTCCACAACTAGAAACTTCACAACTAGAAACTCCGCAACTAGAGACTCCACAACTAGAAACTCCACAACTTGAAACTCCACAACTAGAAACTCCACAACCAGAAACTCCACAACTAGAAACTCCGCAACTAGAAACTCCACAAATAGAGACTCGGCAACTAGAAATTTCATATCTAGAAACTCCACAACGAGAAACTGTAAAACTAGACTTCACAACTAGAAACTCAACAACTAGAAACTCCACAACTAAAAACTCCACAACTGGAAACTCCACAACTTGAGACTCCGCAACTTGAAACTCCACAACAATAAACTCCGCTATTAAAAACTCCGCAACTAGAAACTCCACAACTAGAAACTCCACAACTTGAAACTCCACAACTAGATACTCCACAACTGGAAACTCCACAACTAGATACTTCACAAATGGAAACTCCACAACTAGATACTCCACAACTGGAAACTCCACAACTAGAAACTCCACAACTAGAGACTCCACAACTCGAAACTCCACAACTAGAAACTCCACAACTAGAAACTCCACAACTGGAAACTCCACAACTAGATACTCCGCAACTAGAAACTCCACAACTAGAGACTCCACAACTTGAAACTCCACAACTAGAAACTCCACAACTAGAAACTCTGCAACTAGAGACTCCACAACTAGAAACTCCACAACTAGAAACTCCGCAACTAGAAACTCCACAACTATAAACTCCACAACTAGAAACTCCACAACTAGAGATTCCGCAACTAGAAACTCCACAACTAGAGACTCCGCAACTAGAAACTCCGCAGCTAGAAACTCCACAAATAGAAACTCCGCAACTAGAAACTCCGCAGCTAGAAACTACACAACTAGAGACTCCACAAATAGAAACTCCACAACTAGAAACTCCACAACTGGAAACTCCCCAACTAGAAACTCCGCAACTAGAAACTCCGCAACAGGAGACTCTACAACTAGAAACTCCACGACTAGAAACTCCAAAACTAGAAACTCCACAACTCGAAACTCCACAACTGGAAACTCCACAACTAGACACTCCACAACTAAAAACTCTTCAACTTGAAACTCCTCAACTAGAAACTCCACAACCAGAAACTTCACAACTAGAAACTCCGCAACTAGAAACTCCGCAACAGGAGACTCTACAACTAGAAGCTCCACAACTAGAAACTCCAAAACGAGAAACTCCACAACTAGAAACTCCACAAGTTTAAAGTCCACAACTTGAGACTCCACAACTAGAAACTCCACAACTTGAAACTCCTCAACTAGAAACTCCACAACCAGAAACTCCACAACTAGAAACTCCGCAACTAGAAACTCCGCAACTAGAGACTCCGCAACTAGAAACTCCACAACCTGAAACTTCACAACTACAAACTCCACAAATACAGACTCGGCAACTAGAAATTCCATATCTAGAAACTCCACAACTAGTAACTGCAAAACTAGAGACTTCACAACTAGAAACTCAACAACTAGAAACTCCACAACTAAAAACTCCACAACTGGAAACTCCACAACTTGAGACTCCGCAACTTGAAACTTCACATCTAGAAACTCCGCTATTAAAAACTCCGCAACTAGAAACTCCGCAACTAGTTACTTCACAACTTAAAACTCCACAACTAGATACTCCACAACTGGAAACTCCACAACTAGATACTTCACAACTGGAAACTCCACAACTAGATACTCCACAACTGGAAACTCCACAACTAGAGACTCCACAACTCGAAACTCCACAACTAGAAACTCCACAACTAAAAACTCCACAACCAGAGACTCCACAGCTTCACAACTAGAAACTCCACAACTGGAAACTCCACAACTAGATACTCTGCAACTAGAAACTCCACAACTAGAGACTCCACAACTTGAAACTCCACAACTTGAAACTCCACAACTTGAGACTCCACAACTAGAAACTCCACAACTTGCAACTCCGCAGCTTGAGACTCCGCAACTAGAAACTCCACAACTAGGGACTCCGCAACTAGAAACTCCACAACTAGAAACTCCACAACTGGAAACTCCACTACTAGATACTCCACAACTGGAAACTCGGCAACTAGAAACTCCACAACTAGAGACTCCACAACTTGAAACTCCACAACTAGAGACTCTGCAACTAGAAACTCCACAACTCGAAACTCCACAACTGGAAACTCCACAACTAGAAACTCCACAGCTTGAGACTCCGCAACTTGAAACTCCACAACTTGAAACTTCGCAACTAGAAACTCCGCAACTAGGGACTCCACAACTAGAAACTCCACAACTAGAAACTCCACAACTCGAAACTCCACTACTAGATACTCCACAACTGGAAACTCGACAACTAGAAACTCCACATCTAGAGACTCCACAATTTGAAACTCCACAACTAGAAACTCAACAACTAGATACTCCACAACTGAACAACTAGAAACTCCACAACTGGAAAATCCACAACTAGATACTCCACAACTAGAAAATCTACAACTAGAAACTCCACAACTATAGACTCCACAACTTGAAACTCCACAAGTTTAAACTCCACAACTTGAGACTCCACAAGTAGAAACTCCACAACTAGAAACTCCACAACTGGAAACTCCCCAACTAGAAACTCCGCAACTAGAAACTCCGCAACAGGAGACTCTAACACTAGAAACTCCACAACTAGAAACTTCAAAACTAGAAACTCCACAACTAGAAACTTCACAACTAGAAACTCCGCAACTAGAGACTCCACAACTAGAAACTCCACAACTTGAAACTCCACAACTAGAAACTCCACAACCAGAAACTCCACAACTAGAAACTCCACAACTAGAAACTCCACAAATAGAGACTCGGCAACTAGAAATTTCATATCTAGAAACTCCACAACGAGAAACTGTAAAACTAGACTTCACAACTAGAAACTCAACAACTAGAAACTCCGCAACTAGAAACTCCACAACTTGAAACTCCACAACTAGATACTCCACAACTGGAAACTCCACAACTAGATACTTCACAAATGGAAACTCCACAACTAGATACTCCACAACTGGAAACTCCACAACTAGAAACTCCACAACTAGAGACTCCACAACTCGAAACTCCACAACTAGAAACTCCACAACTAAAAACTCCACAACTGGAAACTCCACAACTAGATACTCCGCAACTAGAAACTCCACAACTAGAGACTCCACAACTTGAAACTCCACAACTAGAAACTCCACAACTAGAAACTTCGCGACTAGAGACTCCACAACTAGAAACTCCACAACTAGAAACTCCGCAACTAGAAACTCCACAACTAGAAACTCCACAACTAGAAACTCCACAACTAGAAACTCCACAACTAGAGATTCCGCAACTAGAAACTCCACAACCAGAGACTCCGCAACTAGAAACTCCGCAGCTAGAAACTCCACAAATAGAAACTCCGCAACTAGAAACTCCGCAGCTAGAAACTACACAACTAGAGACTCCACAAATAGAAACTCCACAACTAGAAACTCCACAACTGGAAACTCCCCAACTAGAAACTCCGCAACTAGAAACTCCGCAACAGGAGACTCTACAACTAGAAACTCCACGACTAGAAACTCCAAAACTAGAAACTCCACAACTCGAAACTCCACAACTGGAAACTCCACAACTAGACACTCCACAACTAAAAACTCTTCAACTTGAAACTCCTCAACTAGAAACTCCACAACCAGAAACTTCACAACTAGAAACTCCGCAACTAGAAACTCCGCAACAGGAGACTCTACAACTAGAAGCTCCACAACTAGAAACTCCAAAACGAGAAACTCCACAACTAGAAACTCCACAAGTTTAAAGCCCACAACTTGAGACTCCACAACTAGAAACTCCACAACTTGAAACTCCTCAACTAGAAACTCCACAACCAGAAACTCCACAACTAGAAACTCCGCAACTAGAAACTCTGCAACTAGAGACTCCACAACTAGAAACTCTACAACTAGAAACTCCACAACTACAAACTCCACAAATACAGACTCGGCAACTAGAAATTCCATATCTAGAAACTCCACAACTAGTCACTGCAAAACTAGAGACTTCACAACTAGAAACTCAACAACTAGAAACTGCACAACTAAAAACTCCACAACTGGAAACTCCACAACTTGAGACTCCGCAACTTGAAACTTCACATCTAGAAACTCCGCTATTAAAAACTCCGCAACTAGAAACTCCGCAACTAGAATCTTCACAACTTAAAACTCCACAACTAGATACTCAACAACTGGAAACTCCACAACTAGATACTTCACAACTGGAAACTCCACAACTAGATACTCCACAACTGGAAACTCCACAACTAGAGACTCCACAACTCGAAACTCCACAACTAGAAACTCCACAACTAAAAACTCCACAACCAGAGACTCCACAGCTTCACAACTAGAAACTCCACAACTGGAAACTCCACAACTAGAAACTCTGCAACTAGAGACTCCACAACTAGAAACTCCACAACTAGAAACTCCGCAACTAGAAACTCCACAACTAGAAACTCCACAACTAGAAACTCCACAACTAGAAACTCCACAACTAGAGATTCCGCAACTAGAAACTCCACAACCAGAGACTCCGCAACTAGAAACTCCGCAGCTAGAAACTCCACAAATAGAAACTCCGCAACTAGAAACTCCGCAGCTAGAAACTACACAACTAGAGACTCCACAAATAGAAACTCCACAACTAGAAACTCCACAACAGGAAACTCCCCAACTAGAAACTCCGCAACTAGAAACTCCGCAACAGGAGACTCTACAACCAGAAACTCCACGACTAGAAACTCCAAAACTAGAAACTCCACAACTCGAAACTCCACAACTGGAAACTCCACAACTAGACACTCCACAACCAGAAACTTCACAACTAGAAACTCCGCAACTAGAAACTCCGCAACAGGAGACTCTACAACTAGAAGCTCCACAACTAGAAACTCCAAAACGAGAAACTCCACAACTAGAAACTCCACAAGTTTAAAGTCCACAACTTGAGACTCCACAACTAGAAACTCCACAACTTGAAACTCCTCAACTAGAAACTCCACAACCTGAAACTCCACAACTAGAAACTCCGCAACTAGAAACTCCGCAACTAGAGACTCCACAACTAGAAACTCCACAACCTGAAACTCCACAACTACAAACTCCACAAATACAGACTCGGCAACTAGAAATTCCATATCTAGAAACTCCACAACTAGTAACTGCAAAACTAGAGACTTCACAACTAGAAACTCAACAACTAGAAACTCCACAACTAAAAACTCCACAACTGGAAACTCCACAACTTGAGACTCCGCAACTTGAAAATTCACAACTAGAAACTCCGCTATTAAAAACTCCGCAACTAGAAACTCCGCAACTAAAAACTCCACAACTTAAAACTCCACAACTAGATACTCCACAACTGGAAACTCCACAACTAGATACTTCACAACTGGAAACTCCACAACTAGATACTCCACAACTGGAAACTCCACAACTAGAGACTCCACAACTCGAAACTCCACAACTAGAAACTCCACAACTAAAAACTTCACAACCAGAGACTCCACAGCTTCACAACTAGAAACTCCACAACTGGAAACTCCACAACTAGATACTCTGCAACTAGAAACTCCACAACTTGAAACTCCACAACTGGAAACTCCACAACTAGAAACTCCACAGCTTGAGACTCCACAACTTGAAACTCCACAACTTGAAACTTCGCAACTAGAAACTCCGCAACTGGGGACTCCACAACTAGAAACTCCACAACTAGAAACTCCACAACTCGAAACTCCACTACTAGATACTCCACAACTGGAAACTCGACAACTAGAAACTCCACAACTAGAGACTCCACAACTTGAAACTCCACAACTAGAGACTCTGCAACTAGAAACTCCACAACTTGAAACTCCACAACTGGAAACTCCACAACTAGAAACTCCACAGCTTGAGACTCCGCAACTTGAAACTCCACAACTTGAAACTTCGCAACTAGAAACTCCGCAACTGGGGACTCCACAACTAGAAACTCCACAACTAGAAACTCCACAACTCGAAACTCCACTACTAGATACTCCACAACTGGCAACTCGACAACTAGAATCTCCACATCTAGAGACTCCACAATTTGAAACTCCACAACTAGAGACTCTGCAACTAGAAACTCAACAACTAGGTACTCCACAACTGAACAACTAGAAACTCCACAACTGGAAAATCCACAACTAGATACTCCACAACTAGAAAATCTACAACTAGAAACTCCACAACTATAGACTCCACAACTTGAAACTCCACAAGTTTAAACTCCACAACTTGAGACTCCACAAGTAGAAACTCCACAACTAGAAACTCCACAACTGGAAACTCCTCAACTAGAAACTCCGCAACTACAAACTCCGCAACAGGAGACTCTAACACTAGAAACTCCACAACTAGAAACTTCAAAACTAGAAACTCCACAACTAGAAACTTCACAACTAGAAACTCCGCAACTAGAGACTCCACAACTAGAAACTCCACAACTTGAAACTCCACAGCTAGAAACTCCACAACCAGAAACTCCGCAACTAGAAACTCCACAAATAGAGACTCGGCAACTAGAAATTTCATATCTAGAAACTCCACAACGAGAAACTGTAGAACTAGACTTCACAACTAGAAACTCAACAACTAGAAACTCCAAAACTAAAAACTCCACAACTGGAAACTCCACAACTTGAGACTCCGCAACTTGAAACTCCACAACAATAAACTCCGCTATTAAAAACACCGCAACTAGAAACTCCGCAACTAGAAACTCCACAACTTGAAACTCCACAACTAGATACTCCACAACTGGAGACTCCACAATTTGAAACTCCACAACTAGAGACTCTGCAACTAGAAACTCAACAACTAGGTACTCCACAACTGAACAACTAGAAACTCCACAACTGGAAAATCCACAACTAGATACTCCACAACTAGAAAATCTACAACTAGAAACTCCACAACTATAGACTCCACAACTTGAAACTCCACAAGTTTAAACTCCACAACTTGAGACTCCACAAGTAGAAACTCCACAACTAGAAACTCCACAACTGGAAACTCCCCAACTAGAAACTCCGCAACTAGAAACTCCGCAACAGGAGACTCTAACACTAGAAACTCCACAACTAGAAACTTCAAAACTAGAAACTCCACAACTAGAAACTTCACAACTAGAAACTGCGCAACTAGAGACTCCACAACTAGAAACTCCACAACTTGAAACTCCACAGCTAGAAACTCCACAACCAGAAACTCCGCAACTAGAAACTCCACAAATAGAGACTCGGCAACTAGAAATTTCATATCTAGAAACTCCACAACGAGAAACTGTAAAACTAGACTTCACAACTAGAAACTCAACAACTAGAAACTCCACAACTAAAAACTCCACAACTGGAAACTCCACAACTTGAGACTCCGCAACTTGAAACTCCACAACAATAAACTCCGCTATTAAAAACACCGCAACTAGAAACTCCGCAACAAGAAACTCCACAACTAGAAACTCCACAACTAGAGATTCCGCAACTAGAAACTCCACAACCAGAGACTCCACAACTAGAAACTCCACAACTAGAAACTCCACAACTAGAAACTCCACAACTAGAGATTCCGCAACTAGAAACTCCACAACCAGAGACTCCGCAACTAGAAACTTCGCAGCTAGAAACTCCACAAATAGAAACTCCGCAACTAGAAACTCCGCAGCTAGAAACTACACAACTAGAGACTCCACAAATAGAAACTCCACAACTAGAAACTCCACAACTGGAAACTCCCCAACTAGAAACTCCGCAACTAGAAACTCCGCAACAGGAGACTCTACAACTAGAAACTCCACAACTAGAAACTCCAAAACGAGAAACTCCACAACTAGAAACTCCACAAGTTTAAAGTCCACAACTTGAGACTCCACAACTAGAAACTCTACAACTTGAAACTCCTCAACTAGAAACTCCACAACCAGAAACTCCACAACTAGAAACTCCGCAACTAGAAACTCCGCAACTAGAGACTCCACAACTAGAAACTCCACAACTAGAAACTCCACAACTACAAACTCCACAAATACAGACTCGGCAACTAGAAATTCCATATCTAGAAACTCCACAACTAGTAACTGCAAAACTAGAGACTTCACAACTAGAAACTCAACAACTAGAAACTCCACAACTAAAAACTCCACAACTGGAAACTCCACAACTTGAGACTCCGCAACTTGAAACTTCACAACTAGAAACTCCGCTATTAAAAACTCCGCAACTAGAAACTCCGCAACTAGAAACTTCACAACTTAAAACTCCACAACTAGATACTCCACAACTGGAAACTCCACAACTAGATACTTCACAACTGGAAACTCCACAACTAGATACTCCACAACTGGAAACTCCACAACTAGAGACTCCACAACTCGAAACTCCACAACTAGAAACTCCACAACTAAAAACTTCACAACCAGAGACTCCACAGCTTCACAACTAGAAACTCCACAACTGGAAACTCCACAACTAGATACTCTGCAACTAGAAACTCCACAACTTGAAACTCCACAACTGGAAACTCCACAACTAGAAACTCCACAGCTTGAGACTCCGCAACTTGAAACTCCACAACTTGAAACTTCGCAACTAGAAACTCCGAAACTGGGGACTCCACAACTAGAAACTCCACAACTAGAAACTCCACAACTCGAAACTCCACTACTAGATACTCCACAACTGGAAACTCGACAACTAGAAACTCCACAACTAGAGACTCCACAACTTGAAACTCCACAACTAGAGACTCTGCAACTAGAAACTCCACAACTTGAAACTCCACAACTGGAAACTCCACAACTAGAAACTCCACAGCTTGAGACTCCGCAACTTGAAACTCCACAACTTGAAACTTCGCAACTAGAAACTCCGCAACTGGGGACTCCACAACTAGAAACTCCACAACTAGAAACTCCACAACTCGAAACTCCACTACTAGATACTCCACAACTGGCAACTCGACAACTAAAATCTCCACATCTAGAGACTCCACAATTTGAAACTCCACAACTAGAGACTCTGCAACTAGAAACTCAACAACTAGGTACTCCACAACTGAACAACTAGAAACTCCACAACTGGAAAATCCACAACTAGATACTCCACAACTAGAAAATCTACAACTAGAAACTCCACAACTATAGACTCCACAACTTGAAACTCCACAAGTTTAAACTCCACAACTTGAGACTCCACAAGTAGAAACTCCACAACTAGAAACTCCACAACTGGAAACTCCCCAACTAGAAACTCCGCAACTACAAACTCCGCAACAGGAGACTCTAACACTAGAAACTCCACAACTAGAAACTTCAAAACTAGAAACTCCACAACTAGAAACTTCACAACTAGAAACTCCGCAACTAGAGACTCCACAACTAGAAACTCCACAACTTGAAACTCCACAGCTAGAAACTCCACAACCAGAAACTCCGCAACTAGAAACTCCACAAATAGAGACTCGGCAACTAGAAATTTCATATCTAGAAACTCCACAACGAGAAACTGTAAAACTAGACTTCACAACTAGAAACTCAACAACTAGAAACTCCAAAACTAAAAACTCCACAACTGGAAACTCCACAACTTGAGACTCCGCAACTTGAAACTCCACAACAATAAACTCCGCTATTAAAAACACCGCAACTAGAAACTCCGCAACTAGAAACTCCACAACTTGAAACTCCACAACTAGATACTCCACAACTGGAGACTCCACAATTTGAAACTCCACAACTAGAGACTCTGCAACTAGAAACTCAACAACTAGGTACTCCACAACTGAACAACTAGAAACTCCACAACTGGAAAATCCACAACTAGATACTCCACAACTAGAAACTCCACAACTATAGACTCCACAACTTGAAACTCCACAAGTTTAAACTCCACAACTTGAGACTCCACAAGTAGAAACTCCACAACTAGAAACTCCACAACTGGAAACTCCCCAACTAGAAACTCCGCAACTAGAAACTCCGCAACAGGAGACTCTAACACTAGAAACTCCACAACTAGAAACTTCAAAACTAGAAACTCCACAACTAGAAACTTCACAACTAGAAACTGCGCAACTAGAGACTCCACAACTAGAAACTCCACAACTTGAAACTCCACAGCTAGAAACTCCACAACCAGAAACTCCGCAACTAGAAACTCCACAAATAGAGACTCGGCAACTAGAAATTTCATATCTAGAAACTCCACAACGAGAAACTGTAAAACTAGACTTCACAACTAGAAACTCAACAACTAGAAACTCCACAACTAAAAACTCCACAACTGGAAACTCCACAACTTGAGACTCCGCAACTTGAAACTCCACAACAATAAACTCCGCTATTAAAAACACCGCAACTAGAAACTCCGCAACAAGAAACTCCACAACTAGAAACTCCACAACTAGAGATTCCGCAACTAGAAACTCCACAACCAGAGACTCCACAACTAGAAACTCCACAACTAGAAACTCCACAACTAGAAACTCCACAACTAGAGATTCCGCAACTAGAAACTCCACAACCAGAGACTCCGCAACTAGAAACTTCGCAGCTAGAAACTCCACAAATAGAAACTCCGCAACTAGAAACTCCGCAGCTAGAAACTACACAACTAGAGACTCCACAAATAGAAACTCCACAACTAGAAACTCCACAACTGGAAACTCCCCAACTAGAAACTCCGCAACTAGAAACTCCGCAACAGGAGACTCTACAACTAGAAACTCCACGACTAGAAACTCCAAAACTAGAAACTCCACAACTCGAAACTCCACAACTGGAAACTCCACAACTAGACACTCCACAACTAAAAACTCTTCAACTTGAAACTCCTCAACTAGAAACTCCACAACCAGAAACTTCACAACTAGAAACTCCGCAACAGGAGACTCTACAACTAGAAACTCCACAACTAGAAACTCCAAAACGAGAAACTCCACAACTAGAAACTCCACAACTAGAAACTCCGCAACTAGAAACTCCGCAACTAGAGACTCCACAACTAGAAACTCCACAACTAGAAACTCCACAACTACAAACTCCACAAATACAGACTCGGCAACTAGAAATTCCATATCTAGAAACTCCACAACTAGTAACTGCAAAACTAGTGACTTCACAACTAGAAACTCAACAGCTAGAAACTCCACAACTAAAAACTCCACAACTGGAAACTCCACAACTTGAGACTCCGCAACTTGAAACTTCACATCTAGAAACTCCGCTATTAAAAACTCCGCAACTAGAAACTCCGCAACTAGAAACTTCACAACTTAAAACTCCACAACTAGATACTCCACAACTGGAAACTCCACAACTAGATACTTCACAACTGGAAACTCCACAACTAGATACTCCACAACTGGAAACTCCACAACTAGAGACTCCACAACTCGAAACTCCACAACTAGAAACTCCACAACTAAAAACTCCACAACCAGAGACTCCACAGCTTCACAACTAGAAACTCCACAACTGGAAACTCCACAACTAGATACTCTGCAACTAGAAACTCCACAACTAGAGACTCCACAACTTGAAACTCCACAACTTGAAACTCCACAACTTGAGACTCCACAACTAGAAACTCCACAACTTGAAACTCTGCAGCTTGAGACTGCGCAACTAGAAACTCCACAACTAGGGACTCCGCAACTAGAAACTCCACAACTAGAAACTCCACAACTGGAAACTCCACTACTAGATACTCCACAACTGGAAACTCGGGAACTAGAAACTCCACAACTAGAGACTCCACAACTTGAAACTCCACAACTAGAGACTCTGCAACTAGAAACTCCACAACTCGAAACTCCACAACTGGAAACTCCACAACTAGAAACTCCACAGCTTGAGACTCCGCAACTTGAAACTCCACAACTTGAAACTTCGCAACTAGAAACTCCGCAACTAGGGACTCCACAACTAGAAACTCCACAACTAGAAACTCCACAACTAGAAACTCCACTACTAGATACTCCACAACTGGAAACTCGACAACTAGAAACTCCACATCTAGAGACTCCACAATTTGAAACTCCAAAACTAGAGACTCTGCAACTAGAAACTCAACAACTAGATACTCCACAACTAGAAACTCCACAACTACAAACTCCACAAATACAGACTCGGCAACTAGAAATTCCATATCTAGAAACTCCACAACTAGTCACTGCAAAACTAGAGACTTCACAACTAGAAACTCAACAACTAGAAACTGCACAACTAAAAACTCCACAACTGGAAACTCCACAACTTGAGACTCCGCAACTTGAAACTTCACATCTAGAAACTCCGCTATTAAAAACTCCGCAACTAGAAACTCCGCAACTAGAATCTTCACAACTTAAAACTCCACAACTAGATACTCAACAACTGGAAACTCCACAACTAGATACTTCACAACTGGAAACTCCACAACTAGATACTCCACAACTGGAAACTCCACAACTAGAGACTCCACAACTCGAAACTCCACAACTAGAAACTCCACAACTAAAAACTCCACAACCAGAGACTCCACAGCTTCACAACTAGAAACTCCACAACTGGAAACTCCACAACTAGAAACTCTGCAACTAGAGACTCCACAACTAGAAACTCCACAACTAGAAACTCCGCAACTAGAAACTCCACAACTAGAAACTCCACAACTAGAAACTCCACAACTAGAAACTCCACAACTAGAGATTCCGCAACTAGAAACTCCACAACCAGAGACTCCGCAACTAGAAACTCCGCAGCTAGAAACTCCACAAATAGAAACTCCGCAACTAGAAACTCCGCAGCTAGAAACTACACAACTAGAGACTCCACAAATAGAAACTCCACAACTAGAAACTCCACAACAGGAAACTCCCCAACTAGAAACTCCGCAACTAGAAACTCCGCAACAGGAGACTCTACAACTAGAAACTCCACGACTAGAAACTCCAAAACTAGAAACTCCACAACTCGAAACTCCACAACTGGAAACTCCACAACTAGACACTCCACAACCAGAAACTTCACAACTAGAAACTCCGCAACTAGAAACTCCGCAACAGGAGACTCTACAACTAGAATCTCCACAACTAGAAACTCCAAAACGAGAAACTCCACAACTAGAAACTCCACAAGTTTAAAGTCCACAACTTGAGACTCCACAACTAGAAACTCCACAACTTGAAACTCCTCAACTAGAAACTCCACAACCTGAAACTCCACAACTAGAAACTCCGCAACTAGAAACTCCGCAACTAGAGACTCCACAACTAGAAACTCCACAACCTGAAACTCCACAACTACAAACTCCACAAATACAGACTCGGCAACTAGAAATTCCATATCTAGAAACTCCACAACTAGTAACTGCAAAACTAGAGACTTCACAACTAGAAACTCAACAACTAGAAACTCCACAACTAAAAACTCCACAACTGGAAACTCCACAACTTGATACTCCGCAACTCTAAAATTCACAACTAGAAACTCCGCTATTAAAAACTCCGCAACTAGAAACTCCGCAACTAAAAACTCCACAACTTAAAACTCCACAACTAGATACTCCACAACTGGAAACTCCACAACTAGATACTTCACAACGGGAAACTCAACAACTAGATACTCCACAACTGGAAACTCCACAACTAGAAACTCCACAACTAGAGACTCCACAACTCGAAACTCCACAACTAGAAACTCCACGACTAGAAACTGCACAACCAGAAACTCCGCAACTAGAAACTCCACAACTGGAAACTCCACAACTAGATACTCTGCAACTAGAAACTCCACAACTAGAGACTCCACAACTTGAAACTCCACAACTTTAAGCTCCACAACTTGAGACTCCACAACTAGAAACTGCGCAACTTGAAACTCCGCAGCTTGAGACTCCGCAACTGGAAATTCCACAACTATGGACTCCGCCACTAGAAACTCCACAGCTAGAAACTCCACAACTGGAAACTCCACTACAAGATACTCCACAACTGGAAACTCGGCAACTAGAAACTCTACGACTAGAGACTCCACAACTTGAAACTCCACAACTAGAAACTCCACAACTCGAAACTCCACTACTAGATACTCCACAACTGGAAACTCCACATCTAGAGACTCCACAACTTGAAACTCCACAACTAGAGACTCTGCAACTAGAAACTAAACAACTAGGGACTGCGCAACTCAACAACTATAAACTCCACAACTGGAAAATCCACAACTAGATACTCCACAACTAGAAAATATACAACTAGAAACTCCACAACTATAGACTCCCCAACTTGAAACTCCACAAGTGTAAACTTCACAACTTGAGACTCCACAACTAGAAACTCCACAACTGAAAACTCCCCAACTAGAAACTCCGCAACTAGAAACTCCGCAACAGGAGACTCTACAACTAGAAACTCCACAACTAGAAACTCCAAAACGAGAAACTCCACAACTAGAAACTCGACAAGTTTAAAGTCCACAACTTGAGACTCCACAACTAGAAACTCTACAACTTGAAACTCCTCAACTAGAAACTCCACAACCAGAAACTCCACAACTAGAAACTCCGCAACTAGAAACTCCGCAACTAGAGACTCCACAACTAGAAACTCCACAACTAGAAACTCCACAACTACAAACTCCACAAATACAGACTCGGCAACTAGAAATTCCATATCTAGAAACTCCACAACTAGTAACTGCAAAACTAGAGACTTCACAACTAGAAACTCAACAACTAGAAACTCCACAACTAAAAACTCCACAACTGGAAACTCCACAACTTGAGACTCCGCAACTTGAAACTTCACAACTAGAAACTCCGCTATTAAAAACTCCGCAACTAGAAACTCCGCAACTAGAAACTTCACAACTTAAAACTCCACAACTAGATACTCCACAACTGGAAACTCCACAACTAGATACTTCACAACTGGAAACTCCACAACTAGATACTCCACAACTGGAAACTCCACAACTAGAGACTCCACAACTCGAAACTCCACAACTAGAAACTCCACAACTAAAAACTTCACAACCAGAGACTCCACAGCTTCACAACTAGAAACTCCACAACTGGAAACTCCACAACTAGATACTCTGCAACTAGAAACTCCACAACTTGAAACTCCACAACTGGAAACTCCACAACTAGAAACTCCACAGCTTGAGACTCCGCAACTTGAAACTCCACAACTTGAAACTTCGCAACTAGAAACTCCGCAACTGGGGACTCCACAACTAGAAACTCCACAACTAGAAACTCCACAACTCCAAACTCCACTACTAGATACTCCACAACTGGAAACTCGACAACTAGAAACTCCACAACTAGAGACTCCACAACTTGAAACTCCACAACTAGAGACTCTGCAACTAGAAACTCCACAACTTGAAACTCCACAACTGGAAACTCCACAACTAGAAACTCCACAGCTTGAGACTCCGCAACTTGAAACTCCACAACTTGAAACTTCGCAACTAGAAACTCCGCAACTGGGGACTCCACAACTAGAAACTCCACAACTAAAAACTCCACAACTCGAAACTCCACTACTAGATACTCCACAACTGGAAACTCGACAACTAGAAACTCCACATCTAGAGACTCCACAATTTGAAACTCCACAACTAGAGACTCTGCAACTAGAAACTCAACAACTAGGTACTCCACAACTGAACAACTAGAAACTCCACAACTGGAAAATCCACAACTAGATACTCCACAACTAGAAAATCTACAACTAGAAACTCCACAACTATAGACTCCACAACTTGAAACTCCACAAGTTTAAACTCCACAACTTGAGACTCCACAAGTAGAAACTCCACAACTAGAAACTCCACAACTGGAAACTCCCCAACTAGAAACTCCGCAACTACAAACTCCGCAACAGGAGACTCTAACACTAGAAACTCCACAACTAGAAACTTCAAAACTAGAAACTCCACAACTAGAAACTTCACAACTAGAAACTCCGCAACTAGAGACTCCACAACTAGAAACTCCACAACTTGAAACTCCACAGCTAGAAACTCCACAACCAGAAACTCCGCAACTAGAAACTCCACAAATAGAGACTCGGCAACTAGAAATTTCATATCTAGAAACTCCACAACGAGAAACTGTAAAACTAGACTTCACAACTAGAAACTCAACAACTAGAAACTCCACAACTAAAAACTCCACAACTGGAAACTCCACAACTTGAGACTCCGCAACTTGAAACTCCACAACAATAAACTCCGCTATTAAAAACACCGCAACTAGAAACTCCGCAACTAGAAACTCCACAACTTGAAACTCCACAACTAGATACTCCACAACTGGAGACTCCACAATTTGAAACTCCACAACTAGAGACTCTGCAACTAGAAACTCAACAACTAGGTACTCCACAACTGAACAACTAGAAACTCCACAACTGGAAAATCCACAACTAGATACTCCACAACTAGAAAATCTACAACTAGGAACTCCACAACTATAGACTCCACAACTTGAAACTCCACAAGTTTAAACTCCACAACTTGAGACTCCACAAGTAGAAACTCCACAACTAGAAACTCCACAACTGGAAACTCCCCAACTAGAAACTCCGCAACTAGAAACTCCGCAACAGGAGACTCTAACACTAGAAACTCCACAACTAGAAACTTCAAAACTAGAAACTCCACAACTAGAAACTTCACAACTAGAAACTGCGCAACTAGAGACTCCACAACTAGAAACTCCACAACTTGAAACTCCACAGCTAGAAACTCCACAACCAGAAACTCCGCAACTAGAAACTCCACAAATAGAGACTCGGCAACTAGAAATTTCATATCTAGAAACTCCACAACGAGAAACTGTAAAACTAGACTTCACAACTAGAAACTCAACAACTAGAAACTCCACAACTAGACACTCCACAACCAGAAACTTCACAACTAGAAACTCCGCAACTAGAAACTCCGCAACAGGAGACTCTACAACTAGAAGCTCCACAACTAGAAACTCCAAAACGAGAAACTCCACAACTAGAAACTCCACAAGTTTAAAGTCCACAACTTGAGACTCCACAACTAGAAACTCCACAACTTGAAACTCCTCAACTAGAAACTCCACAACCTGAAACTCCACAACTAGAAACTCCGCAACTAGAAACTCCGCAACTAGAGACTCCACAACTAGAAACTCCACAACCTGAAACTCCACAACTACAAACTCCACAAATACAGACTCGGCAACTAGAAATTCCATATCTAGAAACTCCACAACTAGTAACTGCAAAACTAGAGACTTCACAACTAGAAACTCAACAACTAGAAACTCCACAACTAAAAACTCCACAACTGGAAACTCCACAACTTGAGACTCCGCAACTTGAAAATTCACAACTAGAAACTCCGCTATTAAAAACTCCGCAACTAGAAACTCCGCAACTAAAAACTCCACAACTTAAAACTCCACAACTAGAAATTCCACAACTGGAAACTCCACAACTAGATACTTCACAACGGGAAACTCAACAACTAGATACTCCACAACTGGAAACTCCACAACTAGAAACTCCACAACTAGAGACTCCACAACTCGAAACTCCACAACTAGAAACTCCACGACTAGAAACTGCACAACCTGAAACTCCGCAACTAGAAACTCCACAACTGGAAACTCCACAACTAGATACTCTGCAACTAGAAACTCCACAACTAGAGACTCCACAACTTGAAACTCCACAACTTTAAGCTCCACAACTTGAGACTCCACAACTAGAAACTGCGCAACTTGAAACTCCGCAGCTTGAGACTCCGCAACTGGAAATTCCACAACTATGGACTCCGCCACTAGAAACTCCACAGCTAGAAACTCCACAACTGGAAACTCCACTACAAGATACTCCACAACTGGAAACTCGGCAACTAGAAACTCTACGACTAGAGACTCCACAACTTGAAACTCCACAACTAGAAACTCCACAACTCGAAACTCCACTACTAGATACTCCACAACTGGAAACTCCACAACTGGAAACTCCACATCTAGAGACTCCACAACTTGAAACTCCACAACTAGAGACTCTGCAACTAGAAACTAAACAACTAGGGACTGCGCAACTCAACAACTATAAACTCCACAACTGGAAAATCCACAACTAGATACTCCACAACTAGAAAATATACAACTAGAAACTCCACAACTATAGACTCCCCAACTTGAAACTCCACAAGTGTAAACTTCACAACTTGAGACTCCACAACTAGAAACTCCACAACTGAAAACTCCCCAACTAGAAACTCCGCAACTAGAAACTCCGCAACTAGAAACTCCGCAACAGGAGACTCTACAACTAGAAACTCCACAACTAGAAACTCCAAAACGAGAAACTCCACAACTAGAAACTCCACAAGTTTAAAGTCCACAACTTGAGACTCCACAACTAGAAACTCTACAACTTGAAACTCCTCAACTAGAAACTCCACAACCAGAAACTCCACAACTAGAAACTCCGCAACTAGAAACTCCGCAACTAGAGACTCCACAACTAGAAACTCCACAACTAGAAACTCCACAACTACAAACTCCACAAATACAGACTCGGCAACTAGAAATTCCATATCTAGAAACTCCACAACTAGTAACTGCAAAACTAGAGACTTCACAACTAGAAACTCAACAACTAGAAACTCCACAACTAAAAACTCCACAACTGGAAACTCCACAACTTGAGACTCCGCAACTTGAAACTTCACAACTAGAAACTCCGCTATTAAAAACTCCGCAACTAGAAACTCCGCAACTAGAAACTTCACAACTTAAAACTCCACAACTAGATACTCCACAACTGGAAACTCCACAACTAGATACTTCACAACTGGAAACTCCACAACTAGATACTCCACAACTGGAAACTCCACAACTAGAGACTCCACAACTCGAAACTCCACAACTAGAAACTCCACAACTAAAAACTTCACAACCAGAGACTCCACAGCTTCACAACTAGAAACTCCACAACTGGAAACTCCACAACTAGATACTCTGCAACTAGAAACTCCACAACTTGAAACTCCACAACTGGAAACTCCACAACTAGAAACTCCACAGCTTGAGACTCCGCAACTTGAAACTCCACAACTTGAAACTTCGCAACTAGAAACTCCGCAACTGGGGACTCCACAACTAGAAACTCCACAACTAGAAACTCCACAACTCGAAACTCCACTACTAGATACTCCACAACTGGAAACTCGACAACTAGAAACTCCACAACTAGAGACTCCACAACTTGAAACTCCACAACTAGAGACTCTGCAACTAGAAACTCCACAACTTGAAACTCCACAACTGGAAACTCCACAACTAGAAACTCCACAGCTTGAGACTCCGCAACTTGAAACTCCACAACTTGAAACTTCGCAACTAGAAACTCCGCAACTGGGGACTCCACAACTAGAAACTCCACAACTAGAAACTCCACAACTCGAAACTCCACTACTAGATACTCCACAACTGGCAACTCGACAACTAGAAACTCCACATCTAGAGACTCCACAATTTGAAACTCCACAACTAGAGACTCTGCAACTAGAAACTCAACAACTAGGTACTCCACAACTGAACAACTAGAAACTCCACAACTGGAAAATCCACAACTAGATACTCCACAACTAGAAAATCTACAACTAGAAACTCCACAACTATAGACTCCACAACTTGAAACTCCACAAGTTTAAACTCCACAACTTGAGACTCCACAAGTAGAAACTCCACAACTAGAAACTCCACAACTGGAAACTCCCCAACTAGAAACTCCGCAACTACAAACTCCGCAACAGGAGACTCTAACACTAGAAACTCCACAACTAGAAACTTCAAAACTAGAAACTCCACAACTAGAAACTTCACAACTAGAAACTCCGCAACTAGAGACTCCACAACTAGAAACTCCACAACTTGAAACTCCACAGCTAGAAACTCCACAACCAGAAACTCCGCAACTAGAAACTCCACAAATAGAGACTCGGCAACTAGAAATTTCATATCTAGAAACTCCACAACGAGAAACTGTAAAACTAGACTTCACAACTAGAAACTCAACAACTAGAAACTCCACAACTAAAAACTCCACAACTGGAAACTCCACAACTTGAGACTCCGCAACTTGAAACTCCACAACAATAAACTCCGCTAATAAAAACACCGCAACTAGAAACTCCGCAACTAGAAACTCCACAACTTGAAACTCCACAACTAGATACTCCACAACTGGAGACTCCACAATTTGAAACTCCACAACTAGAGACTCTGCAACTAGAAACTCAACAACTAGGTACTCCACAACTGAACAACTAGAAACTCCACAACTGGAAAATCCACAACTAGATACTCCACAACTAGAAAATCTACAACTAGAAACTCCACAACTATAGACTCCACAACTTGAAACTCCACAAGTTTAAACTCCACAACTTGAGACTCCACAAGTAGAAACTCCACAACTAGAAACTCCACAACTGGAAACTCCGCAACTAGAAACTCCGCAACTAGAAACTCCGCAACAGGAGACTCTAACACTAGAAACTCCACAACTAGAAACTTCAAAACTAGAAACTCCACAACTAGAAACTTCACAACTAGAAACTGCGCAACTAGAGACTCCACAACTAGAAACTCCACAACTTGAAACTCCACAGCTAGAAACTCCACAACCAGAAACTCCGCAACTAGAAACTCCACAAATAGAGACTCGGCAACTAGAAATTTCATATCTAGAAACTCCACAACGAGAAACTGTAAAACTAGACTTCACAACTAGAAACTCAACAACTAGAAACTCCACAACTAAAATCTCCACAACTGGAAACTCCACAACTTGAGACTCCGCAACTTGAAACTCCACAACAATAAACTCCGCTATTAAAAACACCGCAACTAGAAACTCCGCAACAAGAAACTCCACAACTAGAAACTCCACAACTAGAGATTCCGCAACTAGAAACTCCACAACCAGAGACTCCACAACTAGAAACTCCACAACTAGAAACTCCACAACTAGAAACTCCACAACTAGAGATTCCGCAACTAGAAACTCCACAACCAGAGACTCCGCAACTAGAAACTTCGCAGCTAGAAACTCCACAAATAGAAACTCCGCAACTAGAAACTCCGCAGCTAGAAACTACACAACTAGAGACTCCACAAATAGAAACTCCACAACTAGAAACTCCACAACTGGAAACTCCCCAACTAGAAACTCCGCAACTAGAAACTCCGCAACAGGAGACTCTACAACTAGAAACTCCACGACTAGAAACTCCAAAACTAGAAACTCCACAACTCGAAACTCCACAACTGGAAACTCCACAACTAGACACTCCACAACTAAAAACTCTTCAACTTGAAACTCCTCAACTAGAAACTCCACAACCAGAAACTTCACAACTAGAAACTCCGCAACAGGAGACTCTACAACTAGAAACTCCAAAACTAGAAACTCCAAAACGAGAAACTCCACAACTAGAAACTCCACAACTAGAAACTCCGCAACTAGAAACTCCGCAACTAGAGACTCCACAACTAGAAACTCCACAACTAGAAACTCCACAACTACAAACTCCACAAATACAGACTCGGCAACTAGAAATTCCATATCTAGAAACTCCACAACTAGTAACTGCAAAACTAGTGACTTCACAACTAGAAACTCAACAGCTAGAAACTCCACAACTAAAAACTCCACAACTGGAAACTCCACAACTTGAGACTCCGCAACTTGAAACTTCACATCTAGAAACTCCGCTATTAAAAACTCCGCAACTAGAAACTCCGCAACTAGAAACTTCACAACTTAAAACTCCACAACTAGATACTCCACAACTGGAAACTCCACAACTAGATACTTCACAACTGGAAACTCCACAACTAGATACTCCACAACTGGAAACTCCACAACTAGAGACTCCACAACTCGAAACTCCACAACTAGAAACTCCACAACTAAAAACTCCACAACCAGAGACTCCACAGCTTCACAACTAGAAACTCCACAACTGGAAACTCCACAACTAGATACTCTGCAACTAGAAACTCCACAACTAGAGACTCCACAACTTGAAACTCCACAACTTGAAACTCCACAACTTGAGACTCCACAACTAGAAACTCCACAACTTGAAACTCTGCAGCTTGAGACTGCGCAACTAGAAACTCCACAACTAGGGACTCCGCAACTAGAAACTCCACAACTAGAAACTCCACAACTGGAAACTCCACTACTAGATACTCCACAACTGGAAACTCGGGAACTAGAAACTCCACAACTAGAGACTCCACAACTTGAAACTCCACAACTAGAGACTCTGCAACTAGAAACTCCACAACTCGAAACTCCACAACTGGAAACTCCACAACTAGAAACTCCACAGCTTGAGACTCCGCAACTTGAAACTCCACAACTTGAAACTTCGCAACTAGAAACTCCGCAACTAGGGACTCCACAACTAGAAACTCCACAACTAGAAACTCCACAACTCGAAACTCCACTACTAGATACTCCACAACTGGAAACTCGACAACTAGAAACTCCACATCTAGAGACTCCACAATTTGAAACTCCAAAACTAGAGACTCTGCAACTAGAAACTCAACAACTAGATACTCCACAACTAGAAACTCCACAACTACAAACTCCACAAATACAGACTCGGCAACTAGAAATTCCATATCTAGAAACTCCACAACTAGTCACTGCAAAACTAGAGACTTCACAACTAGAAACTCAACAACTAGAAACTGCACAACTAAAAACTCCACAACTGGAAACTCCACAACTTGAGACTCCGCAACTTGAAACTTCACATCTAGAATCTCCGCTATTAAAAACTCCGCAACTAGAAACTCCGCAACTAGAATCTTCACAACTTAAAACTCCACAACTAGATACTCAACAACTGGAAACTCCACAACTAGATACTTCACAACTGGAAACTCCACAACTAGATACTCCACAACTGGAAACTCCACAACTAGAGACTCCACAACTCGAAACTCCACAACTAGAAACTCCACAACTAAAAACTCCACAACCAGAGACTCCACAGCTTCACGACTAGAAACTCCACAACTGGAAACTCCACAACTAGAAACTCTGCAACTAGAGACTCCACAACTAGAAACTCCACAACTAGAAACTCCGCAACTAGAAACTCCACAACTAGAAACTCCACAACTAGAAACTCCACAACTAGAAACTCCACAACTAGAGATTCCGCAACTAGAAACTCCACAACCAGAGACTCCGCAACTAGAAACTCCGCAGCTAGAAACTCCACAAATAGAAACTCCGCAACTAGAAACTCCGCAGCTAGAAACTACACAACTAGAGACTCCACAAATAGAAACTCCACAACTAGAAACTCCACAACAGGAAACTCCCCAACTAGAAACTCCGCAACTAGAAACTCCGCAACAGGAGACTCTACAACTAGAAACTCCACGACTAGAAACTCCAAAACTAGAAACTCCACAACTCGAAACTCCACAACTGGAAACTCCACAACTAGACACTCCACAACCAGAAACTTCACAACTAGAAACTCCGCAACTAGAAACTCCGCAACAGGAGACTCTACAACTAGAAGCTCCACAACTAGAAACTCCAAAACGAGAAACTCCACAACTAGAAACTCCACAAGTTTAAAGTCCACAACTTGAGACTCCACAACTAGAAACTCCACAACTTGAAACTCCTCAACTAGAAACTCCACAACCTGAAACTCCACAACTAGAAACTCCGCAACTAGAAACTCCGCAACTAGAGACTCCACAACTAGAAACTCCACAACCTGAAACTCCACAACTACAAACTCCACAAATACAGACTCGGCAACTAGAAATTCCATATCTAGAAACTCCACAACTAGTAACTGCAAAACTAGAGACTTCACAACTAGAAACTCAACAACTAGAAACTCCACAACTAAAAACTCCACAACTGGAAACTCCACAACTTGAGACTCCGCAACTTGAAAATTCACAACTAGAAACTCCGCTATTAAAAACTCCGCAACTAGAAACTCCGCAACTAAAAACTCCACAACTTAAAACTCCACAACTAGATACTCCACAACTGGAAACTCCACAACTAGATACTTCACAACGGGAAACTCAACAACTAGATACTCCACAACTGGAAACTCCACAACTAGAAACTCCACAACTAGAGACTCCACAACTCGAAACTCCACAACTAGAAACTCCACGACTAGAAACTGCACAACCAGAAACTCCGCAACTAGAAACTCCACAACTGGAAACTCCACAACTAGATACTCTGCAACTAGAAACTCCACAACTAGAGACTCCACAACTACAAACTCCACAAATACAGACTCGGCAACTAGAAATTCCATATCTAGAAACTCCACAACTAGTCACTGCAAAACTAGAGACTTCACAACTAGAAACTCAACAACTAGAAACTGCACAACTAAAAACTCCACAACTGGAAACTCCACAACTTGAGACTCCGCAACTTGAAACTTCACATCTAGAAACTCCGCTATTAAAAACTCCGCAACTAGAAACTCCGCAACTAGAATCTTCACAACTTAAAACTCCACAACTAGATACTCAACAACTGGAAACTCCACAACTAGATACTTCACAACTGGAAACTCCACAACTAGATACTCCACAACTGGAAACTCCACAACTAGAGACTCCACAACTCGAAACTCCACAACTAGAAACTCCACAACTAAAAACTCCACAACCAGAGACTCCACAGCTTCACAACTAGAAACTCCACAACTGGAAACTCCACAACTAGAAACTCTGCAACTAGAGACTCCACAACTAGAAACTCCACAACTAGAAACTCCGCAACTAGAAACTCCACAACTAGAAACTCCACAACTAGAAACTCCACAACTAGAAACTCCACAACTAGAGATTCCGCAACTAGAAACTCCACAACCAGAGACTCCGCAACTAGAAACTCCGCAGCTAGAAACTCCACAAATAGAAACTCCGCAACTAGAAACTCCGCAGCTAGAAACTACACAACTAGAGACTCCACAAATAGAAACTCCACAACTAGAAACTCCACAACAGGAAACTCCCCAACTAGAAACTCCGCAACTAGAAACTCCGCAACAGGAGACTCTACAACTAGAAACTCCACGACTAGAAACTCCAAAACTAGAAACTCCACAACTCGAAACTCCACAACTGGAAACTCCACAACTAGACACTCCACAACCAGAAACTTCACAACTAGAAACTCCGCAACTAGAAACTCCGCAACAGGAGACTCTACAACTAGAAGCTCCACAACTTGAGACTCCACAACTAGAAACTCCACAACTTGAAACTCCTCAACTAGAAACTCCACAACCTGAAACTCCACAACTAGAAACTCCGCAACTAGAAACTCCGCAACTAGAGACTCCACAACTAGAAACTCCACAACCTGAAACTCCACAACTACAAACTCCACAAATACAGACTCGGCAACTAGAAATTCCATATCTAGAAATTCCACAACTAGTAACTGCAAAACTAGAGACTTCACAACTAGAAACTCAACAACTAGAAACTCCACAACTAAAAACTCAACAACTGGAAACTCCACAACTTGAGACTCCGCAACTTGAAAATTCACAACTAGAAACTCCGCTATTAAAAACTCCGCAACTAGAAACTCCGCAACTAAAAACTCCACAACTTAAAACTCCACAACTAGATACTCCACAACTGGAAACTCCACAACTAGATACTTCACAACGGGAAACTCAACAACTAGATACTCCACAACTGGAAACTCCACAACTTGAAACTCCACAACTAGAGACTCCACAACTCGAAACTCCACAACTAGAAACTCCACGACTAGAAACTGCACAACCAGAAACTCCGCAACTAGAAACTCCACAACTGGAAACTCCACAACTAGATACTCTGCAACTAGAAACTCCACAACTAGAGACTCCACAACTTGAAACTCCACAACTTTAAGCTCCACAACTTGAGACTCCACAACTAGAAACTGCGCAACTTGAAACTCCGCAGCTTGAGACTCCGCAACTGGAAATTCCACAACTATGGACTCCGCCACTAGAAACTCCACAGCTAGAAACTCCACAACTGGAAACTCCACTACAAGATACTCCACAACTGGAAACTCGGCAACTAGAAACTCTACGACTAGAGACTCCACAACTTGAAACTCCACAACTAGAAACTCCACAACTCGAAACTCCACTACTAGATACTCCACAACTGGAAACTCCACAACTGGAAACTCCACATCTAGAGACTCCACAACTTGAAACTCCACAACTAGAGACTCTGCAACTAGAAACTAAACAACTAGGGACTGCGCAACTCAACAACTATAAACTCCACAACTGGAAAATCCACAACTAGATACTCCACAACTAGAAAATATACAACTAGAAACTCCACAACTATAGACTCCCCAACTTGAAACTCCACAAGTGTAAACTTCACAACTTGAGACTCCACAACTAGAAACTCCACAACTGAAAACTCCCCAACTAGAAACTCCGCAACTAGAAACTCCGCAACAGGAGACTCTACAACTAGAAACTCCACAACTAGAAACTCCAAAACGAGAAACTCCACAACTAGAAACTCGACAAGTTTAAAGTCCACAACTTGAGACTCCACAACTAGAAACTCTACAACTTGAAACTCCTCAACTAGAAACTCCACAACCAGAAACTCCACAACTAGAAACTCCGCAACTAGAAACTCCGCAACTAGAGACTCCACAACTAGAAACTCCACAACTAGAAACTCCACAACTACAAACTCCACAAATACAGACTCGGCAACTAGAAATTCCATATCTAGAAACTCCACAACTAGTAACTGCAAAACTAGAGACTTCACAACAACAAACTCAACAACTAGAAACTCCACAACTAAAAACTCCACAACTGGAAACTCCACAACTTGAGACTCCGCAACTTGAAACTTCACAACTAGAAACTCCGCTATTAAAAACTCCGCAACTAGAAACTCCGCAACTAGAAACTTCACAACTTAAAACTCCACAACTAGATACTCCACAACTGGAAACTCCACAACTAGATACTTCACAACTGGAAACTCCACAACTAGATACTCCACAACTGGAAACTCCACAACTAGAGACTCCACAACTCGAAACTCCACAACTAGAAACTCCACAACTAAAAACTTCACAACCAGAGACTCCACAGCTTCACAACTAGAAACTCCACAACTGGAAACTCCACAACTAGATACTCTGCAACTAGAAACTCCACAACTTGAAACTCCACAACTGGAAACTCCACAACTAGAAACTCCACAGCTTGAGACTCCGCAACTTGAAACTCCACAACTTGAAACTTCGCAACTAGAAACTCCGCAACTGGGGACTCCACAACTAGAAACTCCACAACTAGAAACTCCACAACTCGAAACTCCACTACTAGATACTCCACAACTGGAAACTCGACAACTAGAAACTCCACAACTAGAGACTCCACAACT
Organism: Rhipicephalus microplus; assembly: GCF_043290135.1. NCBI lineage: Eukaryota > Metazoa > Arthropoda > Arachnida > Ixodida > Ixodidae > Rhipicephalus > Rhipicephalus microplus. The sequence continues at coordinate 814,352 of NW_027464670.1, forward strand.
TGAAACTCCACAACTAGAGACTCTGCAACTAGAAACTCCACAACTTGAAACTCCACAACTGGAAACTCCACAACTAGAAACTCCACAGCTTGAGACTCCGCAACTTGAAACTCCACAACTTGAAACTTCGCAACTAGAAACTCCACAAGTAGAAACTCCACAACTAGAAACTCCACAACTGGAAACTCCCCAACTAGAAACTCCGCAACTACAAACTCCGCAACAGGAGACTCTAACACTAGAAACTCCACAACTAGAAACTTCAAAACTAGAAACTCCACAACTAGAAACTTCACAACTAGAAACTCCGCAACTAGAGACTCCACAACTAGAAACTCCACAACTTGAAACTCCACAGCTAGAAACTCCACAACCAGAAACTCCGCAACTAGAAACTCCACAAATAGAGACTCGGCAACTAGAAATTTCATATCTAGAAACTCCACAACGAGAAACTGTAAAACTAGACTTCACAACTAGAAACTCAACAACTAGAAACTCCACAACTAAAAACTCCACAACTGGAAACTCCACAACTTGAGACTCCGCAACTTGAAACTCCACAACAATAAACTCCGCTATTAAAAACACCGCAACTAGAAACTCCGCAACTAGAAACTCCACAACTTGAAACTCCACAACTAGATACTCCACAACTGGAGACTCCACAATTTGAAACTCCACAACTAGAGACTCTGCAACTAGAAACTCAACAACTAGGTACTCCACAACTGAACAACTAGAAACTCCACAACTGGAAAATCCACAACTAGATACTCCACAACTAGAAAATCTACAACTAGAAACTCCACAACTATAGACTCCATAACTTGAAACTCCACAAGTTTAAACTCCACAACTTGAGACTCCACAAGTAGAAACTCCACAACTAGAAACTCCACAACTGGAAACTCCCCAACTAGAAACTCCGCAACTAGAAACTCCGCAACAGGAGACTCTAACACTAGAAACTCCACAACTAGAAACTTCAAAACTAGAAACTCCACAACTAGAAACTTCACAACTAGAAACTGCGCAACTAGAGACTCCACAACTAGAAACTCCACAACTTGAAACTCCACAGCTAGAAACTCCACAACCAGAAACTCCGCAACTAGAAACTCCACAAATAGAGACTCGGCAACTAGAAATTTCATATCTAGAAACTCCACAACGAGAAACTGTAAAACTAGACTTCACAACTAGAAACTCAACAACTAGAAACTCCACAACTAAAAACTCCACAACTGGAAACTCCACAACTTGAGACTCCGCAACTTGAAACTCCACAACAATAAACTCCGCTATTAAAAACACCGCAACTAGAAACTCCGCAACTAGAAACTCCACAACTAGAAACTCCACAACTAGAGATTCCGCAACTAGAAACTCCACAACCAGAGACTCCACAACTAGAAACTCCACAACTAGAAACTCCACAACTAGAAACTCCACAACTAGAGATTCCGCAACTAGAAACTGCACAACCAGAGACTCCGCAACTAGAAACTTCGCAGCTAGAAACTCCACAAATAGAAACTCCGCAACTAGAAACTCCGCAGCTAGAAACTACACAACTAGAGACTCCACAAATAGAAACTCCACAACTAGAAACTCCACAACTGGAAACTCTCCAACTAGAAACTCCGCAACTAGAAACTCTGCAACAGGAGACTCTACAACTAGAAACTCCACGACTAGAAACTCCAAAACTAGAAACTCCACAACTCGAAACTCCACAACTGGAAACTCCACAACTAGACACTCCACAACTAAAAACTCTTCAACTTGAAACTCCTCAACTAGAAACTCCACAACCAGAAACTTCACAACTAGAAACTCCGCAACAGGAGACTCTACAACTAGAAACTCCACAACTAGAAACTCCAAAACGAGAAACTCCACAACTAGAAACTCCACAACTAGAAACTCCGCAACTAGAAACTCCGCAACTAGAGACTCCACAACTAGAAACTCCACAACTACAAACTCCACAACTACAAACTCCACAAATACAGACTCGGCAACTAGAAATTCCATATCTAGAAACTCCACAACTAGTAACTGCAAAACTAGTGACTTCACAACTAGAAACTCAACAACTAGAAACTCCACAACTAAAAACTCCACAACTGGAAACTCCACAACTTGAGACTCCGCAACTTGAAACTTCACATCTAGAAACTCCGCTATTAAAAACTCCGCAACTAGAAACTCCGCAACTAGAAACTTCACAACGTAAAACTCCACAACTAGATACTCCACAACTGGAAACTCCACAACTAGATACTTCACAACTGGAAGCTCCACAACTAGATACTCCACAACTGGAAACTCCACAACTAGAGACTCCACAACTCGAAACTCCACAACTAGAAACTCCACAACTAAAAACTCCACAACCAGAGACTCCACAGCTTCACAACTAGAAACTCCACAACTGGAAACTCCACAACTAGATACTCTGCAACTAGAAACTCCACAACTAGAGACTCCACAACTTGAAACTCCACAACTTGAAACTCCACAACTTGAGACTCCACAACTAGAAACTCCACAACTTGAAACTCTGCAGCTTGAGACTGCGCAACTAGAAACTCCACAACTAGGGACTCCGCAACTAGAAACTCCACAACTAGAAACTCCACAACTGGAAACTCCACTACTAGATACTCCACAACTGGAAACTCGAGAACTAGAAACTCCACAACTAGAGACTCCACAACTTGAAACTCCACAACTAGAGACTCTGCAACTAGAAACTCCACAACTCGAAACTCCACAACTGGAAACTCCACAACTAGAAACTCCACAGCTTGAGACTCCGCAACTTGAAACTCCACAACTTGAAACTTCGCAACTAGAAACTCCGCAACTAGGGACTCCACAACTAGAAACTCCACAACTAGAAACTCCACAACTCGAAACTCCACTACTAGATACTCCACAACTGGAAACTCGACAACTAGAAACTCCACATCTAGAGACTCCACAATTTGAAACTCCAAAACTAGAGACTCTGCAACTAGAAACTCAACAACTAGATACTCCACAACTGAACAACTAGAAACTCCACAACGGGAAAATCCACAACTAGATACTCCACAACTAGAAACTCCACAACTCGAAACTCCACTACTAGATACTCCACAACTGGAAACTCGACAACTAGAAACTCCACATCTAGAGACTCCACAATTTGAAACTCCACAACTAGAGACTCTGCAACTAGAACCTCAACAACTAGGTACTCCACAACTGAACAACTAGAAACTCCACAACTGGAAAATCCACAACTAGATACTCCACAACTAGAAAATCTACAACTAGAAACTCCACAACTATAGACTCCACAACTTGAAACTCCACAAGTTTAAACTCCACAACTTGAGACTCCACAAGTAGAAACTCCACAACTAGAAACTCCACAACTGGAAACTCCCCAACTAGAAACTCCGCAACTAGAAACTCCGCAACAGGAGACTCTAACACTAGAAACTCCACAACTAGAAACTTCAAAACTAGAAACTCCACAACTAGAAACTTCACAACTAGAAACTCCGCAACTAGAGACTCCACAACTAGAAACTCCACAACCAGAAACTCCACAACTAGAAACTCCGCAACTAGAAACTCCACAAATAGAGACTCGGCAACTAGAAATTTCATATCTAGAAACTCCACAACGAGAAACTGTAAAACTAAACTTCACAACTAGAAACTCAACAACTAGAAACTCCACAACTAAAAACTCCACAACTGGAAACTCCACAACTAGACACTCCACAACTAAAAACTCTTCAACTTGAAACTCCTCAACTAGAAACTCCACAACTAGAAACTCCACAAAAGAGACTCCGCGACTTCACAATTAGAAACTCCACAACTGGAAACTCCACAAATAGATACTCTGCAACTAGAAACTCCACAACTAGAGACTCCACAACTTGAAACTCCACAACTTTAAACTCCATAACTTGAGACTCCACACCTAGAAACTCCACAACTTGAAACTCCACAGCTTGAGACTCCGCAACTAGAAACTCCACAACTAGGGACTCCACAACTGGAAACTCCACTACTAGATACTCCACAACTGAAAACTCGGCAACTAGAAACTCCACAACTAGAGACTCCACAACTTGAAACTCCAAAACTAGAGACTCTGCAACTAGAAACTCCACAACTCGAAACTCCGCAACTAGAAACTCCGCAACTAGAGACTCCACAACTAGAAACCCCACAACTAGAAACTCCACAACTTCAAACTCTATTAAAACAGACTCGGCAACTAGAAATTCCATATCTAGAAACTCCACAACTAGAAACTGCAAAACTAGAGACTTCACAACTAGAAACTCAACAACTAGAAACTCCACAACTAAAAACTCCACAACTGGAAACTCCACAACTTGAGACTCCGCAACTTGAAAATTCACAACTAGAAACTCCGCTATTAAAAACTCCGCAACTAGAAACTCCGCAACTAAAAACTCCACAACTTAAAACTCCACAACTAGATACTCCACAACTGGAAACTCCACAACTAGATACTTCACAACGGGAAACTCAACAACTAGATACTCCACAACTGGAAACTCCACAACTAGAAACTCCACAACTAGAGACTCCACAACTCGAAACTCCACAACTAGAAACTCCACGACTAGAAACTGCACAACCAGAAACTCCGCAACTAGAAACTCCACAACTGGAAACTCCACAACTAGATACTCTGCAACTAGAAACTCCACAACTAGAGACTCCACAACTTGAAACTCCACAACTTTAAGCTCCACAACTTGAGACTCCACAACTAGAAACTGCGCAACTTGAAACTCCGCAGCTTGAGACTCCGCAACTGGAAATTCCACAACTATGGACTCCGCCACTAGAAACTCCACAGCTAGAAACTCCACAACTGGAAACTCCACTACAAGATACTCCACAACTGGAAACTCTGCAACTAGAAACTCTACGACTAGAGACTCCACAACTTGAAACTCCACAACTAGAAACTCCACAACTCGAAACTCCACTACTAGATACTCCACAACTGGAAACTCCACAACTGGAAACTCCACATCTAGAGACTCCACAACTTGAAACTCCACAACTTGAGACTCTGCAACTAGAAACTAAACAACTAGGGACTGCGCAACTCAACAACTATAAACTCCACAACTGGAAAATCCACAACTAGATACTCCACAACTAGAAAATATACAACTAGAAACTCCACAACTATAGACTCCCCGACTTGAAACTCCACAAGTGTAAACTTCACAACTTGAGACTCCACAACTAGAAACTCCACAACTGAAAACTCCCCAACTAGAAACTCCGCAACTAGAAACTCCGCAACAGGAGACTCTACAACTAGAAACTCCACAACTAGAAACTCCAAAACGAGAAACTCCACAACTAGAAACTCCACAAGTTTAAAGTCCACAACTTGAGACTCCACAACTAGAAACTCTACAACTTGAAACTCCTCAACTAGAAACTCCACAACCAGAAACTCCACAACTAGAAACTCCGCAACTAGAAACTCCGCAACTAGAGACTCCACAACTAGAAACTCCACAACTAGAAACTCCACAACTACAAACTCCACAAATACAGACTCGGCAACTAGAAATTCCATATCTAGAAACTCCACAACTAGTAACTGCAAAACTAGAGACTTCACAACTAGAAACTCAACAACTAGAAACTCCACAACTAAAAACTCCACAACTGGAAACTCCACAACTTGAGACTCCGCAACTTGAAACTTCACAACTAGAAACTCCGCTATTAAAAACTCCGCAACTAGAAACTCCGCAACTAGAAACTTCACAACTTAAAACTCCACAACTAGATACTCCACAACTGGAAACTCCACAACTAGATACTTCACAACTGGAAACTCCACAACTAGATACTCCACAACTGGAAACTCCACAACTAGAGACTCCACAACTCGAAACTCCACAACTAGAAACTCCACAACTAAAAACTTCACAACCAGAGACTCCACAGCTTCACAACTAGAAACTCCACAACTGGAAACTCCACAACTAGATACTCTGCAACTAGAAACTCCACAACTAGAGACTCCACAACTTGAAACTCCACAGCTTGAAACTCCACAACTTGAGACTCCACAACTAGAAACTCCACAACTTGAAACTCCGCAGCTGGAGACTTCGCAACTAGAAACTCCACAACTAGGGACTCCGCAACTGGAAACTCCACAACTAGAAACTCCACAACTGGAAACTCCACTAGTAGATACTCCACAACTGGAAACTCGGCAACTAGAAACTCCACAACTAGAGACTCCACAACTTGAAACTCCACAACTAGAGACTCTGCAACTAGAAACTCCACAACTTGAAACTCCACAACTGGAAACTCCACAACTAGAAACTCCACAGCTTGAGACTCCGCAACTTGAAACTCCACAACTTGAAACTTCGCAACTAGAAACTCCGCAACTGGGGACTCCACAACTAGAAACTCCACAACTAGAAACTCCACAACTCGAAACTCCACTACTAGATACTCGACAACTGGAAACTCGACAACTAGAAACTCCACATCTAGAGACTCCACAATTTGAAACTCCACAACTAGAGACTCTGCAACTAGAAACTCAACAACTAGGTACTCCACAACTGAACAACTAGAAACTCCACAACTGGAAAATCCACAACTAGATACTCCACAACTAGAAAATCTACAACTAGAAACTCCACAACTATAGACTCCACAACTTGAAACTCCACAAGTTTAAACTCCACAACTTGAGACTCCACAAGTAGAAACTCCACAACTAGAAACTCCACAACTGGAAACTCCCCAACTAGAAACTCCGCAACTAGAAACTCCGCAACAGGAGACTCTAACACTAGAAACTCCACAACTAGAAACTTCAAAACTAGAAACTCCACAACTAGAAACTTCACAACTACAAACTCTGCAACTAGAGACTCCACAACTAGAAACTCCACAACTTGAAACTCCACAGCTAGAAACTCCACAACCAGAAACTCCGCAACTAGAAACTCCACAAATAGAGACTCGGCAACTAGAAATTTCATATCTAGAAACTCCACAACGAGAAACTGTAAAACTAGACTTCACAACTAGAAACTCAACAACTAGAAACTCCACAACTAAAAACTCCACAACTGGAAACTCCACAACTTGAGACTCCGCAACTTGAAACTCCACAACAATAAACTCCGCTATTAAAAACACCGCAACTAGAAACTCCGCAACTAGAAACTCCACAACTTGAAACTCCACAACTAGATACTCCACACTTGGAAACTCCACAACTAGATACTTCACAAATGGAAACTACACAACTAGATACTCCACAACTGGAAACTCCACAACTAGAAACTCCACAACTAGAGACTCCACAACTCGAAACTCCACAACTAGAAACTCCACAACTAGAAACTCCACAACTGGAAACTCCACAACTAGATACTCCGCAACTAGAAACTCCACAACTAGAGACTCCACAACTTGAAACTCCACAACTAGAAACTCCACAACTAGAAACTCTGCAACTAGAGACTCCACAACTAGAAACTCCACAACTAGAAACTCCGCAACTAGAAACTCCACAACTAGAAACTCCACAACTAGAAACTCCACAACTAGAAACTCCACCACTAGAGATTCCGCAACTAGAAACTCCACAACCAGAGACTCCGCAACTAGAAACTCCGCAGCTAGAAACTCCACAAATAGAAACTCCGCAACTAGAAACTCCGCAGCTAGAAACTACACAACTAGAGACTCCACAAATAGAAACTCCACAACTAGAAACTCCACAACTGGAAACTCCCCAACTAGAAACTCCGCAACTAGAAACTCCGCAACAGGAGACTCTACAACTAGAAACTCCACGACTAGAAACTCCAAAACTAGAAACTCCACAACTCGAAACTCCACAACTGGAAACTCCACAACTAGACACTCCACAACTAAAAACTCTTCAACTTGAAACTCCTCAACTAGAAACTCCACAACCAGAAACTTCACAACTAGAAACTCCGCAACAGGAGACTCTACAACTAGAAACTCCACAACTAGAAACTCCAAAACGAGAAACTCCACAACTAGAAACTCCACAACTAGAAACTCCGCAACTAGAAACTCCGCAACTAGAGACTCCACAACTAGAAACTCCACAACTAGAAACTCCACAACTACAAACTCCACAAATACAGACTCGGCAACTAGAAATTCCATATCTAGAAACTCCACAACTAGTAACTGCAAAACTAGAGACTTCACAACTAGAAACTCAACAACTAGAAACTCCACAACTAAAAACTCCACAACTGGAAACTCCACAACTTGAGACTCCGCAACTTGAAACTTCACATCTAGAAACTCCGCTATTAAAAACTCCGCGACTAGAAACTCCGCAACTAGAAACTTCACAACTTAAAACTCCACAACTAGATACTCCACAACTGGAAACTCCTCAACTAGATACTTCACAACTGGAAACTCCACAACTAGATACTCCACAACTGGAAACTCCACAACTAGAGACTCCACAACTCGAAACTCCACAACTAGAAACTCCACAACTAAAAACTCCACAACCAGAGACTCTACAGCTTCACAACTAGAAACTCCACAACTGGAAACTCCACAACTAGATACTCTGCAACTAGAAACTCCACAACTAGAGACTCCACAACTTGAAACTCCACAACTTGAAACTCCACAACTTGAGACTCCACAACCAGAAACTCCACAACTTGAAACTCCGCAGCTTGAGACTCCGCAACTAGAAACTCCACAACTAGGGACTCCGCAACTAGAAACTCCACAACTGGAAACTCCACTACTAGATACTCCACAACTGGAAACTCGGGAACTAGAAACTCCACAACTAGAGACTCCACAACTTGAAACTCCACAACTAGAGACTCTGCAACTAGAAACTCCACAACTCGAAACTCCACAACTGGAAACTCCACAACTAGAAACTCCACAGCTTGAGACTCCGCAACTTGAAACTCCACAACTTGAAACTTCGCAACTAGAAACTCCGCAACTAGGGACTCCACAACTAGAAACTCCACAACTAGAAACTCCACAACTCGAAACTCCACTACTAGATACTCCACAACTGGAAACTCGACAACTAAAAATTCCACATCTAGAGACTCCACAATTTGAAACTCCAAAACTAGAGACTCTGCAACTAGAAACTCAACAACTAGATACTCCACAACTGAACAACTAGAAACTCCACAACGGGAAAATCCACAACTAGATACTCCACAACTAGAAACTCCACAACTCGAAATTCCACTACTAGATACTCCACAACTGGAAACTCGACAACTAGAAACTCCACATCTAGAGACTCCACAATTTGAAACTCCACAACTAGAGACTCTGCAACTAGAACCTCAACAACTAGGTACTCCACAACTGAACAACTAGAAACTCCACAACTGGAAAATCCACAACTAGATACTCCACAACTAGAAAATCTACAACTAGAAACTCCACAAGTATAGACTCCACAACTTGAAACTCCACAAGTTTAAACTCCACAACTTGAGACTCCACAAGTAGAAACTCCACAACTAGAAACTCCACAACTGGAAACTCCCCAACTAGAAACTCCGCAACTAGAAACTCTGCAACAGGAGACTCTAACACTAGAAACTCCACAACTAGAAACTTCAAAACTAGAAACTCCACAACTAGAAACTTCACAACTAGAAACTCCGCAACTAGAGACTCCACAACTAGAAACTCCACAACTTTAAACTCCACAACTAGAAACTCCACAACCAGAAACTCCACAACTAGAAACTCCGCAACTAGAAACTCCACAAATAGAGACTCGGCAACTAGAAATTTCATATCTAGAAACTCCACAACGAGAAACTGTAAAACTAAACTTCACAACTAGAAACTCAACAACTAGAAACTCCACAACTAAAAACTCCACAACTGGAAACTCCACAACTAGACACTCCACAACTAAAAACTCTTCAACTTGAAACACCTCAACTAGAAACTCCACAACTAGAAACTCCACAAAAGAGACTCCGCGACTTCACAATTACAAACTCCACAACTGGAAACTCCACAAATAGATACTCCACAACTAGATACTCCACAACTGGAAACTCCACAACTAGATACTTCACAACGGGAAACTCAACAACTAGATACTCCACAACTGGAAACTCCACAACTAGAAACTCCACAACTAGAGACTCCACAACTCGAAACTCCACAACTAGAAACTCCACGACTAGAAACTGCACAACCAGAAACTCCGCAACTAGAAACTCCACAACTGGAAACTCCACAACTAGATACTCTGCAACTAGAAACTCCACAACTAGAGACTCCACAACTTGAAACTCCACAACTTTAAGCTCCACAACTTGAGACTCCACAACTAGAAACTGCGCAACTTGAAACTCCGCAGCTTGAGACTCCGCAACTGGAAATTCCACAACTATGGACTCCGCCACTGGAAACTCCACAGCTAGAAACTCCACAACTGGAAACTCCACTACAAGATACTCCACAACTGGAAACTCGGCAACTAGAAACTCTACGACTAGAGACTCCACAACTTGAAACTCCACAACTAGAAACTCCACAACTCGAAACTCCACTACTAGATACTCCACAACTGGAAACTCCACAACTGGAAACTCCACATCTAGAGACTCCACAACTTGAAACTCCACAACTAGAGACTCTGCAACTAGAAACTAAACAACTAGGGACTGCGCAACTCAACAACTATAAACTCCACAACTGGAAAATCCACAACTAGATACTCCACAACTAGAAAATATACAACTAGAAACTCCACAACTATAGACTCCCCGACTTGAAACTCCACAAGTGTAAACTTCACAACTTGAGACTCCACAACTAGAAACTCCACAACTGAAAACTCCCCAACTAGAAACTCCGCAACTAGAAACTCCGCAACAGGAGACTCTACAACTAGAAACTCCACAACTAGAAACTCCAAAACGAGAAACTCCACAACTAGAAACTCCACAAGTTTAAAGTCCACAACTTGAGACTCCACAACTAGAAACTCTACAACTTGAAACTCCTCAACTAGAAACTCCACAACCAGAAACTCCACAACTAGAAACTCCGCAACTAGAAACTCCGCAACTAGAGACTCCACAACTAGAAACTCCACAACTAGAAACTCCACAACTACAAACTCCACAAATACAGACTCGGCAACTAGAAATTCCATATCTAGAAACTCCACAACTAGTAACTGCAAAACTAGAGACTTCACAACTAGAAACTGAACAACTAGAAACTCCACAACTAAAAACTCCACAACTGGAAACTCCACAACTTGAGACTCCGCAACTTGAAACTTCACAACTAGAAACTCCGCTATTAAAAACTCCGCAACTAGAAACTCCGCAACTAGAAACTTCACAACTTAAAACTCCACAACTAGATACTCCACAACTGGAAACTCCACAACTAGATACTTCACAACTGGAAACTCCACAACTAGATACTCCACAACTGGAAACTCCACAACTAGAGACTCCACAACTCGAAACTCCACAACTAGAAACTCCACAACTAAAAACTTCACAACCAGAGACTCCACAGCTTCACAACTAGAAACTCCACAACTGGAAACTCCACAACTAGATACTCTGCAACTAGAAACTCCACAACTAGAGACTCCACAACTTGAAACTCCACAACTTGAAACTCCACAACTTGAGACTCCACAACTAGAAACTCCACAACTTGAAACTCCGCAGCTTGAGACTCCGCAACTAGAAACTCCACAACTAGGGACTCCGCAACTAGAAACTCCACAACTAGAAACTCCACAACTGGAAACTCCACTAGTAGATACTCCACAACTGGAAACTCGGCAACTAGAAACTCCACAACTAGAGACTCCACAACTTGAAACTCCACAACTAGAGACTCTGCAACTAGAAACTCCACAACTTGAAACTCCACAACTGGAAACTCCACAACTAGAAACTCCACAGCTTGAGACTCCGCAACTTGAAACTCCACAACTTGAAACTTCGCAACTAGAAACTCCGCAACTGGGGACTCCACAACTAGAAACTCCACAACTAGAAACTCCACAACTCGAAACTCCACTACTAGATACTCGACAACTGGAAACTCGACAACTAGAAACTCCACATCTAGAGACTCCACAATTTGAAACTCCACAACTAGAGACTCTGCAACTAGAAACTCAACAACTAGGTACTCCACAACTGAACAACTAGAAACTCCACAACTGGAAAATCCACAACTAGATACTCCACAACTAGAAAATCTACAACTAGAAACTCCACAACTATAGACTCCACAACTTGAAACTCCACAAGTTTAAACTCCACAACTTGAGACTCCACAAGTAGAAACTCCACAACTAGAAACTCCACAACTGGAAACTCCCCAACTAGAAACTCCGCAACTAGAAACTCCGCAACAGGAGACTCTAACACTAGAAACTCCACAACTAGAAACTTCAAAACTAGAAACTCCACAACTAGAAACTTCACAACTACAAACTCTGCAACTAGAGACTCCACAACTAGAAACTCCACAACTTGAAACTCCACAGCTAGAAACTCCACAACCAGAAACTCCGCAACTAGAAACTCCACAAATAGAGACTCGGCAACTAGAAATTTCATATCTAGAAACTCCACAACGAGAAACTGTAAAACTAGACTTCACAACTAGAAACTCAACAACTAGAAACTCCACAACTAAAAACTCCACAACTGGAAACTCCACAACTTGAGACTCCGCAACTTGAAACTCCACAACAATAAACTCCGCTATTAAAAACACCGCAACTAGAAACTCCGCAACTAGAAACTCCACAACTTGAAACTCCACAACTAGATACTCCACACTTGGAAACTCCACAACTAGATACTTCACAAATGGAAACTACACAACTAGATACTCCACAACTGGAAACTCCACAACTAGAAACTCCACAACTAGAGACTCCACAACTCGAAACTCCACAACTAGAAACTCCACAACTAGAAACTCCACAACTGGAAACTCCACAACTAGATACTCCGCAACTAGAAACTCCACAACTAGAGACTCCACAACTTGAAACTCCACAACTAGAAACTCCACAACTAGAAACTCTGCAACTAGAGACTCCACAACTAGAAACTCCACAACTAGAAACTCCGCAACTAGAAACTCCACAACTAGAAACTCCACAACTAGAAACTCCACAACTAGAAACTCCACCACTAGAGATTCCGCAACTAGAAACTCCACAACCAGAGACTCCGCAACTAGAAACTCCGCAGCTAGAAACTCCACAAATAGAAACTCCGCAACTAGAAACTCCGCAGCTAGAAACTACACAACTAGAGACTCCACAAATAGAAACTCCACAACTAGAAACTCCACAACTGGAAACTCCCCAACTAGAAACTCCGCAACTAGAAACTCCACAACAGGAGACTCTACAACTAGAAACTCCACGACTAGAAACTCCAAAACTAGAAACTCCACAACTCGAAACTCCACAACTGGAAACTCCACAACTAGACACTCCACAACTAAAAACTCTTCAACTTGAAACTCCTCAACTAGAAACTCCACAACCAGAAACTTCACAACTAGAAACTCCGCAACAGGAGACTCTACAACTAGAAACTCCACAACTAGAAACTCCAAAACGAGAAACTCCACAACTAGAAACTCCACAACTAGAAACTCCGCAACTAGAAACTCCGCAACTAGAGACTCCACAACTAGAAACTCCACAACTAGAAACTCCACAACTACAAACTCCACAAATACAGACTCGGCAACTAGAAATTCCATATCTAGAAACTCCACAACTAGTAACTGCAAAACTAGAGACTTCACAACTAGAAACTCAACAACTAGAAACTCCACAACTAAAAACTCCACAACTGGAAACTCCACAACTTGAGACTCCGCAACTTGAAACTTCACATCTAGAAACTCCGCTATTAAAAACTCCGCGACTAGAAACTCCGCAACTAGAAACTTCACAACTTAAAACTCCACAACTAGATACTCCACAACTGGAAACTCCTCAACTAGATACTTCACAACTGGAAACTCCACAACTAGATACTCCACAACTGGAAACTCCACAACTAGAGACTCCACAACTCGAAACTCCACAACTAGAAACTCCACAACTAAAAACTCCACAACCAGAGACTCTACAGCTTCACAACTAGAAACTCCACAACTGGAAACTCCACAACTAGATACTCTGCAACTAGAAACTCCACAACTAGAGACTCCACAACTTGAAACTCCACAACTTGAAACTCCACAACTTGAGACTCCACAACCAGAAACTCCACAACTTGAAACTCCGCAGCTTGAGACTCCGCAACTAGAAACTCCACAACTAGGGACTCCGCAACTAGAAACTCCACAACTGGAAACTCCACTACTAGATACTCCACAACTGGAAACTCGGGAACTAGAAACTCCACAACTAGAGACTCCACAACTTGAAACTCCACAACTAGAGACTCTGCAACTAGAAACTCCACAACTCGAAACTCCACAACTGGAAACTCCACAACTAGAAACTCCACAGCTTGAGACTCCGCAACTTGAAACTCCACAACTTGAAACTTCGCAACTAGAAACTCCGCAACTAGGGACTCCACAACTAGAAACTCCACAACTAGAAACTCCACAACTCGAAACTCCACTACTAGATACTCCACAACTGGAAACTCGACAACTAAAAATTCCACATCTAGAGACTCCACAATTTGAAACTCCAAAACTAGAGACTCTGCAACTAGAAACTCAACAACTAGATACTCCACAACTGAACAACTAGAAACTCCACAACGGGAAAATCCACAACTAGATACTCCACAACTAGAAACTCCACAACTCGAAATTCCACTACTAGATACTCCACAACTGGAAACTCGACAACTAGAAACTCCACATCTAGAGACTCCACAATTTGAAACTCCACAACTAGAGACTCTGCAACTAGAACCTCAACAACTAGGTACTCCACAACTGAACAACTAGAAACTCCACAACTGGAAAATCCACAACTAGATACTCCACAACTAGAAAATCTACAACTAGAAACTCCACAAGTATAGACTCCACAACTTGAAACTCCACAAGTTTAAACTCCACAACTTGAGACTCCACAAGTAGAAACTCCACAACTAGAAACTCCACAACTGGAAACTCCCCAACTAGAAACTCCGCAACTAGAAACTCTGCAACAGGAGACTCTAACACTAGAAACTCCACAACTAGAAACTTCAAAACTAGAAACTCCACAACTAGAAACTTCACAACTAGAAACTCCGCAACTAGAGACTCCACAACTAGAAACTCCACAACTTTAAACTCCACAACTAGAAACTCCACAACCAGAAACTCCACAACTAGAAACTCCGCAACTAGAAACTCCACAAATAGAGACTCGGCAACTAGAAATTTCATATCTAGAAACTCCACAACGAGAAACTGTAAAACTAAACTTCACAACTAGAAACTCAACAACTAGAAACTCCACAACTAAAAACTCCACAACTGGAAACTCCACAACTAGACACTCCACAACTAAAAACTCTTCAACTTGAAACACCTCAACTAGAAACTCCACAACTAGAAACTCCACAAAAGAGACTCCGCGACTTCACAATTACAAACTCCACAACTGGAAACTCCACAAATAGATACTCCACAACTAGATACTCCACAACTGGAAACTCCACAACTAGATACTTCACAACGGGAAACTCAACAACTAGATACTCCACAACTGGAAACTCCACAACTAGAAACTCCACAACTAGAGACTCCACAACTCGAAACTCCACAACTAGAAACTCCACGACTAGAAACTGCACAACCAGAAACTCCGCAACTAGAAACTCCACAACTGGAAACTCCACAACTAGATACTCTGCAACTAGAAACTCCACAACTAGAGACTCCACAACTTGAAACTCCACAACTTTAAGCTCCACAACTTGAGACTCCACAACTAGAAACTGCGCAACTTGAAACTCCGCAGCTTGAGACTCCGCAACTGGAAATTCCACAACTATGGACTCCGCCACTGGAAACTCCACAGCTAGAAACTCCACAACTGGAAACTCCACTACAAGATACTCCACAACTGGAAACTCGGCAACTAGAAACTCTACGACTAGAGACTCCACAACTTGAAACTCCACAACTAGAAACTCCACAACTCGAAACTCCACTACTAGATACTCCACAACTGGAAACTCCACAACTGGAAACTCCACATCTAGAGACTCCACAACTTGAAACTCCACAACTAGAGACTCTGCAACTAGAAACTAAACAACTAGGGACTGCGCAACTCAACAACTATAAACTCCACAACTGGAAAATCCACAACTAGATACTCCACAACTAGAAAATATACAACTAGAAACTCCACAACTATAGACTCCCCGACTTGAAACTCCACAAGTGTAAACTTCACAACTTGAGACTCCACAACTAGAAACTCCACAACTGAAAACTCCCCAACTAGAAACTCCGCAACTAGAAACTCCGCAACAGGAGACTCTACAACTAGAAACTCCACAACTAGAAACTCCAAAACGAGAAACTCCACAACTAGAAACTCCACAAGTTTAAAGTCCACAACTTGAGACTCCACAACTAGAAACTCTACAACTTGAAACTCCTCAACTAGAAACTCCACAACCAGAAACTCCACAACTAGAAACTCCGCAACTAGAAACTCCGCAACTAGAGACTCCACAACTAGAAACTCCACAACTAGAAACTCCACAACTACAAACTCCACAAATACAGACTCGGCAACTAGAAATTCCATATCTAGAAACTCCACAACTAGTAACTGCAAAACTAGAGACTTCACAACTAGAAACTCAACAACTAGAAACTCCACAACTAAAAACTCCACAACTGGAAACTCCACAACTTGAGACTCCGCAACTTGAAACTTCACAACTAGAAACTCCGCTATTAAAAACTCCGCAACTAGAAACTCCGCAACTAGAAACTTCACAACTTAAAACTCCACAACTAGATACTCCACAACTGGAAACTCCACAACTAGATACTTCACAACTGGAAACTCCACAACTAGATACTCCACAACTGGAAACTCCACAACTAGAGACTCCACAACTCGAAACTCCACAACTAGAAACTCCACAACTAAAAACTTCACAACCAGAGACTCCACAGCTTCACAACTAGAAACTCCACAACTGGAAACTCCACAACTAGATACTCTGCAACTAGAAACTCCACAACTAGAGACTCCACAACTTGAAACTCCACAACTTGAAACTCCACAACTTGAGACTCCACAACTAGAAACTCCACAACTTGAAACTCCGCAGCTTGAGACTCCGCAACTAGAAACTCCACAACTAGGGACTCCGCAACTAGAAACTCCACAACTAGAAACTCCACAACTGGAAACTCCACTAGTAGATACTCCACAACTGGAAACTCGGCAACTAGAAACTCCACAACTAGAGACTCCACAACTTGAAACTCCACAACTAGAGACTCTGCAACTAGAAACTCCACAACTTGAAACTCCACAACTGGAAACTCCACAACTAGAAACTCCACAGCTTGAGACTCCGCAACTTGAAACTCCACAACTTGAAACTTCGCAACTAGAAACTCCGCAACTGGGGACTCCACAACTAGAAACTCCACAACTAGAAACTCCACAACTCGAAACTCCACTACTAGATACTCGACAACTGGAAACTCGACAACTAGAAACTCCACATCTAGAGACTCCACAATTTGAAACTCCACAACTAGAGACTCTGCAACTAGAAACTCAACAACTAGGTACTCCACAACTGAACAACTAGAAACTCCACAACTGGAAAATCCACAACTAGATACTCCACAACTAGAAAATCTACAACTAGAAACTCCACAACTATAGACTCCACAACTTGAAACTCCACAAGTTTAAACTCCACAACTTGAGACTCCACAAGTAGAAACTCCACAACTAGAAACTCCACAACTGGAAACTCCCCAACTAGAAACTCCGCAACTAGAAACTCCGCAACAGGAGACTCTAACACTAGAAACTCCACAACTAGAAACTTCAAAACTAGAAACTCCACAACTAGAAACTTCACAACTACAAACTCTGCAACTAGAGACTCCACAACTAGAAACTCCACAACTTGAAACTCCACAGCTAGAAACTCCACAACCAGAAACTCCGCAACTAGAAACTCCACAAATAGAGACTCGGCAACTAGAAATTTCATATCTAGAAACTCCACAACGAGAAACTGTAAAACTAGACTTCACAACTAGAAACTCAACAACTAGAAACTCCACAACTAAAAACTCCACAACTGGAAACTCCACAACTTGAGACTCCGCAACTTGAAACTCCACAACAATAAACTCCGCTATTAAAAACACCGCAACTAGAAACTCCGCAACTAGAAACTCCACAACTTGAAACTCCACAACTAGATACTCCACACTTGGAAACTCCACAACTAGATACTTCACAAATGGAAACTACACAACTAGATACTCCACAACTGGAAACTCCACAACTAGAAACTCCACAACTAGAGACTCCACAACTCGAAACTCCACAACTAGAAACTCCACAACTAGAAACTCCACAACTGGAAACTCCACAACTAGATACTCCGCAACTAGAAACTCCACAACTAGAGACTCCACAACTTGAAACTCCACAACTAGAAACTCCACAACTAGAAACTCTGCAACTAGAGACTCCACAACTAGAAACTCCACAACTAGAAACTCCGCAACTAGAAACTCCACAACTAGAAACTCCACAACTAGAAACTCCACAACTAGAAACTCCACCACTAGAGATTCCGCAACTAGAAACTCCACAACCAGAGACTCCGCAACTAGAAACTCCGCAGCTAGAAACTCCACAAATAGAAACTCCGCAACTAGAAACTCCGCAGCTAGAAACTACACAACTAGAGACTTCACAACTAGAAACTCAACAACTAGAAACTCCACAACTAAAAACTCCACAACTGGAAACTCCACAACTTGAGACTCCGCAACTTGAAACTTCACATCTAGAAACTCCGCTATTAAAAACTCCGCAACTAGAAACTCCGCAACTAGAAACTTCACAACTTAAAACTCCACAACTAGATACTCCACAACTGGAAACTTCACAACTAGATACTTCACAACTGGAAACTCCACAACTAGATACTCCACAACTGGAAACTCCACAACTAGAGACTCCACAACTCGAAACTCCACAACTAGAAACTCCACAACTAAAAACTCCACAACCAGAGACTCTACAGCTTCACAACTAGAAACTCCACAACTGGAAACTCCACAACTAGATACTCTGCAACTAGAAACTCCACAACTAGAGACTCCACAACTTGAAACTCCACAACTTGAAACTCCACAACTTGAGACTCCACAACCAGAAACTCCACAACTTGAAACTCCGCAGCTTGAGACTCCGCAACTAGAAACTCCACAACTAGGGACTCCGCAACTAGAAACTCCACAACTGGAAACTCCACTACTAGATACTCCACAACTGGAAACTCGGGAACTAGAAACTCCACAACTAGAGACTCCACAACTTGAAACTCCACAACTAGAGACTCTGCAACTAGAAACTCCACAACTCGAAACTCCACAACTGGAAACTCCACAACTAGAAACTCCACAGCTTGAGACTCCGCAACTTGAAACTCCACAACTTGAAACTTCGCAACTAGAAACTCCGCAACTAGGGACTCCACAACTAGAAACTCCACAACTAGAAACTCCACAACTCGAAACTCCACTACTAGATACTCCACAACTGGAAACTCGACAACTAAAAATTCCACATCTAGAGACTCCACAATTTGAAACTCCAAAACTAGATACTCTGCAACTAGAAACTCAACAACTAGATACTCCACAACTGAACAACTAGAAACTCCACAACGGGAAAATCCACAACTAGATACTCCACAACTAGAAACTCCACAACTCGAAACTCCACTACTAGATACTCCACAACTGGAAACTCGACAACTAGAAACTCCACATCTAGAGACTCCACAATTTGAAACTCCACAACTAGAGACTCTGCAACTAGAACCTCAACAACTAGGTACTCCACAACTGAACAACTAGAAACTCCACAACTGGAAAATCCACAACTAGATACTCCACAACTAGAAAATCTACAACTAGAAACTCCACAAGTATAGACTCCACAACTTGAAACTCCACAAGTTTAAACTCCACAACTTGAGACTCCACAAGTAGAAACTCCACAACTAGAAACTCCACAACTGGAAACTCCCCAACTAGAAACTCCGCAACTAGAAACTCCGCAACAGGAGACTCTAACACTAGAAACTCCACAACTAGAAACTTCAAAACTAGAAACTCCACAACTAGAAACTTCACAACTAGAAACTCCGCAACTAGAGACTCCACAACTAGAAACTCCACAACTTTAAACTCCACAACTAGAAACTCCACAACCAGAAACTCCACAACTAGAAACTCCGCAACTAGAAACTCCACAAATAGAGACTCGGCAACGAGAAATTTCATATCTAGAAACTCCACAACGAGAAACTGTAAAACTAAACTTCACAACTAGAAACTCAACAACTAGAAACTCCACAACTAAAAACACCTCAACTAGAAACTCCACAACTAGAAACTCCACAAAAGAGACTCCGCGACTTCACAATTACAAACTCCACAACTGGAAACTCCACAAATAGATACTCTGCAACTAGAAACTCCACAACTAGAGACTCCACAACTTGAAACTCCACAACTTTAAACTCCATAACTTGAGACTCCACACCTAGAAACTCCACAACTTGAAACTCCACAGCTTGAGACTCCGCAACTAGAAACTCCACAACTAGGGACTCCACAACTGGAAACTCCACTACTAGATACTCCACAACTGAAAACTCGGCAACTAGAAACTCCACAACTAGAGACTCCACAACTTGAAACTCCAAAACTAGAGACTCTGCAACTAGAAACTCCACAACTCGAAACTCCGCAACTAGAAACTCCGCATCTAGAGACTCCACAACTAGAAACCCCACAACTAGAAACTCCACAACTTCAAACTCTATTAAAACAGACTCGGCAACTAGAAATTCCATATCTAGAAACTCCACAACTAGTAACTGCAAAACTAGTGACTTCACAACTAGAAACTCAACAACTAGAAACTCCACAACTAAAAACTCCACAACTGGAAACTCCACAACTTGAGACTCCGCAACTTGAAACTTCACATCTAGAAACTCCGCTATTAAAAACTCCGCAACTAGAAACTCCGCAACTAGAAACTTCACAACTTAAAACTCCACAACTAGATACTCCACAACTGGAAACTCCACAACTAGATACTTCACAACTGGAAACTCCACAACTAGATACTCCACAACTGGAAACTCCACAACTAGAGACTCCACAACTCGAAACTCCACAACTAGAAACTCCACAACTAAAACTCCACAACCAGAGACTCCACAGCTTCACAACTAGAAACTCCACAACTGGAAACTCCACAACTAGATACTCTGCAACTAGAAACTCCACAACTAGAGACTCCACAACTTGAAACTCCACAACTTGAAACTCCACAACTTGAGACTCCACAACTAGAAACTCCACAACTTGAAACTCTGCAGCTTGAGACTGCGCAACTAGAAACTCCACAACTAGGGACTCCGCAACTAGAAACTCCACAACTAGAAACTCCACAACTGGAAACTCCACTACTAGATACTCCACAACTGGAAACTCGGGAACTAGAAACTCCACAACTAGAGACTCCACAACTTGAAACTCCACAACTAGAGACTCTGCAACTAGAAACTCCACAACTCGAAACTCCACAACTGGAAACTCCACAACTAGAAACTCCACAGCTTGAGACTCCGCAACTTGAAACTCCACAACTTGAAACTTCGCAACTAGAAACTCCGCAACTAGGGACTCCACAACTAGAAACTCCACAACTAGAAACTCCACAACTCGAAACTCCACTACTAGATACTCCACAACTGGAAACTCGACAACTAGAAACTCCACATCTAGAGACTCCACAATTTGAAACTCCAAAACTAGAGACTCTGCAACTAGAAACTCAACAACTAGATACTCCACAACTAGAAACTCCACAACTACAAACTCCACAAATACAGACTCGGCAACTAGAAATTCCATATCTAGAAACTCCACAACTAGTCACTGCAAAACTAGAGACTTCACAACTAGAAACTCAACAACTAGAAACTGCACAACTAAAAACTCCACAACTGGAAACTCCACAACTTGAGACTCCGCAACTTGAAACTTCACATCTAGAAACTCCGCTATTAAAAACTCCGCAACTAGAAACTCCGCAACTAGAATCTTCACAACTTAAAACTCCACAACTAGATACTCAACAACTGGAAACTCCACAACTAGATACTTCACAACTGGAAACTCCACAACTAGATACTCCACAACTGGAAACTCCACAACTAGAGACTCCACAACTCGAAACTCCACAACTAGAAACTCCACAACTAAAAACTCCACAACCAGAGACTCCACAGCTTCACAACTAGAAACTCCACAACTGGAAACTCCACAACTAGAAACTCTGCAACTAGAGACTCCACAACTAGAAACTCCACAACTAGAAACTCCGCAACTAGAAACTCCACAACTAGAAACTCCACAACTAGAAACTCCACAACTAGAAACTCCACAACTAGAGATTCCGCAACTAGAAACTCCACAACCAGAGACTCCGCAACTAGAAACTCCGCAGCTAGAAACTCCACAAATAGAAACTCCGCAACTAGAAACTCCGCAGCTAGAAACTACACAACTAGAGACTCCACAAATAGAAACTCCACAACTAGAAACTCCACAACAGGAAACTCCCCAACTAGAAACTCCGCAACTAGAAACTCCGCAACAGGAGACTCTACAACTAGAAACTCCACGACTAGAAACTCCAAAACTAGAAACTCCACAACTCGAAACTCCACAACTAGAAACTCCACCACTAGAGATTCCGCAACTAGAAACTCCACAACCAGAGACTCCGCAACTAGAAACTCCGCAGCTAGAAACTCCACAAATAGAAACTCCGCAACTAGAAACTCCGCAGCTAGAAACTACACAACTAGAGACTCCACAAATAGAAACTCCACAACTAGAAACTCCACAACTGGAAACTCCCCAACTAGAAACTCCGCAACTAGAAACTCCGCAACAGGAGACTCTACAACTAGAAACTCCACGACTAGAAACTCCAAAACTAGAAACTCCACAACTCGAAACTCCACAACTGGAAACTCCACAACTAGACACTCCACAACTAAAAACTCTTCAACTTGAAACTCCTCAACTAGAAACTCCACAACCAGAAACTTCACAACTAGAAACTCCGCAACAGGAGACTCTACAACTAGAAACTCCACAACTAGAAACTCCAAAACGAGAAACTCCACAACTAGAAACTCCACAACTAGAAACTCCGCAACTAGAAACTCCGCAACTAGAGACTCCACAACTAGAAACTCCACAACTAGAAACTCCACAACTACAAACTCCACAAATACAGACTCGGCAACTAGAAATTCCATATCTAGAAACTCCACAACTAGTAACTGCAAAACTAGAGACTTCACAACTAGAAACTCAACAACTAGAAACTCCACAACTAAAAACTCCACAACTGGAAACTCCACAACTTGAGACTCCGCAACTTGAAACTTCACATCTAGAAACTCCGCTATTAAAAACTCCGCAACTAGAAACTCCGCAACTAGAAACTTCACAACTTAAAACTCCACAACTAGATACTCCACAACTGGAAACTCCACAACTAGATACTTCACAACTGGAAACTCCACAACTAGATACTCCACAACTGGAAACTCCACAACTAGAGACTCCACAACTCGAAACTCCACAACTAGAAACTCCACAACTAAAAACTCCACAACCAGAGACTCTACAGCTTCACAACTAGAAACTCCACAACTGGAAACTCCACAACTAGATACTCTGCAACTAGAAACTCCACAACTAGAGACTCCACAACTTGAAACTCCACAACTTGAAACTCCACAACTTGAGACTCCACAACCAGAAACTCCACAACTTGAAACTCCGCAGCTTGAGACTCCGCAACTAGAAACTCCACAACTAGGGACTCCGCAACTAGAAACTCCACAACTGGAAACTCCACTACTAGATACTCCACAACTGGAAACTCGGGAACTAGAAACTCCACAACTAGAGACTCCACAACTTGAAACTCCACAACTAGAGACTCTGCAACTAGAAACTCCACAACTCGAAACTCCACAACTGGAAACTCCACAACTAGAAACTCCACAGCTTGAGACTCCGCAACTTGAAACTCCACAACTTGAAACTTCGCAACTAGAAACTCCGCAACTAGGGACTCCACAACTAGAAACTCCACAACTAGAAACTCCACAACTCGAAACTCCACTACTAGATACTCCACAACTGGAAACTCGACAACTAAAAATTCCACATCTGGAGACTCCACAATTTGAAACTCCAAAACTAGATACTCTGCAACTAGAAACTCAACAACTAGATACTCCACAACTGAACAACTAGAAACTCCACAACGGGAAAATCCACAACTAGATACTCCACAACTAGAAACTCCACAACTCGAAACTCCACTACTAGATACTCCACAACTGGAAACTCGACAACTAGAAACTCCACATCTAGAGACTCCACAATTTGAAACTCCACAACTAGAGACTCTGCAACTAGAACCTCAACAACTAGGTACTCCACAACTGAACAACTAGAAACTCCACAACTGGAAAATCCACAACTAGATACTCCACAACTAGAAAATCTACAACTAGAAACTCCACAAGTATAGACTCCACAACTTGAAACTCCACAAGTTTAAACTCCACAACTTGAGACTCCACAAGTAGAAACTCCACAACTAGAAACTCCACAACTGGAAACTCCCCAACTAGAAACTCCGCAACTAGAAACTCCGCAACAGGAGACTCTAACACTAGAAACTCCACAACTAGAAACTTCAAAACTAGAAACTCCACAACTAGAAACTTCACAACTAGAAACTCCGCAACTAGAGACTCCACAACTAGAAACTCCACAACTTTAAACTCCACAACTAGAAACTCCACAACCAGAAACTCCACAACTAGAAACTCCGCAACTAGAAACTCCACAAATAGAGACTCGGCAACGAGAAATTTCATATCTAGAAACTCCACAACGAGAAACTGTAAAACTAAACTTCACAACTAGAAACTCAACAACTAGAAACTCCACAACTAAAAACACCTCAACTAGAAACTCCACAACTAGAAACTCCACAAAAGAGACTCCGCGACTTCACAATTACAAACTCCACAACTGGAAACTCCACAAATAGATACTCTGCAACTAGAAACTCCACAACTAGAGACTCCACAACTTGAAACTCCACAACTTTAAACTCCATAACTTGAGACTCCACACCTAGAAACTCCACAACTTGAAACTCCACAGCTTGAGACTCCGCAACTAGAAACTCCACAACTAGGGACTCCACAACTGGAAACTCCACTACTAGATACTCCACAACTGAAAACTCGGCAACTAGAAACTCCACAACTAGAGACTCCACAACTTGAAACTCCAAAACTAGAGACTCTGCAACTAGAAACTCCACAACTCGAAACTCCGCAACTAGAAACTCCGCATCTAGAGACTCCACAACTAGAAACCCCACAACTAGAAACTCCACAACTTCAAACTCTATTAAAACAGACTCGGCAACTAGAAATTCCATATCTAGAAACTCCACAACTAGTAACTGCAAAACTAGTGACTTCACAACTAGAAACTCAACAACTAGAAACTCCACAACTAAAAACTCCACAACTGGAAACTCCACAACTTGAGACTCCGCAACTTGAAACTTCACATCTAGAAACTCCGCTATTAAAAACTCCGCAACTAGAAACTCCGCAACTAGAAACTTCACAACTTAAAACTCCACAACTAGATACTCCACAACTGGAAACTCCACAACTAGATACTTCACAACTGGAAACTCCACAACTAGATACTCCACAACTGGAAACTCCACAACTAGAGACTCCACAACTAGAAACTCCACAACTAGAAACTCCACAACTAAAACTCCACAACCAGAGACTCCACAGCTTCACAACTAGAAACTCCACAACTGGAAACTCCACAACTAGATACTCTGCAACTAGAAACTCCACAACTAGAGACTCCACAACTTGAAACTCCACAACTTGAAACTCCACAACTTGAGACTCCACAACTAGAAACTCCACAACTTGAAACTCTGCAGCTTGAGACTGCGCAACTAGAAACTCCACAACTAGGGACTCCGCAACTAGAAACTCCACAACTAGAAACTCCACAACTGGAAACTCCACTACTAGATACTCCACAACTGGAAACTCGGGAACTAGAAACTCCACAACTAGAGACTCCACAACTTGAAACTCCACAACTAGAGACTCTGCAACTAGAAACTCCACAACTCGAAACTCCACAACTGGAAACTCCACAACTAGAAACTCCACAGCTTGAGACTCCGCAACTTGAAACTCCACAACTTGAAACTTCGCAACTAGAAACTCCGCAACTAGGGACTCCACAACTAGAAACTCCACAACTACAAACTCCACAAATACAGACTCGGCAACTAGAAATTCCATATCTAGAAACTCCACAACTAGTAACTGCAAAACTAGAGACTTCACAACTAGAAACTCAACAACTAGAAACTCCACAACTAAAAACTCCACAACTGGAAACTCCAAAACTTGAGACTCCGCAACTTGAAACTTCACATCTAGAAACTCCGCTATTAAAAACTCCGCAACTAGAAACTCCGCAACTAGAATCTTCACAACTTAAAACTCCACAACTAGATACTCAACAACTGGAAACTCCACAACTAGATACTTCACAACTGGAAACTCCACAACTAGATACTCCACAACTGGAAACTCCACAACTAGAGACTCCACAACTCGAAACTCCACAACTAGAAACTCCACAACTAAAAACTCCACAACCAGAGACTCCACAGCGTCACAACTAGAAACTCCACAACTGGAAACTACACAACTAGATACTCTGCAACTAGAAACTCCACAACTAGAGACTCCACAACTTGAAACTCCACAACTTGAAACTCCACAACTTGAGACTCCACAACTAGAAACTCCACAACTTGAAACTCCGCAGCTTGAGACTCCGCAACTAGAAACTCCACAACTAGGGACTCCGCAACTAGAAACTCGGCAACTAGAAACTCCACAACTAGAGACTCCACAACTAGAAACTCCGCAACTAGAGACTCCACAACTAGAAACCCCACAACTAGAAACTCCACAACTTGAAACTCCATGAAAACAGACTCGGCAACTAGAAATTCCATATCTAGAAACTCCACAACTAGAAACTGCAAAACTAGAGACTTAACAACTAGAAACTCAACAACTAGAAACTCCACAACTAAAAATTCCACAACTGGAAACTCCACAACTTGAGACTCCGCAACTTGAAAATTCACAACTAGAAACTCCGCTATTAAAAACTCCGCAACTAGAAACTCCGCAACTAAAAACTCCACAACTTAAAACTCCACAACTAGATACTCCACAACTGGAAACTCCACAACTAGATACTTCACAACGGGAAACTCAACAACTAGATACTCCGCAACTGGAAACTCCACAACTAGAAACTCCACAACTAGAGACTCCACAACTCGAAACTCCACAACTAGAAACTCCACGAATAGAAACTCCACAACCAGAAACTCCACAAGTTTAAAGTCCACAACTTGAGACTCCACAACTAGAAACTCCACAACTTGAAACTCCTCAACTAGAAACTCCACAACTAGAAACTCCACAACTAGAGACTCTGCAACTAGAAACTCAACAACTAGATACTCCACAACTGAAGAACTAGAAACTCCACAACGGGAAAATCCACAACTAGATACTCCACAACTAGAAAATCTACAACTAGAAACTCCACAACTATAGACTCCACAACTTGAAACTCCACAAGTTTAAACTCCACAACTTGAGACTCCACAAGTAGAAACTCGACAACTAGAAACTCCACAACTGGAAACTCCCCAACTAGAAACTCCGCAACTAGAAACTCCGCAACAGGAGACTCTAACACTAGAAACTCCACAACTAGAAACTTCACAACTAGAAACTCCGCAACTAGAGACTCCACAACTAGAAACTCCACAACTTGAAACTCCACAACTAGAAACTCCACAACCAGAAACTCCACAACTAGAAACTCCGCAACTAGAAACTCCACAAATAGAGACTCGGCAACTAGAAATTTCATATCTTGAAACTCCACAACGAGAAACTGTAAAACTAGACTTCACAACTAGAAACTCAACAACTAGAAACTCCACAACTAAAAACTCCACAACTGGAAACTCCACAAGTTGAGACTTCGCAACTTGAAACTCCACAACAATAAACTCCGCTATTAAAAACTCCGCAACTAGAAACTCCGCAACAAGAAACTCCACAACTTGAAACTCCACAACTAGATACTCCACAACTGGAAACTCCACAACTAGATACTTCACAAATGGAAACTCCACAACTAGATACTCCACAACTGGAAACTCCACAACTAGAAACTCCACAACTAGAGACTCCACAACTCGGAACTCCACAACTAGAAACTCCACAACTAGAAACTCCACAACTGGAAACTCCACAACTAGATACTCCGCAACTAGAAACTCCACAACTAGAGACTCCACAACTTGAAACTCCACAACTAGAAACTCCACAACTAGAAACTCTGCAACTAGAGACTCCACAACTAGAAACTCCACAACTAGAAACTCCGCAACTAGAAACTCCACAACTAGAAACTCCACAACTAGAAACTCCACAACTAGAGATTCCGCAACTAGAAACTCCACAACCAGAGACTCCGCAACTAGAAACTCCGCAGCTAGAAACTCCACAAATAGAAACTCCGCAACTAGAAACTCCGCAGCTAGAAACTACACAACTAGAGACTCCACAAATAGAAACTCCACAACTAGAAACTCCACAACTGGAAACTCCCCAACTAGAAACTCCGCAACTAGAAACTCCGCAACAGGAGACTCTACAACTAGAAACTCCACGACTAGAAACTCCAAAACTAGAAACTCCACAACTCGAAACTCCACAACTGGAAACTCCACAACTAGACACTCCACAACTAAAAACTCTTCAACTTGAAACTCCTCAACTAGAAACTCCACAACCAGAAACTTCCCAACTAGAAACTCCGCAACAGGAGACTCTACAACTAGAAACTCCACAACTAGAAACTCCAAAACGAGAAACTCCACAACTAGAAACTCCACAAGTTTAAAGTCCACAACTTGAGACTCCACAACTAGAAACTCCACAACCAGAAACTCCACAACTAGAAACTCCGCAACTAGAAACTCCGCAACTAGAAACTCCACAACTAGAAACTCCACAACTAGAAACTCCACAACTAGAGATTCCGCAACTAGAAACTCCACAACCAGAGACTCCGCAACTAGAAACTCCGCAGCTAGAAACTCCACAAATAGAAACTCCGCAACTAGAAACTCCGCAGCTAGAAACTACACAACTAGAGACTCCACAAATAGAAACTCCACAACTAGAAACTCCACAACTGGAAACTCCCTAACTAGAAACTCCGCAACTAGAAACTCCGCAACAGGAGACTCTACAACTAGAAACTCCACGACTAGAAACTCCAAAACTAGAAACTCCACAACTCGAAACTCCACAACTGGAAACTCCACAACTAGACACTCCACAACTAAAACTCTTCAACTTGAAACTCCTCAACTAGAAACTCCACAACCAGAAACTTCACAACTAGAAACTCCGCAACTAGAAACTCCGCAACAGGAGACTCTACAACTAGAAGCTCCACAACTAGAAACTCCAAAACGAGAAACTCCACAACTAGAAACTCCACAAGTTTAAAGTCCACAACTTGAGACTCCACAACTAGAAACTCCACAACTTGAAACTCCTCAACTAGAAACTCCACAACCAGAAACTCCACAACTAGAAACTCCGCAACTAGAAACTCCGCAACTAGAGACTCCACAACTAGAAACTCCACAACTAGAAACTCCACAACTACAAACTCCACAAATACAGACTCGGCAACTAGAAATTCCATATCTAGAAACTCCACAACTAGTAACTGCAAAACTAGAGACTTCACAACTAGAAACTCAACAACTAGAAACTCCACAACTAAAAACTCCACAACTGGAAACTCCAAAACTTGAGACTCCGCAACTTGAAACTTCACATCTAGAAACTCCGCTATTAAAAACTCCGCAACTAGAAACTCCGCAACTAGAATCTTCACAACTTAAAACTCCACAACTAGATACTCAACAACTGGAAACTCCACAACTAGATACTTCACAACTGGAAACTCCACAACTAGATACTCCACAACTGGAAACTCCACAACTAGAGACTCCACAACTCGAAACTCCACAACTAGAAACTCCACAACTAAAAACTCCACAACCAGAGACTCCACAGCGTCACAACTAGAAACTCCACAACTGGAAACTACACAACTAGATACTCTGCAACTAGAAACTCCACAACTAGAGACTCCACAACTTGAAACTCCACAACTTGAAACTCCACAACTTGAGACTCCACAACTAGAAACTCCACAACTTGAAACTCCGCAGCTTGAGACTCCGCAACTAGAAACTCCACAACTAGGGACTCCGCAACTAGAAACTCGGCAACTAGAAACTCCACAACTAGAGACTCCACAACTAGAAACTCCGCAACTAGAGACTCCACAACTAGAAACCCCACAACTAGAAACTCCACAACTTGAAACTCCATGAAAACAGACTCGGCAACTAGAAATTCCATATCTAGAAACTCCACAACTAGAAACTGCAAAACTAGAGACTTAACAACTAGAAACTCAACAACTAGAAACTCCACAACTAAAAATTCCACAACTGGAAACTCCACAACTTGAGACTCCGCAACTTGAAAATTCACAACTAGAAACTCCGCTATTAAAAACTCCGCAACTAGAAACTCCGCAACTAAAAACTCCACAACTTAAAACTCCACAACTAGATACTCCACAACTGGAAACTCCACAACTAGATACTTCACAACGGGAAACTCAACAACTAGATACTCCGCAACTGGAAACTCCACAACTAGAAACTCCACAACTAGAGACTCCACAACTCGAAACTCCACAACTAGAAACTCCACGAATAGAAACTCCACAACCAGAAACTCCACAAGTTTAAAGTCCACAACTTGAGACTCCACAACTAGAAACTCCACAACTTGAAACTCCTCAACTAGAAACTCCACAACTAGAAACTCCACAACTAGAGACTCTGCAACTAGAAACTCAACAACTAGATACTCCACAACTGAAGAACTAGAAACTCCACAACGGGAAAATCCACAACTAGATACTCCACAACTAGAAAATCTACAACTAGAAACTCCACAACTATAGACTCCACAACTTGAAACTCCACAAGTTTAAACTCCACAACTTGAGACTCCACAAGTAGAAACTCCACAACTAGAAACTCCACAACTGGAAACTCCCCAACTAGAAACTCCGCAACTAGAAACTCCGCAACAGGAGACTCTAACACTAGAAACTCCACAACTAGAAACTTCACAACTAGAAACTCCGCAACTAGAGACTCCACAACTAGAAACTCCACAACTTGAAACTCCACAACTAGAAACTCCACAACCAGAAACTCCACAACTAGAAACTCCGCAACTAGAAACTCCACAAATAGAGACTCGGCAACTAGAAATTTCATATCTAGAAACTCCACAACGAGAAACTGTAAAACTAGACTTCACAACTAGAAACTCAACAACTAGAAACTCCACAACTAAAAACTCCACAACTGGAAACTCCACAACTTGAGACTCCGCAACTTGAAACTCCACAACAATAAACTCCGCTATTAAAAACTCCGCAACTAGAAACTCCGCAACTAGAAACTCCACAACTTGAAACTCCACAACTAGATACTCCACAACTGGAAACTCCACAACTAGATACTTCACAAATGGAAACTCCACAACTAGATACTCCACAACTGGAAACTCCACAACTAGAAACTCCACAACTAGAGACTCCACAACTCGAAACTCCACAACTAGAAACTCCACAACTAGAAACTCCACAACTGGAAACTCCACAACAAGATACTCCGCAACTAGAAACTCCACAACTAGGGACTCCGCAACTAGAAACTCCACAACTAGAAACTCCACAACTGGAAACTCCACTACTAGATACTCCACAACTGGAAACTCGGCAACTAGAAACTCCACAACTAGAGACTCCACAACTTGAAACTCCACAACTAGAGACTCTGCAACTAGAAACTCCACAACTAGAAACTCCACAGCTTGAGACTCCGCAACTTTAAACTCCACAAATTGAAACTTCGCAACTAGAAACTCCGCAACTAGGGACTCCACAACTAGAAACTCCACAACTAGAAACTCCACAACTCGAAACTCCACTACTAGATACTCCACAACTGGAAACTCGACAACTAGAAACTCCACATCTAGAGACTCCACAATTTGAAACTCCACAACTAGAGACTCTGCAACTAGAAACTCAACAACTAGGTACTCCACAACTGAACAACTAGAAACTCCACAACTGGAAAATCCACAACTAGATACTCCACAACTAGAAAATCTACAACTAGAAACTCCACAACTATAGACTCCACAACTTGAAACTCCACAAGTTTAAACTCCACAACTTGAGACTCCACAAGTAGAAACTCCACAACTAGAAACTCCACAACTGGAAACTCCCCAACTAGAAACTCCGCAACTAGAAACTCCGCAACAGGAGACTCTAACACTAGAAACTCCACAACTAGAAACTTCAAAACTAGAAACTCCACAACTAGAAACTTCACAACTAGAAACTCCGCAACTAGAGACTCCACAACTAGAAACTCCACAACTTGAAACTCCACACCTAGAAACTCCACAACCAGAAACTCCACAACTAGAAACTCCGCAACTAGAAACTCCACAAATAGAGACTCGGCAACTAGAAATTTCATATCTAGAAACTCCACAACGAGAAACTGTAAAACTAGACTTCACAACTAGAAACTCAACAATTAGAAACTCCACAACTAAAAACTCCACAACTGGAAACTCCACAACTTGAGACTCCGCAACTTGAAACTCCACAACAATAAACTCCGCTATTAAAAACTCCGCAACTAGAAACTCCGCAACTAGAAACTCCACAACTTGAAACTCCACAACTAGATACTCCACAACTGGAAACTCCACAACTAGATACTTCACAAATGGAAACTCCACAACTAGATACTCCACAACTGGAAACTCCACAACTAGAGACTCCACAACTTGAAACTCCACAACTAGAAACTCCACAACTAGAAACTCTGCAACTAGAGACTCCACAACTAGAAACTCCACAACTAGAAACTCCGCAACTAGAAACTCCACAACTAGAAACTCCACAACTAGAAACTCCACAACTAGAAACTCCACAACTAGAGATTCCGCAACTAGAAACTCCACAACCAGAGACTCCGCAACTAGAAACTCCGCAGCTAGAAACTCCACAAATAGAAACTCCGCAACTAGAAACTCCGCAGCTAGAAACTACACAACTAGAGACTCCACAAATAGAAACTCCACAACTAGAAACTCCACAACTGGAAACTCCCCAACTAGAAACTCCGCAACTAGAAACTCCGCAACAGGAGACTCTACAACTAGAAACTCCACGACTAGAAACTCCAAAACTAGAAACTCCACAACTCGAAACTCCAGAACTGGAAACTCCACAACTAGACACTCCACAACTAAAAACTCTTCAACTTGAAACTCCGCAACTAGAAACTCCGCAACTAGAAACTTCACAACTTAAAACTCCACAAGTAGATACTCCACAACTGGAAACTCCACAACTTGATACTCCACAACTGGAAACTCCACAACTAGATACTTCACAACTGGAAACTCCACAACTAGAGATTCCGCAACTAGAAACTCCACAACCAGAGACTCCGCAACTAGAAACTCCGCAGCTAGAAACTCCACAAATAGAAACTCCGCAACTAGAAACTCCGCAGCTAGAAACTACACAACTAGAGACTCCACAAATAGAAACTCCACAACTAGAAACTCCACAACTGGAAACTCCCCAACTAGAAACTCCGCAACTAGAAACTCCGCAACAGGAGACTCTACAACTAGAAACTCCACGACTAGAAACTCCAAAACTAGAAACTCCACAACTCGAAACTCCACAACTGGAAACTCCACAACTAGACACTCCACAACTAAAAACTCTTCAACTTGAAACTCCTCAACTAGAAACTCCACAACCAGAAACTTCCCAACTAGAAACTCCGCAACAGGAGACTCTACAACTAGAAACTCCACAACTAGAAACTCCAAAACGAGAAACTCCACAACTAGAAACTCCACAAGTTTAAAGTCCACAACTTGAGACTCCACAACTAGAAACTCCACAACCAGAAACTCCACAACTAGAAACTCCGCAACTAGAAACTCCGCAACTAGAAACTCCACAACTAGAAACTCCACAACTAGAAACTCCACAACTAGAGATTCCGCAACTAGAAAATCCACAACCAGAGACTCCGCAACTAGAAACTCCGCAGCTAGAAACTCCACAAATAGAAACTCCGCAACTAGAAACTCCGCAGCTAGAAACTACACAACTAGAGACTCCACAAATAGAAACTCCACAACTAGAAACTCCACAACTGGAAACTCCCCAACTAGAAACTCCGCAACTAGAAACTCCGCAACAGGAGACTCTACAACTAGAAACTCCACGACTAGAAACTCCAAAACTAGAAACTCCACAACTCGAAACTCCACAACTGGAAACTCCACAACTAGACACTCCACAACTAAAACTCTTCAACTTGAAACTCCTCAACTAGAAACTCCACAACCAGAAACTTCACAACTAGAAACTCCGCAACTAGAAACTCCGCAACAGGAGACTCTACAACTAGAAGCTCCACAACTAGAAACTCCAAAACGAGAAACTCCACAACTAGAAACTCCACAAGTTTAAAGTCCACAACTTGAGACTCCACAACTAGAAACTCCACAACTTGAAACTCCTCAACTAGAAACTCCACAACCAGAAACTCCACAACTAGAAACTCCGCAACTAGAAACTCCGCAACTAGAGACTCCACAACTAGAAACTCCACAACTAGAAACTCCACAACTACAAACTCCACAAATACAGACTCGGCAACTAGAAATTCCATATCTAGAAACTCCACAACTAGTAACTGCAAAACTAGAGACTTCACAACTAGAAACTCAACAACTAGAAACTCCACAACTAAAAACTCCACAACTGGAAACTCCAAAACTTGAGACTCCGCAACTTGAAACTTCACATCTAGAAACTCCGCTATTAAAAACTCCGCAACTAGAAACTCCGCAACTAGAATCTTCACAACTTAAAACTCCACAACTAGATACTCAACAACTGGAAACTCCACAACTAGATACTTCACAACTGGAAACTCCACAACTAGATACTCCACAACTGGAAACTCCACAACTAGAGACTCCACAACTCGAAACTCCACAACTAGAAACTCCACAACTAAAAACTCCACAACCAGAGACTCCACAGCGTCACAACTAGAAACTCCACAACTGGAAACTACACAACTAGATACTCTGCAACTAGAAACTCCACAACTAGAGACTCCACAACTTGAAACTCCACAACTTGAAACTCCACAACTTGAGACTCCACAACTAGAAACTCCACAACTTGAAACTCCGCAGCTTGAGACTCCGCAACTAGAAACTCCACAACTAGGGACTCCGCAACTAGAAACTCGGCAACTAGAAACTCCACAACTAGAGACTCCACAACTAGAAACTCCGCAACTAGAGACTCCACAACTAGAAACCCCACAACTAGAAACTCCACAACTTGAAACTCCATGAAAACAGACTCGGCAACTAGAAATTCCATATCTAGAAACTCCACAACTTGAAACTGCAAAACTAGAGACTTAACAACTAGAAACTCAACAACTAGAAACTCCACAACTAAAAATTCCACAACTGGAAACTCCACAACTTGAGACTCCGCAACTTGAAAATTCACAACTAGAAACTCCGCTATTAAAAACTCCGCAACTAGAAACTCCGCAACTAAAAACTCCACAACTTAAAACTCCACAACTAGATACTCCACAACTGGAAACTCCACAACTAGATACTTCACAACGGGAAACTCAACAACTAGATACTCCGCAACTGGAAACTCCACAACTAGAAACTCCACAACTAGAGACTCCACAACTCGAAACTCCACAACTAGAAACTCCACGAATAGAAACTCCACAACCAGAAACTCCACAAGTTTAAAGTCCACAACTTGAGACTCCACAACTAGAAACTCCACAACTTGAAACTCCTCAACTAGAAACTCCACAACTAGAAACTCCACAACTAGAGACTCTGCAACTAGAAACTCAACAACTAGATACTCCACAACTGAACAACTAGAAACTCCACAACGGGAAAATCCACAACTAGATACTCCACAACTAGAAAATCTACAACTAGAAACTCCACAACTATAGACTCCACAACTTGAAACTCCACAAGTTTAAACTCCACAACTTGAGACTCCACAAGTAGAAACTCCACAACTAGAAACTCCACAACTGGAAACTCCCCAACTAGAAACTCCGCAACTAGAAACTCCGCAACAGGAGACTCTAACACTAGAAACTCCACAACTAGAAACTTCACAACTAGAAACTCCGCAACTAGAGACTCCACAACTAGAAACTCCACAACTTGAAACTCCACAACTAGAAACTCCACAACCAGAAACTCCACAACTAGAAACTCCGCAACTAGAAACTCCACAAATAGAGACTCGGCAACTAGAAATTTCATATCTAGAAACTCCACAACGAGAAACTGTAAAACTAGACTTCACAACTAGAAACTCAACAACTAGAAACTCCACAACTAAAAACTCCACAACTGGAAACTCCACAACTTGAGACTCCGCAACTTGAAACTCCACAACAATAAACTCCGCTATTAAAAACTCCGCAACTAGAAACTCCGCAACTAGAAACTCCACAACTTGAAACTCCACAACTAGATACTCCACAACTGGAAACTCCACAACTAGATACTTCACAAATGGAAACTCCACAACTAGATACTCCACAACTGGAAACTCCACAACTAGAAACTCCACAACTAGAGACTCCACAACTCGAAACTCCACAACTAGAAACTCCACAACTAGAAACTCCACAACTGGAAACTCCACAACAAGATACTCCGCAACTAGAAACTCCACAACTAGGGACTCCGCAACTAGAAACTCCACAACTAGAAACTCCACAACTGGAAACTCCACTACTAGATACTCCACAACTGGAAACTCGGCAACTAGAAACTCCACAACTAGAGACTCCACAACTTGAAACTCCACAACTAGAGACTCTGCAACTAGAAACTCCACAACTAGAAACTCCACAGCTTGAGACTCCGCAACTTGAAACTCCACAAATTGAAACTTCGCAACTAGAAACTCCGCAACTAGGGACTCCACAACTAGAAACTCCACAACTAGAAACTCCACAACTCGAAACTCCACTACTAGATACTCCACAACTGGAAACTCGACAACTAGAAACTCCACATCTAGAGACTCCACAATTTGAAACTCCACAACTAGAGACTCTGCAACTAGAAACTCAACAACTAGGTACTCCACAACTGAACAACTAGAAACTCCACAACTGGAAAATCCACAACTAGATACTCCACAACTAGAAAATCTACAACTAGAAACTCCACAACTATAGACTCCACAACTTGAAACTCCACAAGTTTAAACTCCACAACTTGAGACTCCACAAGTAGAAACTCCACAACTAGAAACTCCACAACTGGAAACTCCCCAACTAGAAACTCCGCAACTAGAAACTCCGCAACAGGAGACTCTAACACTAGAAACTCCACAACTAGAAACTTCAAAACTAGAAACTCCACAACAAGAAACTTCACAACTAGAAACTCCGCAACTAGAGACTCCACAACTAGAAACTCCACAACTTGAAACTCCACACCTAGAAACTCCACAACCAGAAACTCCACAACTAGAAACTCCGCAACTAGAAACTCCACAAATAGAGACTCGGCAACTAGAAATTTCATATCTAGAAACTCCACAACGAGAAACTGTAAAACTAGACTTCACAACTAGAAACTCAACAATTAGAAACTCCACAACTAAAAACTCCACAACTGGAAACTCCACAACTTGAGACTCCGCAACTTGAAACTCCACAACAATAAACTCCGCTATTAAAAACTCCGCAACTAGAAACTCCGCAACTAGAAACTCCACAACTTGAAACTCCACAACTAGATACTCCACAACTGGAAACTCCACAACTAGATACTTCACAAATGGAAACTCCACAACTAGATACTCCACAACTGGAAACTCCACAACTAGAGACTCCACAACTTGAAACTCCACAACTAGAAACTCCACAACTAGAAACTCTGCAACTAGAGACTCCACAACTAGAAACTCCACAACTAGAAACTCCGCAACTAGAAACTCCACAACTAGAAACTCCACAACTAGAAACTCCACAACTAGAAACTCCACAACTAGAGATTCCGCAACTAGAAACTCCACAACCAGAGACTCCGCAACTAGAAACTCCGCAGCTAGAAACTCCACAAATAGAAACTCCGCAACTAGAAACTCCGCAGCTAGAAACTACACAACTAGAGACTCCACAAATAGAAACTCCACAACTAGAAACTCCACAACTGGAAACTCCCCAACTAGAAACTCCGCAACTAGAAACTCCGCAACAGGAGACTCTACAACTAGAAACTCCACGACTAGAAACTCCAAAACTAGAAACTCCACAACTCGAAACTCCAGAACTGGAAACTCCACAACTAGACACTCCACAACTAAAAACTCTTCAACTTGAAACTCCTCAACTAGAAACTCTACAACCAGAAACTTCACAACTAGAAACTCCGCAACAGGAGACTCTACAACTAGAAACTCCACAACTAGAAACTCCAAAACGAGAAACTCCACAACTAGAAACTCCACAAGTTTAAAGTCCACAACTTGAGACTCCACAACTAGAAACTCCACAACTTGAAACTCCTCAACTAGAAACTCCACAACCAGAAACTCCACAACTAGAAACTCCGCAACTAGAAACTCCGCAACTAGAGACTCCACAACTAGAAACTCCACAACCTGAAACTCCACAACTACAAACTCCACAAATACAGACTCAACAACTAGAAATTCCATATCTAGAAACTCCACAACTAGTAACTGCAAAACTAGAGACTTCATAACTAGAAACTCAACAACTAGAAACTCCACAACTAAAAACTCCACAACTGGAAACTCCACAACTGGAAACTCCACAACTTGAGACTCCGCAACTTGAAACTTCACATCTAGAAACTCCGCTATTAAAAACTCCGCAACTAGAAACTCCGCAACTAGAAACTTCACAACTTAAAACTCCACAACTAGATACTCCACAACTGGAAACTCCACAACTAGATACTTCACAACTGGAAACTCCACAACTAGATACTCCACAACTCGAAACTCCACAACTGGAGACTCAACAACTCGAAACTCCACAACTAGAAACTCCACAACTAAAAACTCCACAACCAGAGACTCCACAGCTTCACAACTAGAAACTCCACAACTGGAAACTCCACAACTAGATACTCTGCAACTAGAAACTCCACAACTAGAGACTCCACAACTTGAAACTCCACAACTTGAAACTCCACAACTTGAGACTCCACAACTAGAAACTCCACAACTTGAAACTCCGCAGCTTGAGACTCCGCACCTGAAACTCCACAACTAGGGACTCCGCAACTAGAAACTCCACAACTAGAAACTCCACAACTGGAAACTCCACTACTAGATACTCCACAACTGGAAACTCGGCAACTAGAAACTCCACAACTAGAGACTCCACAACTTGAAACTCCACAACTAGAGACTCTGCAACTAGAAACTCCACAACTCGAAACTCCACAACTGGAAACTCCACAACTAGAAACTCCACAACTAGAAACTCCGCAACTAGAAACTCCGCAACTAGAGACTCCACAACTAGAAACTCCACAACTAGAAACTCCAAAACGAGAAACTCCACAACTAGAAACTCCACAAGTTTAAAGTCCACAACTTGAGACTCCACAACTAGAAACTCCACAACTTG
This sequence comes from Rhipicephalus microplus, assembly GCF_043290135.1. Classification (NCBI taxonomy): domain Eukaryota; kingdom Metazoa; phylum Arthropoda; class Arachnida; order Ixodida; family Ixodidae; genus Rhipicephalus; species Rhipicephalus microplus. Next base: position 854,940 of record NW_027464670.1, read on the forward strand.
AAACTCCTCAACTAGAAACTCCACAACCAGAAACTCCACAACTAGAAACTCCGCAACTAGAAACTCTGCAACTAGAGACTCCACAACTAGAAACTCCACAACCTGAAACTCCACAACTACAAACTCCACAAATACAGACTCGGGAACTAGAAATTCCATATCTAGAAACTCCACAACTAGTAACTGCAAAACTAGAGACTTCACAACTAGAAACTCAACAACTAGAAACTCCACAACTAAAAACTCCACAACTAGAAACTGCACAACTTGAGACTCCGCAACTTGAAACTTCACAACTAGAAACTCCACTATTAAAAACTCCGCAACTAGAAACTCCGCAACTAGAAACTTCACAACTTAAAACTCCACAACTAGATACTCCACAACTGGAAACTCCACAACTAGAAACTCCACAACTGGAAACTCCACAACTAGATACTCTGCAACTAGAAACTCCACAACTAGAGACTCAACAACTTGAAACTCCACAACTTGAAACTCCACAACTTGAGACTCCACACCTAGAAACTCCACAACTTGAAACTCTGCAGCTTGAGACTCCGCAACTAGAAACTCCACAACTAGGGACTCCGCAACTAGAAACTCCACAACTAGAAACTCCACAACTGGAAACTCCACTACTAGAAACTCCACAACCAGAAACTCCACAACTAGAAACTCCGCAACTAGAAACTCTGCAACTAGAGACTCCACAACTAGAAACTCCACAACCTGAAACTCCACAACTACAAACTCCACAAATACAGACTCGGGAACTAGAAATTCCATATCTAGAAACTCCACAACTAGTAACTGCAAAACTAGAGACTTCACAACTAGAAACTCAACAACTAGAAACTCCACAACTAAAAACTCCACAACTAGAAACTGCACAACTTGAGACTCCGCAACTTGAAACTTCACAACTAGAAACTCCACTATTAAAAACTCCGCAACTAGAAACTCCGCAACTAGAAACTTCACAACTTAAAACTCCACAACTAGATACTCCACAACTGGAAACTCCACAACTAGAAACTCCACAACTGGAAACTCCACAACTAGATACTCTGCAACTAGAAACTCCACAACTAGAGACTCAACAACTTGAAACTCCACAACTTGAAACTCCACAACTTGAGACTCCACACCTAGAAACTCCACAACTTGAAACTCTGCAGCTTGAGACTCCGCAACTAGAAACTCCACAACTAGGGACTCCGCAACTAGAAACTCCACAACTAGAAACTCCACAACTGGAAACTCCACTACTAGATACTCCACAACTGGAAACTCGGCAACTAGAAACTCCACAACTAGAGACTCCACAACTTGAAACTCCACAACTAGAGACTCTGCAACTAGAAACTCCACAACTCGAAACTCCACAACTGGAAACTCCACAACTAGAAACTCCACAGCTTGAGACTCCACAACTTGAAACTCTACAACTTGAAACTTCGCAACTAGAAACTCCGCAACTAGGGACTCCACAACTAGAAACTCCACAACTAGAAACTCCACAACTCGAAACTCTACTACTAGATACTCCACAACTGGAAACTCGACAACTAGAAACTCCACATCTAGAGACTCCACAATTTGAAACTCCACAACTAGAGACTCTGCAACTAGAAACTCAACAACTAGATACTCCACAACTGAACAACTAGAAACTCCACAACTGGAAAATCCACAACTAGATACTCCACAACTAGAAAATCTACAACTAGAAACTCCACAACTATAGACTCCACAACTTGAAACTCCACAAGTTTAAACTCCACAACTTGAGACTCCACAAGTAGAAACTCCACAACTAGAAACTCCACAACTGGAAACTCCCCAACTAGAAACTCCGCAACTAGAAACTCCGCAACAGGAGACTCTAACACTAGAAACTCCACAACTAGAAACTTCAAAACTAGAAACTCCACAACTAGAAACTTCACAACTAGAAACTCCGCAACTAGAGACTCCACAACTAGAAACTCCACAACTTGAAACTCCACAACTAGAAACTCCACAACCAGAAACTCCACAACTAGAAACTCCGCAACTAGAAACTCCACAAATAGAGACTCGGCAACTAGAAATTTCATATCTAGAAACTCCACAACGAGAAACTGTAAAACTAGACTTCACAACTAGAAACTCAACAACTAGAAACTCCACAATTAAAAACTCCACAACTGGAAACTCCACAACTTGAGACTCCGCAACTTGAAACTCCACAACAATAAACTCCGCTATTAAAAACTCCGCAACTAGAAACTCCGCAACTAGAAACTCCACAACTTGAAACTCCACAACTAGATACTCCACAACTGGAAACTCCACAACTAGATACTTCACAAATGGAAACTCCACAACTAGATACTCCACAACTAGAAACTCCACAACTAGAAACTCCACAACTGGAAACTCCACAACTAGATACTCCGCAACTAGAAACTCCACAACTAGAGACTCCACAACTTGAAACTCCACAACTAGAGACTCCGCAACTAGAAACTCCGCAGCTAGAAACTCCACAACTAGAAACTCCGCAGCTAGAAACTACACAACTAGAGACTCCACAAATAGAAACTCCACAACTAGAAACTCCACAACTAAAAACTCCACAACTGGAAACTCCACAACTTGAGACTCCGCAACTTGAAACTTCACATCTAGAAACTCCGCTATTAAAAACTCCGCAACTAGAAACTCCGCAACTAGAAACTTCACAAGTTAAAACTCCACAACTAGATACTCCACAACTGGAAACTCCCCAACTAGAAACTCCGCAACTAGAAACTCCGCAACAGGAGACTCTACAACTAGAAACTCCACGACTAGAAACTCCAAAACTAGAAACTCCACAACTCGAAACTCCACAACTGGAAACTCCACAACTAGACACTCCACAACTAAAAACTCTTCAACTTGAAACTCCTCAACTAGAAACTCCACAACCAGAAACTTCACAACTAGAAACTCTGCAACAGTAGACTCTACAACTAGAAACTCCACAACTAGAAACTCCAAAACGAGAAACTCCACAACTAGAAACTCCACAAGTTTAAAGTCCAGAACTTGAGACTCCACAACTAGAAACTCCACAACTTGAAACTCCTCAACTAGAAACTCCACAACCAGAAACTCCACAACTACAAACTCCGCAACTAGAAACTCCGCAACTAGAGACTCCACAACTAGAAACTCCACAACCTGAAACTCCACAACTACAAACTCCACAAATACAGACTCGGCAACTAGAAATTCCATATCTAGAAACTCCACAACTAGTAACTGCAAAACTAGAGACTTCACAACTAGAAACTCAACAACTAGAAACTCCACAACTAAAAACTCCACAACTGGAAACTCCACAACTTGAGACTCCGCAACTTGAAACTTCACATCTAGAAACTCCGCTATTAAAAACTCCGCAACTAGAAACTCCGCAACTAGAAACTTCACAACTTAAAACTCCACAACTAGAGACTCCACAACTTGAAACTCCACAACTTGAAACTCCACAACTTGAGACTCCACACATAGAAACTCCACAACTTGAAACTCCGCAGCTTGAGACTCCGCAACTAGAAACTCCACAACTAGGGACTCCGCAACTAGAAACTCCACAACTAGAAACTCCACAACTGGAAACTCCACTACTAGATACTCCACAACTGGAAACTCGGCAACTAGAAACTCCACAACTAGAGACTCCACAACTTGAAACTCCACAACTAGAGACTCTGCAACTAGAAACTCCACAACTGGAAACTCCACAACTAGAAACTCCACCACTGGAAACTCCACAACTAGATACTCTGCAACTAGAAACTCCACAACTAGAGACTCCACAACTTGAAACTCCACAACTTGAAAATCCACAACTTGAGACTCCACAACTAGAAACTCCACAACTTGAAACTCCGCAGCTTGAGACTCCGCAACTAGAAACTCCACAACTAGGGACTCCGCAACTAGAAACTCCACTACTAGATACTCCACAACTGGAAACTCGGCAACTAGAAACTCCACAACTAGAGACTCCACAACTTGAAACTCCACAACTAGAGACTCTGCAACTAGAAACTCCACAACTAGAAACTCCACAGCTTGAGACTCCGCAACTTGAAACTCCACAAATTGAAACTTCGCAACTAGAAACTCCGCAACTAGGGACTCCACAACTAGAAACTCCACAACTAGAAACTCCACAACTCGAAACTCCACTACTAGATACTCCACAACTGGAAACTCGACAACTAGAAACTCCACATCTAGAGACTCCACAATTTGAAACTCCACAACTAGAGACTCTGCAACTAGAAACTCAACAACTAGGTACTCCACAACTGAACAACTAGAAACTCCACAACTGGAAAATCCACAACTAGATACTCCACAACTAGAAAATCTACAACTAGAAACTCCACAACTATAGACTCCACAACTTGAAACTCCACAAGTTTAAACTCCACAACTTGAGACTCCACAAGTAGAAACTCCACAACTAGAAACTCCACAACTGGAAACTCCCCAACTAGAAACTCCGCAACTAGAAACTCCGCAACAGGAGACTCTAACACTAGAAACTCCACAACTAGAAACTTCAAAACTAGAAACTCCACAACTAGAAACTTCACAACTAGAAACTCCGCAACTAGAGACTCCACAACTAGAAACTCCACAACTTGAAACTCCACACCTAGAAACTCCACAACCAGAAACTCCACAACTAGAAACTCCGCAACTAGAAACTCCACAAATAGAGACTCGCCAACTAGAAATTTCATATCTAGAAACTCCACAACGAGAAACTGTAAAACTAGACTTCACAACTAGAAACTCAACAATTAGAAACTCCACAACTAAAAACTCCACAACTGGAAACTCCACAACTTGAGACTCCGCAACTTGAAACTCCACAACAATAAACTCCGCTATTAAAAACTCCGCAACTAGAAACTCCGCAACTAGAAACTCCACAACTTGAAACTCCACAACTAGATACTCCACAACTGGAAACTCCACAACTAGATACTCCACAACTGGAAACTCCACAACTAGATACTTCACAACTGGAAACTCCACAACTAGATACTCCACAACTGGAAACTCCACAACTAGAGACTTCACAACTAGAAACTCAACAACTAGAAACTCCACAACTAAAAACTCCACAACTGGAAACTCCACAACTTGAGACTCCGCAACTTGAAACTTCACAACTAGAAACTCCGCTATTAAAAACTCCGCAACTAGAAACTCCGCAACTAGAAACTTCACAACTTAAAACTCCACAACTAAATACTCCACAACTGGAAACTCCACAACTGGAAACTCCACAACTAGATAATCTGCAACTAGAAACTCCACAACTAGAGACTCCACAACTTGAAACTCCACAACTTGAAACTCCACAACTTGAGACTCCACACCTAGAAACTCCACAACTTGAAACTCCGCAGCTTGAGACTCCGCAACTAGAAACTCCACAACTAGGGACTCCGCAACTAGAAACTCCACAACTAGAAACTCCACAACTGGAAACTCCACTACTAGATACTCCACAACTGGAAACTCGGCAACTAGAAACTCCACAACTAGAGACTCCACAACTTGAAACTCCACAACTAGAGACTCTGCAACTAGAAACTCCACAACTCGAAACTCCACAACTGGAAACTCCACAACTAGAAACTCCACAGCTTGAGACTCCACAACTTGAAACTCCACAACTTGAAACTTCGCAACTAGAAACTCCGCAACTAGGGACTCCACAACTAGAAACTCCACAACTAGAAACTCCACACCTCGAAACTCTACTACTAGATACTCCACAACTGGAAACTCGACAACTAGAAACTCCACATCTAGAGACTCCACAATTTGAAACTCCACAACTAGAGACTCTGCAACTAGAAACTCAACAACTAGATACTCCACAACTGAACAACTAGAAACTCCACAACTGGAAAATCCACAACTAGATACTCCACAACTAGAAAATCTACAACTAGAAACTCCACAACTATAGACTCCACAACTTGAAACTCCACAAGTTTAAACTCCACAACTTGAGACTCCACAAGTAGAAACTCCACAACTAGAAACTCCACAACTGGAAACTCCCCAACTAGAAACTCCGCAACTAGAAACTCCGCAACAGGAGACTCTAACACTAGAAACTCCACAACTAGAAACTTCAAAACTATTAACTCCACAACTAGAAACTTCACAACTAGAAACTCCGCAACTAGAGACTCCACAACTAGAAACTCCACAACTTGAAACTCCACAACTAGAAACTCCACAACCAGAAACTCCACAACTAGAAACTCCGCAACTAGAAACTCCACAAATAGAGACTCGGCAACTAGAAATTTCATATCTAGAAACTCCACAACGAGAAACTGTAAAACTAGACTTCACAACTAGAAACTCAACAACTAGAAACTCCACAACTAAAAACTCCACAACTGGAAACTCCACAACTTGAGACTCCGCAACTTGAAACTCCACAACAATAAACTCCGCTATTAAAAACTCCGCAACTAGAAACTCCACAACTAGAAACTCCACAACTTGAAACTCCACAACTAGATACTCCACAACTGGAAACTCCACAACTAGATACTTCACAAATGGAAACTCCACAACTAGATACTCCACAACTGGAAACTCCACAACTAGAAACTCCACAACTAGAGACTCCACAACTCGAAACTCCACAACTAGAAACTCCACAACTAGAAACTCCACAACTGGAAACTCCACAACTAGATACTCCGCAACTAGAAACTCCACAACTAGAGACTCCACAACTTGAAACTCCACAACTAGAAACTCCACAACTAGAAACTCTGCAACTAGAGACTCCACAACTAGAAACTCCACAACTAGAAACTCCGCAACTAGAAACTCCACAACTATAAACTCCACAACTAGAAACTCCACAACTAGAGATTCCGCAACTAGAAACTCCACAACTAGAGGCTCCGCAACTAGAAACTCCGCAGCTAGAAACTCCACAAATAGAAACTCCGCAACTAGAAACTCCGCAGCTAGAAACTACACAACTAGAGACTCCACAAATAGAAACTCTACAACTAGAAACTCCACAACTGGAAACTCCCCAACTAGAAACTCCGCAACTAGAAACTCCGCAACAGGAGACTCTACAACTAGAAACTCCACGAATAGAAACTCCAAAACTAGAAACTCCACAACTCGAAACTCCACAACTGGAAACTCCACAACTAGACACTCCACAACTAAAAACTCTTCAACTTGAAACTCCTCAACTAGAAACTCCACAACCAGAAACTTCACAACTAGAAACTCCGCAACAGGAGACTCTACAACTAGAAACTCCACAACTAGAAACTCCAAAACGAGAAACTCCACAACTAGAAACTCCACAAGTTTAAAGTCCACAACTTGAGACTCCACAACTAGAAACTCCACAACTTGAAACTCCTCAACTAGAAACTCCACAACCAGAAACTCCACAACTACAAACTCCGCAACTAGAAACTCCGCAACTAGAGACTCCACAACTAGAAACTCCACAACCTGAAACTCCACAACTACAAACTCCACAAATACAGACTCGGCAACTAGAAATTCCATATCTAGAAACTCCACAACTAGTAACTGCAAAACTAGAGACTTCACAACTAGAAACTCAACAACTAGAAACTCCACAACTAAAAACTCCACAACTGGAAACTAGAGACTCACATCTAGAAACTCCGCTATTAAAAACTCCGCAACTAGAAACTCCGCAACTAGAAACTTCACAACTTAAAACACCACAACTAGATACTCCACAACTGGAAACTCCACAACTAGATACTCCACAACTGGAAACTCCACAACTAGATTCTTCACAACTGGAAACTCCACAACTAGATACTCCACAACTGGAAACTCCACAACTAGAGACTTCACAACTAGAAACTCAACAACTAGAAACTCCACAACTAAAAACTCCACAACCAGAGACCCCACAGCTTCACAACTAGAAACTCCACAACTTGAAACTCCACAACTAGATACTCTGCAACTAGAAACTCCACAACTAGAGACTCCACAACTTGAAACTCCACAACTTGAAACTGCACAACTTGAGACTCCACAACTAGAAACTCCACAACTTGAAACTCCGCAGCTCTAGACTCCGCAACTAGAAACTCCACAAATAGAGACTCGGCAACTAGAAATTTCATATCTAGAAACTCCACAACGAGAAACTGTAAAACTAGACTTCACAACTAGAAACTCAACAACTAGAAACTCCACAACTAAAAACTCCACAACTGGAAACTCCACAACTTGAGACTCCGCAACTTGAAACTCCACAACAATAAACTCCGCTATTAAAAACTCCGCAACTAGAAACTCCACAACTAGAAACTCCACAACTTGAAACTCCACAACTAGATACTCCACAACTGGAAACTCCACAACTAGATACTTCACAAATGGAAACTCCACAACTAGATACTCCACAACTGGAAACTCCACAACTAGAAACTCCACAACTAGAGACTCCACAACTCGAAACTCCACAACTAGAAACTCCACAACTAGAAACTTCAAAACTAGAAACTCCACAACTAGAAACTTCACAACTAGAAGCTCCGCAACTAGAGACTCCACAACTAGAAACTCCACAACTTGAAACTCCACAACTAGAAACTCCACAACCAGAAACTCCACAACTAGAAACTCCGCAACTAGAAACTCCACAAATAGAGACTCGGCAACTAGAAATTTCATATCTAGAAACTCCACAACGAGAAACTGTAAAACTAGACTTCACAACTAGAAACTCAACAACTAGAAACTCCACAACTAAAAACTCCAACCCTTGAGACTCCGCAACTTGAAACTCCACAACAATAAACTCCGCTATTAAAACTCCGCAACTAGAAACTCCGCAACTAGAAACTCCACAACTTGAAACTCCACAACTAGATACTCCACAACTGGAAACTCCACAACTAGATACTTCACAAAAGGAAACTCCACAACTAGATACTCCACAACTGGAAACTCCACAACTAGAAAATCCACAACTAGAGACTCCACAACTCGAAACTCCACAACTCGAAACTCCACAACTAGAAACTCCACAACTGGAAACTCCACAACTAGATACTCCGCAACTAGAAACTCCACAACTAGAGACTCCACAACTTGAAACTCCACAACTAGAAACTCCACAACTAGAAACTCTGCAACTAGAGACTCCACAACTAGAAACTCCACAACTAGAAACTCCTCAACTGGAAACTCCACAACTAGAAACTCCACAACTAGAAACTCCACAACTAGAAACTCCACAACTAGAGATTCCGCAACTAGAAACTCCACAACCAGAGACTCCGCAACTAGAAACTCCGCAGCTAGAAACTCCACAAATAGAAACTCCGCAACTAGAAACTCCGCAGCTAGAAACTCCCCAACTAGAAACTCCGCAACTAGAAACTCCGCAACAGGAGACTCTACAACTAGAAACTCCACGACTAGAAACTCCAAAACTAGAAACTTCAACACTCGAAACTCCACAACTGGAAACTCCACAACTAGACACTCCACAACTAAAAACTCTTCAACTTGAAACTCCTCAACTAGAAACTCCACAACCAGAAACTCCGCAACTAGAGACTCCTAAACTAGAAACTCCACAACTAGAAACTCCACAACTACAAACTCCACAAATACAGATTCGGCAACTAGAAATTCCATATCTAGAAACTCGACAGCTAGAAACTGCAAAACTAGAGACTTTACAACCAGAAACTCAACAACTAGAAACTCCACAACTAAAAACTCCACAACTGGAAACTCCACAACTTGAGACTCCGCAACTTGAAACTTCACAACTAGAAACTCCGCTATTAAAAACTCCGCAACTAGAAACTCCACAACTTAAAACTCCACAACTAGATACTCCACAACTGGAAACTCCACAACTAGATACTTCACAACTGGAAACTTCACAACTAGATACTCCACAACTAAAACTCCACAACTAGAAACTCCACAACTAGAGACTCCACAAGTCGAAACTCCACAACTAGAAACTCCACAACTAGAAACTCCACAACCAGAGACTCCGCGACTTCACAACTAGAAACTCCACAACTGGAAACTCCACAAATAGATACTCTGCAACTAGAAACTCCACAACTAGAGACTCCACAACTTGAAACTCCACAACTTTAAACTCCATAGCTTAAGACTCCACAACTGGAAACTCCACAACTTGAAACTCCACAGCTTGAGACTCCGCAACTAGAAACTCCACAACTAGGGACTCCTCAACTGGAAACTCCACTACTAGATACTCCACAACTGAAAACTCGGCAACTAGAAACTCCACAACTAGAGACTTCACAACTTGAAACTCCACAACTAGAGACTCTGCAACTAGAAACTCCACAACTCGAAACTCCACAACTGGAAACTCCACAACGAGACACTCGAACACAAAAAAATCTTCAACTAGAAACTCCTAAACTAGAGACTCCACAACTACAGAATCTAGAACTAGAGACTTCAAACTAGAAACTCAACAACTAGAAACTCCACAACTAAAAACTCAACAACTAGAAACTCCCCAGCTTGAGACTCCGCAACTTGAAACTCCACAACTAGAAACTCCGCAACTTGAAACTCCACAACTAGAAACTCCACAACTAGAAACTCCACAACTAGAAACTTCACAACTCGAAACTCCACTACTAGATACTCCACAACTGAAAACTTGACAACTAGAAACTTCACATCTAGAGACTCCACAACTTGAAACTCCACAACTAGAGACTCTGCAACAAGAAACTCAACAACTAGAGACTCCGCAACTCAACAACTAAAAACTCCACAACTGGAAAATCCACAACTAGATACTCCACAACTAGAAAATCTACAACTAGAAACTCCACAACTATAGACTCCACAACTTGAAACTCCACAAGTTTAAACTCCACAACTTGAGACTCCACAACTAGAAACTCCGCAACTAGAAACTCCACAACTGGAAACTCCCCAACTAGAAACTCCGCAACTAGAAACTCCGCAACAGGAGACTCTACAACTAGAAACTCCACAACTAGAAACTCGAAAACTAGAAACTCCACAACTACAAACTTCACAACTAGAAACTCCGCAACTAGAGACTCCACAACTAGAAACTTCACAACTTGAAACTCCTCAAATAGAAACTCCACAACCAGAAACTCCACAACTAGAAACTCCGCAACTAGAAACTCCGCAACTAGAGACTCCACAACTATAAACTCCACAACTAGAAACTCCACAACTTCAAACTCCATTAAAACAGACTCGGCAACTAGAAATTCCATATCTAGAAACTCCACAACTAGAAACTGCAAAACTAGAGACTTCACAACTAGAAACTCAACAACTAGAAACTCCACAACTAAAAACTCCACAACTGGAAACTCCACAACTTGAGACTCCGCAACTTGAAACTTCACAACTAGAAACTCCACTATTAAAAACTCCGCAACTAGAAACTCCGCAACTAAAAACTCCACAACTTAAAACTCCACAACTAGATACTCCACAACTGGAAACTCCACAACTAGATACTTCACAACTGGAAACTCCACAACTAGATACTCCACAACTGGAAACTCCACAACTAGAAACTCCACAACTAGAGACTCCACAACTCGAAACTCCACAACTAGAAACTCCACAACCAGAAACTCCGCAACTCCACAACTAGAAACTCCACAACTGGAAACTCCACAACTAGATACTCTGCAACTAGAAACTCCACAACTAGAGACTCCACAACTTGAAACTCCACAACTCTAAGCTCCACAACTTGAGACTCCACAACTAGAAACTCCGAAACTTGAAACTCCGCAGCTTGAGACTCCGCAACTAGAAATTCCACAACTAGGAACTCCGCAACTAGAAACTCCACAGCTAGAAACTCCACAACATTAAACTCCACTACTAGATACTCCACAACTTGAAACTCCACAACTAGAAACTCTGCAACTAGAAACTCCACAACTAGAAACTCCACAACTGGAATTCCACAACTAGACACTCCACAACAAAAAACTCTTCAACTAGAAACTCCTAAACTAGAGGCTCCACAACTAGAGAATCTACAACTAGAGACTTCAAACTAGAAACTCAACAACTAGAAACTCCACAACTAAAAACTCAACAACTAGAAACTCCACAGCTTGAGACTCCGCAACTTGAAACTCCACAACTAGAAACTCCGCAACTAGAAACTCCACAACTAGGGACTCCACAACTAGAAACTCCACAACTAGAAACTCCACAACTCGAAACTCCACTACTAGATACTCCACAACTGGAAACTCGACAACTAGAAACTCCACATCTAGAGACTCCACAACTTGAAACTCCACAACTAGAGACTCCACAACTTGAAACTCCACAAGTTTAAACTCCACAACTTGAGACTCCACAACTAGAAACTCCACAACTAGAAACTCCACAACTGGAAACTCCCCAACTAGAAACTCCGCAACTAGAAACTCCGCAACAGGAGACTCTACAACTAGAAACTCCACAACTAGAAACTCAAAAACTAGAAACTCCGCAACTAGAAACTCCGCAACTAGAGACTCCACAACTAGAAACTCCACAACTAGAAACTCCACAACTTCAAACTCCATTAAAACAAACTCGGCAACTAGAAATTCCATATCTAGAAACTCCACAACTAGAAACTGCAAAACTAGAGACTTCACAACTAGAAACTCAACAACTAGAAACTCCACAACTAAAAACTCCACAACTGGAAACTCCACAACTTGGGACTCCGCAACTTGAAACTTCACAACTAGAAACTCCGCTATTAAAAACTCCGCAACTAGAAACTCCGCAACTAAAAACTCCACAACTTAAAACTCCACAACTAGATACTCCACAACTGGAAACTCCACAACTAGATACTTCACAACTGGAAACTCCACAACTAGAAACTCCACAACTAGAGACTCCACAACTAGAAACTCCACAACTAGAAACTCCACAACTAGAAACTCCACAACCAGAAACTCCGCAACTCCACAACTAGAAACTCCACAACTGGAAACTCCATAACTAGATACTCTGCAACTAGAAACTCCACAACTAGAGACTCCACAACTTGAAACTCCACAACTTTAAGCTCCACAACTTGAGACTGCTCAACTAGAAACTCCGCAACTTGAAACTCCGCAGCTTGAGACTCCGCAACTGGAAATTCCACAACTACGGACTCCGCCACTAGAAACTCCACAGCTAGAAACTCCACAACTGGAAACTCCACTACTAGATACTCCACAACTGGAAACTCGGCAACTAGAAACTCTACGACTAGAGACTCCACAACTTGAAACTCCACAACTAGAGACTCTGCAACTAGAAACTCCACAACTCGAAACTCCACAACTGGAAACTCCACAACTAGAAACTCAACAGCTTGAGACTCCGCAACTTGAAACTCCACAACTTGAAACTTCGCAACTAGAAACTCCGCAACTAGGGAATCCACAACTAGAAACTCCACAACTCGAAACTCCACTACTAGATACTCCACAACTGGAAACTCGACAACTAGAACTCCACATCTAGAGACTCCACAATTTGAAACTCCACAACTAGAGACTCTGCAACTAGAAACTCAACAACTAGATACTCCACAACTGAACAACTAGAAACTCCACAACTGGAAAATCCACAACTAGATACTCCACAACCTGAAAATCTACAACTAGAAACTCCACAACTATAGACTCCACAACTTGAAACTCCACAAGTTTAAACTCCACAACTTGAGACTCCACAAGTAGAAACTCCACAACTAGAAACTCCACAGCTGGAAACTCCCCAACTAGAAACTCCCCAACTAGAAACTCCGCAACAGGAGACTCTAACACTAGAAACTCCACAACTAGAAACTTCAAAACTAGAAACTCCACAACTAGAAACTTCACAACTAGAAACTCCGCAACTAGAGACTCCACAACTAGAAACTCCACAACTTGAAACTCCACAACTAGAAACTCCACAACCAGAAACTCCACAACTAGAAACTCCACAACTAGAAACTCCACAAATAGAGACTCGGCAACTAGAAATTTCATATCTAGAAACTCCACAACGAGAAACTGTAAAACTAGACTTCACAACTAGAAACTCAACAACTAGAAACTCCACAACTAAAAACTCCACAACTGGAAACTCCACAACTTGAGACTCCGCAACTTGAAACTCCACAACAATAAACTCCGCTATTAAAAACTCCGCAACTAGAAACTCCGCAACTAGAAACTCCACAACTTGAAACTCCACAACTAGATACTCCACAACTGGAAACTCCACAACAAGATACTTCACAAATGGAAACTCCACAACTAGATACTCCACAACTGGGAACTCCACAACTAGAAACTCCACAACTAGAGACTCCACAACTCGAAACTCCACAACTCGAAACTCCACAACTAAAAACTCCACAACTGGAAACTCCACAACTAGATACTCCGCAACTAGAAACTCAACAACTAGAAACTCCACAACTAAAAACTCCACAACTGGAAACTCCGCAACTTGAAACTTCACATCTAGAAACTCTGCAACTAGAAACTCCGCAACTAGAAACTCCGCAACTAGAATCTTCACAACTTAAAACTCCACAACTAGATACTCAACAACTGGAAACTCCACAACCAGATACTTCACAACTGGAAACTCCACAACTAGATACTCCACAACTGGAAACTCCACAACTAGAGACTCCACAACTCGAAACTCCACAACTAGAAACTCCACAACTAAAAACTCCACAACCAGAGACTCCACAGCTTCACAACTAGAAACTCCACAACTTGAAACTCCACAACTAGATACTCTGCAACTAGAAACTCCACAACTAGAGACTCCACAACTTGAAACTCCACAACTTGAAACTCCACAACTTGAGACTCCACAACTAGAAACTCCACAACTTGAAACTCCGCAGCTCTAGACTCCGCAACTAGAAACTCCACAACTAGGGACTCCGCAACTAGAAACTCCACAACTAGAAACTCCACAACTGGAAACTCCACTACTAGATACTCCACAACTGGAAACTCGGCAACTAGAAACTCCACAACTAGAGACTCCACAACTTGAAACTCCACAACTAGAGACTCTGCAACTAGAAACTCCACAACTCGAAACTACACAACTTTAAACTCCACAACTAGAAACTCCACAGCTTGAGACTCCGCAACTTGAAACTCCACAACTTGAAACTTCGCAACTAGAAACTCCGCAACTAGGGACTCCACAACTAGAAACTCCACAACTAGAAACTCCACAACTCGAAACTCCACTACTAGATACTCCACAACTGGAAACTCGACAACTAGAAACTCCACATCTAGAGACTCCACAATTTGAAACTCCACAGCTAGAGACTCTGCAACTAGAAACTCAACAACTAGATACTCCACAACTGAACAACTAGAAACTCCACAACTGGAAAATCCACAACTAGATACTCCACAACTAGAAAATCTACAACTAGAAACTCCACAACTATAGACTCCACAACTTGAAACTCCACAAGTTTAAACTCCACAACTTGAGACTCCACAAGTAGAAACTCTACAACTAGAAACTCCACAACTGGAAACTCCCCAACTAGAAACTCCGCAACAGGAGACTCTAACACTAGAAACTCCACAACTAGAAACTTCAAAACTAGAAACTCCACAACTAGAAACTTCACAACTAGAAACTCCGCAACTAGAGACTCCACAACTAGAAACTCCACAACTTGAAACTCCACAACTAGAAACTCCACAACCAGAAACTCCACAACTAGAAACTCCGCAACTAGAAACTCCACAAATTGAGACTCGGCAACTAGAAATTTCATATCTAGAAACTCCACAACGAGAAACTGGAAAACTAGACTTCACAACTAGAAACTCAACAACTAGAAACTCCACAACTAAAAACTCCAACCCTTGAGACTCCGCAACTTGAAACTCCACAACAATAAACTCCGCTAGTAAAACTCCGCAACTAGAAACTCCGCAACTAGAAACTCCACAACTTGAAACTCCACAACTAGATACTCCACAACTGGAAACTCCACAACTAGATACTTCACAAATGGAAACTCCACAACTAGATACTCCACAACTGGAAACTCCACAACTAGAAAATCCACAACAAGAGACTCCACAACTCGAAACTCCACAACTCGAAACTCCACAACTAGAAACTCCACAACTAGATACTCCGCAACTAGAAACTCCACAACTAGAGACTCCACAACTTGAAACTCCACAACTAGAAACTCCACAACTAGAAACTCTGCAACTAGAGACTCCACAACTAGAAACTCCACAACTAGAAACTCCTCAACTAGAAACTCCACAACTAGAAACTCCACAACTAGAAACTCCACAACTAGAAACTCCACAACTAGAGATTCCGCAACTAGAAACTCCACAACCAGAGACTCCGCAACTAGAAACTCCGCAGCTAGAAACTCCACAAATAGAAACTCCGCAACTAGAAACTCCGCAGCTAGAAACTACACAACTAGAGACTCCACAAATAGAAACTCCACAACTAGAAACTCCACAACTGGAAACTCCCCAACTAGAAACTCCGCAACTAGAAACTCCGCAACAGGAGACTCTACAACTAGAAACTCCACGACTAGAAACTCCAAAACTAGAAACTTCAACACTCGAAACTCCACAACTGGAAACTCCACAACTAGACACTCCACAACTAAAAACTCTTCAACTTGAAACTCCTCAACTAGAAACTCCACAACCAGAAACTTCACAACTAGAAACTCCGCAACTAGAAACTCCGCAACTAGAGACTCCTAAACTAGAAACTCCACAACTAGAAACTCCACAACTACAAACTCCACAAATACAGATTCGGCAACTAGAAATTCCATATCTAGAAACTCGACAGCTAGAAACTGCAAAACTAGAGACTACAACTAGAAACTCAACAACTAGAAACTCCACAACTAAAAACTCCACAACTGGAAACTCCACAACTTGAGACTCCGCAACTTGAAACTTCACAACTAGAAACTCCGCTATTAAAAACTCCGCAACTAGAAACTCCACAACTTAAAACTCCACAACTAGATACTCCACAACTGGAAACTCCACAACTAGATACTTCACAACTGGAAACTTCACAACTAGATACTCCACAACTAAAACTCCACAACTAGAAACTCCACAACTAGAGACTCCACAAGTCGAAACTCCACAACTAGAAACTCCACAACTAGAAACTCCACAACCAGAGACTCCGCGACTTCACAACTAGAAACTCCACAACTGGAAACTCCACAAATAGATACTCTGCAACTAGAAACTCCACAACTAGAGACTCCACAACTTGAAACTCCACAACTTTAAACTCCATAGCTTAAGACTCCACAACTGGAAACTCCACAACTTGAAACTCCACAGCTTGAGACTCCGCAACTAGAAACTTCACAACTAGGGACTCCTCAACTGGAAACTCCACTACTAGATACTCCACAACTGAAAACTCGGCAACTAGAAACTCCACAACTAGAGACTTCACAACTTGAAACTCCACAACTAGAGACTCTGCAACTAGAAACTCCACAACTGGAAACTCCACAACGAGACACTCGAACACAAAAAAATCTTCAACTAGAAACTCCTAAACTAGAGACTCCACAACTACAGAATCTAGAACTAGAGACTTCAAACTAGAAACTCAACAACTAGAAACTCCACAACTAAAAACTCAACAACTAGAAACTCCCCAGCTTGAGACTCCGCAACTTGAAACTCCACAACTAGAAACTCCGCAACTTGAAACTCCACAACTAGAAACTCCACAACTAGAAACTCCACAACTAGAAACTTCACAACTCGAAACTCCCCAACTAGAAACTCCGCAACTAGAAACTCCGCAACAGGAGACTCTACAACTAGAAACTCCACAACTAGAAACTCGAAAACTAGAAACTCCACAACTAGAAACTTCACAACTAGAAACTCCGCAACTAGAGACTCCATTACTAGAAACTTCACAACTTGAAACTCCTCAAATAGAAACTCCACAACCACAAACTCCACAACTAGAAACTCCGCAACTAGAAACTCCGCAACTAGAGACTCCACAACTAGAAACTCCACAACTAGAAACTCCACAACTTCAAACTCCATTAAAACAGACTCGGCAACTAGAAATTCCATATCTAGAAACTCCACAACTAGAAACTGCAAAACTAGAGACTTCACAACTAGAAACTCAACAACTAGAAACTCCACAACTAAAAACTCCACAACTGGAAACTCCACAACTTGAGACTCCGCAACTTGAAACTTCACAACTAGAAACTCCACTATTAAAAACTCCGCAACTAGAAACTCCGCAACTAAAAACTCCACAACTTAAAACTCCACAACTAGATACTCCACAACTGGAAACTCCACAACTAGATACTTCACAACTGGAAACTCCACAACTAGATACTCCACAACTCGAAACTCCACAACTAGAAACTCCACAACTAGAGACTCCACAACTCGAAACTCCACAACTAGAAACTCCACAACCAGAAACTCCGCAACTCCACAACTAGAAACTCCACAACTGGAAACTCCACAACTAGATACTCTGCAACTAGAAACTCCACAACTAGACACTCCACAACTTGAAACTCCACAACTCTAAGCTCCACAACTTGAGACTCCACAACTAGAAACTCCGCAACTTGAAACTCCGCAGCTTGAGACTCCGCAACTAGAAATTCCACAACTAGGGACTCCGCAACTAGAAACTCCACAGCTAGAAACTCCACAACATTAAACTCCACTACTAGATACTCCACAACTTGAAACTCCACAACTAGAAACTCTGCAACTAGAAACTCCACAACTCGAAACTCCACAACTGGAATTCCACAACTAGACACTCCACAACAAAAAACTCTTCAACTAGAAACTCCTAAACTAGAGGCTCCACAACTAGAGAATCTACAACTAGAGACTTCAAACTAGAAACTCAACAACTAGAAACTCCACAACTAAAAACTCAACAACTAGAAACTCCACAGCTTGAGACTCCGCAACTTGAAACTCCACAACTAGAAACTCCGCAACTAGAAACTCCACAACTAGGGACTCCACAACTAGAAACTCCACAACTAGAAACTCCACAACTCGAAACTCCACTACTAGATACTCCACAACTGGAAACTCGACAACTAGAAACTCCACATCTAGAGACTCCACAACTTGAAACTCCACAACTAGAGACTCCACAACTTGAAACTCCACAAGTTTAAACTCCACAACTTGAGACTCCACAACTAGAAACTCCACAACTAGAAACTCCACAACTGGAAACTCCCCAACTAGAAACTCCGCAACTAGAAACTCCGCAACAGGAGACTCTACAACTAGAAACTCCACAACTAGAAACTCAAAAACTAGAAACTCCACAAATAGAAACTTCACAACTAGAAACTCCGCAACTAGAGACTCCACAACTAGAAACTTCACAACTTGAAACTCCTGAAATAGATACTCCACAACCAGAAACTCCACAACTAGAAACTCCGCAACTAGAAACTCCGCAACTAGAGACTCCACAACTAGAAACTCCACAACTAGAAACTCCACAACTTCAAACTCCATTAAAACAGACTCGGCAACTAGAAATTCCATATCTAGAAACTCCACAACTAGAAACTGCAAAACTAGAGACTTCACAACTAGAAACTCAACAACTAGAAACTC
The DNA here is from genome assembly GCF_043290135.1 of Rhipicephalus microplus. Taxonomy (NCBI): domain Eukaryota; kingdom Metazoa; phylum Arthropoda; class Arachnida; order Ixodida; family Ixodidae; genus Rhipicephalus; species Rhipicephalus microplus. The sequence continues at coordinate 874,769 of NW_027464670.1, forward strand.
CACAACTAAAAACTCCACAACTGGAAACTCCACAACTTGGGACTCCGCAACTTGAAACTTCACAACTAGAAACTCCGCTATTAAAAACTCCGCAACTAGAAACTCCGCAACTAAAAACTCCACAACTTAAAACTCCACAACTAGATACTCCACAACTGGAAACTCCACAACTAGATACTTCACAACTGGAAACTCCACAACTAGAAACTCCACAACTAGAGACTCCACAACTCGAAACTCCACAACTAGAAACTCCACAACTAGAAACTCCACAACCAGAAACTCCGCAACTCCACAACTAGAAACTCCACAACTGGAAACTCCATAACTAGATACTCTGCAACTAGAAACTCCACAACTAGAGACTCCACAACTTGAAACTCCACAACTTTAAGCTCCACAACTTGAGACTGCACAACTAGAAACTCCGCAACTTGAAACTCCGCAGCTTGAGACTCCGCAACTGGAAATTCCACAACTACGGACTCCGCCACTAGAAACTCCACAGCTAGAAACTCCACAACTGGAAACTCCACTACTAGATACTCCACAACTGGAAACTCGGCAACTAGAAACTCTACGACTAGAGACTCCACAACTTGAAACTCCACAACTAGAGACTCTGCAACTAGAAACTCCACAACTCGAAACTCCACAACTGGAAACTCCACAACTAGAAACTCAACAGCTTGAGACTATGCAACTTGAAACTCCACAACTTGAAACTTCGCAACTAGAAACTCCGCAACTAGGGAATCCACAACTAGAAACTCCACAACTAGAAACTCCACAACTCGAAACTCCACTACTAGATACTCCACAACTGGAAACTCGACAACTAGAAACTCCACATCTAGAGACTCCACAATTTGAAACTCCACAACTAGAGACTCTGCAACTAGAAACTCAACAACTAGATACTCCGCAACTGAACAACTAGAAACTCCACAACTGGAAAATCCACAACTAGAAACTCCACAACTATAGACTCCACAACTTGAAACTCCACAAGTTTAAACTCCACAACTGAGACCCCACAAGTAGAAACTCCACAACTAGAAACTCCACAACTGGAAACTCCCCAACTAGAAACTGCGCAACTAGAAACTCCGCAACAGGAGACTCTACAACTAGAAACTCCACAACTAGAAACTTCAAAACTAGAAACTCCACAACTAGAAACTTCACAACTAGAAACTCCGCAACTAGAGACTCCACAACTAGAAACTCCACAACTTGAAACTCCACAACTAGAAACTCCACAACCAGAAACTCCACAACTAGAAACTCCGCAACTAGAAACTCCACAAATAGAGACTCGGCAACTAGAAATTTCATATCTAGAAACTCCACAACGAGAAACTGTAAAACTAGACTTCACAACTAGAAACTCAACAACTAGAAACTCCACAACTAAAAACTCCACAACTGGAAACTCCACAACTTGAGACTCCGCAACTTGAAACTCCACAACAATAAACTCCGCTATTAAAACTCCGCAACTAGAAACTCCGCAACTAGAAACTCCACAACTTGAAACTCCACAACTAGATACTCCACAACTGGAAACTCCACAACTAGATACTTCACAAATGGAAACTCCACAACTAGATACTCCACAACTGGAAACTCCACAACTAGAAACTCCACAACTAGAGACTCCACAACTCGAAACTCCACAACTAGAAACTCCACAACTAGAAACTCCACAACTGGAAACTCCCCAACTAGATACTCCGCAACTAGAAACTCCACAACTAGAGACTCCACAACTTGAAACTCCACAACTAGAAACTCCACAAATAGAAACTCTGCAACTAGAGACTCCACAACTAGAAACTCCACAACTAGAAACTCCGCAACTAGAAACTCCACAACTAGAAACTCCACAACTAGAAACTCCACAACTAGAAACTCCACAACTAGAGATTCCGCAACTAGAATCTCCACAACCAGAGACTCCGCAACTAGAAACTCCGCAGCTAGAAACTCCACAAATGGAAACTCCGCAACTAGAAACTCCGCAGCTAGAAACTACACAACTAGAGACTCCACAAATAGAAACTCCACAACTAGAAACTCCCCAACTGGAAACTCCCCAACTAGAAACTCCGCAACTAGAAACTCTGCAACAGAAGACTCTACAACTAGAAACTCCACGACTAGAAACTCCAAAACTAGAAACTCCACAACTCGAAACTCCACAACTGGAAACTCCACAACTAGACACTCCACAACTAAAAACTCTTCAACTTGAAACTCCTCAACTAGAAACTCCACAACCAGAAACTTCACAAATAGAAACTCCGCAACTAGAAACTCCACAACTAGAGACTCCTAAACTAGAAACTCCACAACTAGAAACTCCACAACTACAAACTACACAACTGGAAACTCCACAACTAGAGACTCCTCAACTCGAAACTCCACAACTAGAAACTCCACAACTAAAAACTCCACAACCAGAGACTCCACAGCTTCACAACTAGAAACTCCACAACTGGAAACCCCACAACTAGATACTCTGCAACTGGAAACTCCACAACTAGAGACTCCACAACTTGAAACTCCACAACTTGAAACTCCACAACTTGAGACTCCACAACTAGAAACTCCACAACTTGAAACTCCGCAGCTTGAGACTCCGCAACTAGAAACTCCACAACTAGGGACTCCGCAACTAGAAACTCCACAACTAGAAACTCCACAACTGGAAACCACTACTAGATACTCCACAACTGGAAACTCGGCAACTAGAAACTCCACAACTAGAGACTCCACAACTTGAAACTCCACAACTAGAGACTCTGCAACTAGAAACTCCACAACTCGAAATTCCACAACTGGAAACTCCACAACTAGAAACTCAACAGCTTGAGACTCCGCAACTTGAAACTCCACAACTTGAAACTTTGCAACTAGAAACTCCGCAACTAGGGACTCCTCAACTAGAAACTCCACAACTAGAAACTCCACAACTCGAAACTCCACTACTAGATACTCAACAACTGGAAACTCGACAACTTGAAACTCCACATCTAGAGACTCCACAATTTGAAACTCCACAACTAGAGACTCTGCAACTAGAAACTCAACAACTAGATACTCCGCAACTGAACAACTAGAAACTCCACAACTGGAAAATCCACAACTAGATACTCCACAACTTGAAACTCCACAAGTTTAAACTCCACAACTTGAGACTCCACAAGTAGAAACTCCACAACTAGAAACTCCACAACTGGAAACTCCCCAACTAGAAACTCCGCAACTAGAAACTCCGCAACAGGAGACTCTACAACTAGAAACTCCACAACTAGAAACTTCAAAACTAGAAACTCCACAACTAGAAACTTCACAACTAGAAACTCCGCAACTAGAGACTCCACAACTAGAAACTCCACAACTTGAAACTCCACAACTAGAAACTCCACAACCAGAAACTCCACAACTAGAAACTCCGCAACTAGAAACTCCACAAATAGAGACTCGGCAACTAGAAATTTCATATCTAGAAACTCCACAACGAGAAACTGTAAAACTAGACTTCACAATTAGAAACTCAACAACTAGAAACTCCACAACTAAAAACTCCTCAACTGGAAACTCCACAACTTGAGACTCCGCAACTTGAAACTCCACAACAATAAACTCCGCTATTAAAACTCCGCAACTAGAAACTCCGCAACTAGAAACTCCACAACTTGAATCTCCACAACTAGATACTCCACAACTGGAAACTCCACAACTAGATACTTCACAAATGGAAACTCCACAACTAGATACTCCACAACTGGAAACTCCACAACTAGAAACTCCACAACTAGAGACTCCACAACTCGAAACTCCACAACTAGAAACTCCACAACTAGAAACTCCACAACCGGAAACTCCACAACTAGATACTCCGCAACTAGAAACTCCACAACTAGAGACTCCACAACTTGAAACTCCACAACTAGAAACTCCACAAATAGAAACTCTGCAACTAGAGACTCCACAACTAGAAACTCCACAACTAGAAACTCCGCAACTAGAAACTCCACAACTAGAAACTCCACAACTAGAAACTCCACAACTAGAGATTCCGCAACTAGAAACTCCACAACCAGAGACTCCGCAACTAGAAACTCCGCAGCTAGAAACTCCAAAACTAGAAACTCCACAACTCGAAACTCCACAACTGGAAACTCCACAACTAGACACTCCACAACTAAAAACTCTTCAACTTGAAACTCCACAACTCGAAACTCCGCAACTAGAAACTCCGCAACTAGAGACTCCTAAACTAGAAACTCCACAACTAGAAACTCCACAACTACAAACTACACAAATACAGATTCGGCAACTAGAAATTCCATATCTAGAAACTCCAAAGCTAGAAACTGCAAAACTAGAGACTTTACAACTAGAAACTCAACAGCTAGAAACTCCACAACTGGAAACTCCACAACTAGATACTCCACAACTGGAAACTCCACAACTAGAGACTCCACAACTCGAAACTCCACAACTAGAAACTCCACAACTGAAAACTTCACAACCAGAGACTCCACAGCTTCACAACTAGAAACTCCACAACTGGAAACTCCACAACTAGATACTCTTCAACTAGAAACTCCACAACTAGAGACTCCACAACTTGAAACTCCACAACTTGAAACTCCACAACTTGAGACTCCACAACTAGAAACTCCACAACTTGAAACTCCGCAGCTTGAGACTCCGCAACTAGAAACTCCACAACTAGGGACTCCGCAACTAGAAACTCCACAACTAGAAACTCCACAACTTGAAACTCCACAACTGGAAACTCCACAACTAGAAACTCCACAGCTTGAGACTCCGCAACTTGAAACTCCACAACTTGAAACTTCGCAACTAGAAACTCCGCAACTAGGGACTCCACAACTAGAAACTCCACAACTAGAAACTCCACAACTCGAAACTCCACTACTAGATACTCCACAACTGGAAACTCGACAACTAGAAACTCCACATCTAGAGACTCCACAATTTGAAACTCCACAACTAGAGACTCTGCAACTAGAAACTCAACAACTAGGTACTCCACAACTGAACAACTAGAAACTCCACAACTGGAAAATCCACAACTAGATACTCCACAACTAGAAAATCTACAACTAGAAACTCCACAACTATAGACTCCACAACTTGAAACTCCACAAGTTTAAACTCCACAACTTGAGACTCCACAAGTAGAAACTCCACAACTAGAAACTCCACAACTGGAAACTCCCCAACTAGAAACTCCGCAACTAGAAACTCCGCAACAGGAGACTCTAACACTAGAAACTCCACAACTAGAAACTTCAAAACTAGAAACTCCACAACTAGAAACTTCACAACTAGAAACTCCGCAACTAGAGACTCCACAACTAGAAACTCCACAACTTGAAACTCCACAGCTAGAAACTCCACAACCAGAAACTCCACAACTAGAAACTCCGCAACTAGAAACTCCACAAATAGAGACTCGGCAACTAGAAATTTTATATCTAGAAACTCCACAACGAGAAACTGTAAAACTAGACTTCACAACTAGAAATTCAACAACTAGAAACTCCACAACTAAAAACTCCACAACTGGAAACTCCACAACTTCAGACTCCGCAACTTGAAACTCAACAACAATAAACTCCGCTATTAAAAACTCCGCAACTAGAAACTCCGCAACTAGAAACTCCACAACTTGAAACTCCACAACTAGATACTCCACAACTGGAAACTCCACAACTAGATACTTCACAAATGGAAACTCCACAACTAGATACTCCACAACTGGAAACTCCACAACTAGAAACTCCATAACTAGAGACTCCACAACTCGAAACTCCACAACTAGAAACTCCACAACTAGAAACTCCACAACTGGAAACTCCCCAACTAGATACTCCGCAACTAGAAACTCCACAACTAGAGACTCCACAACTTGAAACTCCACAACTAGAAACTCCACAAATAGAAACTCTGCAACTAGAGACTCCACAACTAGAAACTCCACAACTAGAAACTCCGCAACTAGAAACTCCACAACTAGAAACTCCACAACTAGAAACTCCACAACTAGAAACTCCACAACTAGAGATTCCGCAACTAGAATCTTCACAACCAGAGACTCCGCAACTAGAAACTCCGCAGCTAGAAACTCCACAAATAGAAACTCCGCAACTAGAAACTCCGCAGCTAGAAACTACACAACTAGAGACTCCACAAATAGAAACTCCACAACTAGAAACTCCCCAACTGGAAACTCCCCAACTAGAAACTCCGCAACTAGAAACTCTGCAACAGAAGACTCTACAACTAGAAACTCCACGACTAGAAACTCCAAAACTAGAAACTCCACAACTCGAAACTACACAACTGGAAACTCCACAACTAGACACTCCACAACTAAAAACTCTTCAACTTGAAACTCCTCAACTAGAAACTCCACAACCAGAAACTTCACAAATAGAAACTCCGCAACTAGAAACTCCACAACTAGAGACTCCTAAACTAGAAACTCCACAACTAGAAACTCCCCAACTAGAAACTCCGCAACTAGAAACTCTGCAACAGAAGACTCTACAACTAGAAACTCCACGACTAGAAACTCCAAAACTAGAAACTCCACAACTCGAAACTCCACAACTGGAAACTCCACAACTAGACACTCCACAACTAAAAACTCTTCAACTTGAAACTCCTCAACTAGAAACTCCACAACCAGAAACTCCACAACAAGATACTCCGCAACTAGAAACTCCACAACTAGGGATTCCGCAACTAGAAACTCCACAACTAGAAACTCCACAACTGGAAACTCCACTACTAGATACTCCACAACTGGAAACTCGGCAACTAGAAACTCCACAACTAGAGACTCCACAACTTGAAACTCCACAACTAGAGACTCTGCAACTAGAAACTCCACAACTAGAAACTCCACAGCTTGAGACTCCGCAACTTGAAACTCCACAAATTGAAACTTCGCAACTAGAAACTCCGCAACTAGGGACTCCACAACTAGAAACTCCACAACTAGAAACTCCACAACTCGAAACTCCACTACTAGATACTCCACAACTGGAAACTCGACAACTAGAAACTCCACATCTAGAGACTCCACAATTTGAAACTCCACAACTAGAGACTCTGCAACTAGAAACTCAACAACTAGGTACTCCACAACTGAACAACTAGAAACTCCACAACTGGAAAATCCACAACTAGATACTCCACAACTAGAAAATCTACAACTAGAAACTCCACAACTATAGACTCCACAACTTGAAACTCCACAAGTTTAAACTCCACAACTTGAGACTCCACAAGTAGAAACTCCACAACTAGAAACTCCACAACTGGAAACTCCCCAACTAGAAACTCCGCAACTAGAAACTCCGCAACAGGAGACTCTAACACTAGAAACTCCACAACTAGAAACTTCAAAACTAGAAACTCCACAACTAGAAACTTCACAACTAGAAACTCCGCAACTAGAGACTCCACAACTAGAAACTCCACAACTTGAAACTCCACACCTAGAAACTCCACAACCAGAAACTCCACAACTAGAAACTCCGCAACTAGAAACTCCACAAATAGAGACTCGGCAACTAGAAATTTCATATCTAGAAACTCCACAACGAGAAACTGTAAAACTAGACTTCACAACTAGAAACTCAACAATTAGAAACTCCACAACTAAAAACTCCACAACTGGAAACTCCACAACTTGAGACTCCGCAACTTGAAACTCCACAACAATAAACTCCGCTATTAAAAACTCCGCAACTAGAAACTCCGCAACTAGAAACTCCACAACTTGAAACTCCACAACTAGATACTCCACAACTGGAAACTCCACAACTAGATACTTCACAAATGGAAACTCCACAACTAGATACTCCACAACTGGAAACTCCACAACTAGAGACTCCACAACTTGAAACTCCACAACTAGAAACTCCACAACTAGAAACTCCACAACTGGAAACTCCACTAGTAGATACTCCACAACTGGAAACTCGGCAACTAGAAACTCCACAACTTGAAACTCCACAACTAGAGACTCTGCAACTAGAAACTCCACAACTTGAAACTCCACAACTGGAAACTCCACAACTAGAAACTCCACAGCTTGAGACTCCGCAACTTGAAACTCCACAACTTGAAACTTCGCAACTAGAAACTCCGCAACTAGGGACTCCACAACTAGAAACTCCACAACTAGAAACTCCACAACTCGAAACTCCACTACTAGATACTCCACAACTGGAAACTCGACAACTAGAAACTCCACATCTAGAGACTCCACAATTTGAAACTCCACAACTAGAGACTCTGCAACTAGAAACTCAACAACTAGGTACTCCACAACTGAACAACTAGAAACTCCACAACTGGAAAATCCACAACTAGATACTCCACAACTAGAAAATCTACAACTAGAAACTCCACAACTATAGACTCCACAACTTGAAACTCCACAAGTTTAAACTCCACAACTTGAGACTCCACAAGTAGAAACTCCACAACTAGAAACTCCACAACTGGAAACTCCCCAACTAGAAACTCCGCAACTAGAAACTCCGCAACAGGAGACTCTAACACTAGAAACTCCACAACTAGAAACTTCAAAACTAGAAACTCCACAACTAGAAACTTCACAACTAGAAACTCCGCAACTAGAGACTCCACAACTAGAAACTCCACAACTTGAAACTCCACAGCTAGAAACTCCACAACCAGAAACTCCACAACTAGAAACTCCGCAACTAGAAACTCCACAAATAGAGACTCGGCAACTAGAAATTTTATATCTAGAAACTCCACAACGAGAAACTGTAAAACTAGACTTCACAACTAGAAATTCAACAACTAGAAACTCCACAACTAAAAACTCCACAACTGGAAACTCCACAACTTCAGACTCCGCAACTTGAAACTCAACAACAATAAACTCCGCTATTAAAAACTCCGCAACTAGAAACTCCGCAACTAGAAACTCCACAACTTGAAACTCCACAACTAGATACTCCACAACTGGAAACTCCACAACTAGATACTTCACAAATGGAAACTCCACAACTAGATACTCCACAACTGGAAACTCCACAACTAGAAACTCCATAACTAGAGACTCCACAACTCGAAACTCCACAACTAGAAACTCCACAACTAGAAACTCCACAACTGGAAACTCCCCAACTAGATACTCCGCAACTAGAAACTCCACAACTAGAGACTCCACAACTTGAAACTCCACAACTAGAAACTCCACAAATAGAAACTCTGCAACTAGAGACTCCACAACTAGAAACTCCACAACTAGAAACTCCGCAACTAGAAACTCCACAACTAGAAACTCCACAACTAGAAACTCCACAACTAGAAACTCCACAACTAGAGATTCCGCAACTAGAATCTCCACAACCAGAGACTCCGCAACTAGAAACTCCGCAGCTAGAAACTCCACAAATAGAAACTCCGCAACTAGAAACTCCGCAGCTAGAAACTACACAACTAGAGACTCCACAAATAGAAACTCCACAACTAGAAACTCCCCAACTGGAAACTCCCCAACTAGAAACTCCGCAACTAGAAACTCTGCAACAGAAGACTCTACAACTAGAAACTCCACGACTAGAAACTCCAAAACTAGAAACTCCACAACTCGAAACTCCACAACTGGAAACTCCACAACTAGACACTCCACAACTAAAAACTCTTCAACTTGAAACTCCTCAACTAGAAACTCCACAACCAGAAACTTCACAAATAGAAACTCCGCAACTAGAAACTCCACAACTAGAGACTCCTAAACTAGAAACTCCACAACTAGAAACTCCACAACTACAAACTACACAACTGGAAACTCCACAACTAGAGACTCCTCAACTCGAAACTCCACAACTAGAAACTCCACAACTAAAAACTCCACAACCAGAGACTCCACAGCTTCACAACTAGAAACTCCACAACTGGAAACTCCACAACTAGATACTCTGCAACTAGAAACTCCACAACTAGAGACTCCACAACTTGAAACTCCACAACTTGAAACTCCACAACTTGAGACTCCACAACTAGAAACTCCACAACTTGAAACTCCGCAGCTTGAGACTCCGCAACTAGAAACTCCACAACTAGGGACTCCGCAACTAGAAACTCCACAACTAGAAACTCCACAACTGGAAACTCCACTTCTAGATACTCCACAACTGGAAACTCGGCAACTAGAAACTCCACAACTAGAGACTCCACAACTTGAAACTGCACAACTAGAGACTCTGCAACTAGAAATTCCACAACTCGAAATTCCACAACTGGAAACTCCACAACTAGAAACTCAACAGCTTGAGACTCCGCAACTTGAAACTCCACAACTTGAAACTTTGCAACTAGAAACTCCGCTACTAGGGACTCCTCAACTAGAAACTCCACAACTAAAAACTCCACAACTAGAAACTCCACAACTAGAAACTCCACAACTAGAGATTCCGCAACTAGAAACTCCACAACCAGAGACTCCGCAACTAGAAACTCCGCAGCTAGAAACTCCACAACTAGAAACTCCACGACTAGAAACTCCAAAACTAGAAACTCCACAACTCGAAACTACACAACTGGAAACTCCACAACTAGACACTCCACAACTAAAAACTCTTCAACTTGAAACTCCTCAACTAGAAACTCCACAACCAGAAACTTCACAAATAGAAACTCCGCAACTAGAAACTCCACAACTAGAGACTCCTAAACTAGAAACTCCACAACTAGAAACTCCCCAACTAGAAACTCCGCAACTAGAAACTCTGCAACAGAAGACTCTACAACTAGAAACTCCACGACTAGAAACTCCAAAACTAGAAACTCCACAACTCGAAACTCCACAACTGGAAACTCCACAACTAGACACTCCACAACTAAAAACTCTTCAACTTGAAACTCCTCAACTAGAAACTCCACAACCAGAAACTCCACAACAAGATACTCCGCAACTAGAAACTCCACAACTAGGGACTCCGCAACTAGAAACTCCACAACTAGAAACTCCACAACTGGAAACTCCACTACTAGATACTCCACAACTGGAAACTCGGCAACTAGAAACTCCACAACTAGAGACTCCACAACTTGAAACTCCACAACTAGAGACTCTGCAACTAGAAACTCCACAACTAGAAACTCCACAGCTTGAGACTCCGCAACTTGAAACTCCACAAATTGAAACTTCGCAACTAGAAACTCCGCAACTAGGGACTCCACAACTAGAAACTCCACAACTAGAAACTCCACAACTCGAAACTCCACTACTAGATACTCCACAACTGGAAACTCGACAACTAGAAACTCCACATCTAGAGACTCCACAATTTGAAACTCCACAACTAGAGACTCTGCAACTAGAAACTCAACAACTAGGTACTCCACAACTGAACAACTAGAAACTCCACAACTGGAAAATCCACAACTAGATACTCCACAACTAGAAAATCTACAACTAGAAACTCCACAACTATAGACTCCACAACTTGAAACTCCACAAGTTTAAACTCCACAACTTGAGACTCCACAAGTAGAAACTCCACAACTAGAAACTCCACAACTGGAAACTCCCCAACTAGAAACTCCGCAACTAGAAACTCCGCAACAGGAGACTCTAACACTAGAAACTCCACAACTAGAAACTTCAAAACTAGAAACTCCACAACTAGAAACTTCACAACTAGAAACTCCGCAACTAGAGACTCCACAACTAGAAACTCCACAACTTGAAACTCCACACCTAGAAACTCCACAACCAGAAACTCCACAACTAGAAACTCCGCAACTAGAAACTCCACAAATAGAGACTCGGCAACTAGAAATTTCATATCTAGAAACTCCACAACGAGAAACTGTAAAACTAGACTTCACAACTAGAAACTCAACAATTAGAAACTCCACAACTAAAAACTCCACAACTGGAAACTCCACAACTTGAGACTCCGCAACTTGAAACTCCACAACAATAAACTCCGCTATTAAAAACTCCGCAACTAGAAACTCCGCAACTAGAAACTCCACAACTTGAAACTCCACAACTAGATACTCCACAACTGGAAACTCCACAACTAGATACTTCACAAATGGAAACTCCACAACTAGATACTCCACAACTGGAAACTCCACAACTAGAGACTCCACAACTTGAAACTCCACAACTAGAAACTCCACAACTAGAAACTCCACAACTGGAAACTCCACTAGTAGATACTCCACAACTGGAAACTCGGCAACTAGAAACTCCACAACTTGAAACTCCACAACTAGAGACTCTGCAACTAGAAACTCCACAACTTGAAACTCCACAACTGGAAACTCCACAACTAGAAACTCCACAGCTTGAGACTCCGCAACTTGAAACTCCACAACTTGAAACTTCGCAACTAGAAACTCCGCAACTAGGGACTCCACAACTAGAAACTCCACAACTAGAAACTCCACAACTCGAAACTCCACTACTAGATACTCCACAACTGGAAACTCGACAACTAGAAACTCCACATCTAGAGACTCCACAATTTGAAACTCCACAACTAGAGACTCTGCAACTAGAAACTCAACAACTAGGTACTCCACAACTGAACAACTAGAAACTCCACAACTGGAAAATCCACAACTAGATACTCCACAACTAGAAAATCTACAACTAGAAACTCCACAACTATAGACTCCACAACTTGAAACTCCACAAGTTTAAACTCCACAACTTGAGACTCCACAAGTAGAAACTCCACAACTAGAAACTCCACAACTGGAAACTCCCCAACTAGAAACTCCGCAACTAGAAACTCCGCAACAGGAGACTCTAACACTAGAAACTCCACAACTAGAAACTTCAAAACTAGAAACTCCACAACTAGAAACTTCACAACTAGAAACTCCGCAACTAGAGACTCCACAACTAGAAACTCCACAACTTGAAACTCCACAGCTAGAAACTCCACAACCAGAAACTCCACAACTAGAAACTCCGCAACTAGAAACTCCACAAATAGAGACTCGGCAACTAGAAATTTTATATCTAGAAACTCCACAACGAGAAACTGTAAAACTAGACTTCACAACTAGAAATTCAACAACTAGAAACTCCACAACTAAAAACTCCACAACTGGAAACTCCACAACTTCAGACTCCGCAACTTGAAACTCAACAACAATAAACTCCGCTATTAAAAACTCCGCAACTAGAAACTCCGCAACTAGAAACTCCACAACTTGAAACTCCACAACTAGATACTCCACAACTGGAAACTCCACAACTAGATACTTCACAAATGGAAACTCCACAACTAGATACTCCACAACTGGAAACTCCACAACTAGAAACTCCATAACTAGAGACTCCACAACTCGAAACTCCACAACTAGAAACTCCACAACTAGAAACTCCACAACTGGAAACTCCCCAACTAGATACTCCGCAACTAGAAACTCCACAACTAGAGACTCCACAACTTGAAACTCCACAACTAGAAACTCCACAAATAGAAACTCTGCAACTAGAGACTCCACAACTAGAAACTCCACAACTAGAAACTCCGCAACTAGAAACTCCACAACTAGAAACTCCACAACTAGAAACTCCACAACTAGAAACTCCACAACTAGAGATTCCGCAACTAGAATCTCCACAACCAGAGACTCCGCAACTAGAAACTCCGCAGCTAGAAACTCCACAAATAGAAACTCCGCAACTAGAAACTCCGCAGCTAGAAACTACACAACTAGAGACTCCACAAATAGAAACTCCACAACTAGAAACTCCTCAACTGGAAACTCCCCAACTAGAAACTCCGCAACTAGAAACTCTGCAACAGAAGACTCTACAACTAGAAACTCCACGACTAGAAACTCCAAAACTAGAAACTCCACAACTCGAAACTCCACAACTGGAAACTCCACAACTAGACACTCCACAACTAAAAACTCTTCAACTTGAAACTCCTCAACTAGAAACTCCACAACCAGAAACTTCACAAATAGAAACTCCGCAACTAGAAACTCCACAACTAGAGACTCCTAAACTAGAAACTCCACAACTAGAAACTCCACAACTACAAACTACACAACTGGAAACTCCACAACTAGAGACTCCTCAACTCGAAACTCCACAACTAGAAACTCCACAACTAAAAACTCCACAACCAGAGACTCCACAGCTTCACAACTAGAAACTCCACAACTGGAAACTCCACAACTAGATACTCTGCAACTAGAAACTCCACAACTAGAGACTCCACAACTTGAAACTCCACAACTTGAAACTCCACAACTTGAGACTCCACAACTAGAAACTCCACAACTTGAAACTCCGCAGCTTGAGACTCCGCAACTAGAAACTCCACAACTAGGGACTCCGCAACTAGAAACTCCACAACTAGAAACTCCACAACTGGAAACTCCACTACTAGATACTCCACAACTGGAAACTCGGCAACTAGAAACTCCACAACTAGAGACTCCACAACTTGAAACTGCACAACTAGAGACTCTGCAACTAGAAACTCCACAACTCGAAATTCCACAACTGGAAACTCCACAACTAGAAACTCAACAGCTTGAGACTCCGCAACTTGAAACTCCACAACTTGAAACTTTGCAACTAGAAACTCCGCTACTAGGGACTCCTCAACTAGAAACTCCACAACTAAAAACTCCACAACTAGAAACTCCACAACTAGAAACTCCACAACTAGAGATTCCGCAACTAGAAACTCCACAACCAGAGACTCCGCAACTAGAAACTCCGCAGCTAGAAACTCCACAAATAGAAACTCCGCAACTAGAAACTCCGCAGCTAGAAACTACACAACTAGAGACTCCACAAATAGAAACTCCACAACTAGAAACTCCACAACTGGAAACTCCCCAACTAGAAACTCCGCAACTAGAAACTCCGCAACAGGAGACTCTACAACTAGAAACTCCACGACTAGAAACTCCAAAACTAGAAACTCCACAACTCGAAACTCCACAACTGGAAACTCCACAACTAGACACTCCACAACTAAAACTCTTCAACTTGAAACTCCTCAACTAGAAACTCCACAACCAGAAACTTCACAACTAGAAACTCCGCAACTAGAAACTCCGCAACAGGAGACTCTACAACTAGAAGCTCCACAACTAGAAACTCCAAAACGAGAAACTCCACAACTAGAAACTCCACAAGTTTAAAGTCCACAACTTGAGACTCCACAACTAGAAACTCCACAACTTGAAACTCCTCAACTAGAAACTCCACAACCAGAAACTCCACAACTAGAAACTCCGCAACTAGAAACTCCGCAACTAGAGACTCCACAACTAGAAACTCCACAACTAGAAACTCCACAACTACAAACTCCACAAATACAGACTCGGCAACTAGAAATTCCATATCTAGAAACTCCACAACTAGTAACTGCAAAACTAGAGACTTCACAACTAGAAACTCAACAACTAGAAACTCCACAACTAAAAACTCCACAACTGGAAACTCCAAAACTTGAGACTCCGCAACTTGAAACTTCACATCTAGAAACTCCGCTATTAAAAACTCCGCAACTAGAAACTCCGCAACTAGAATCTTCACAACTTAAAACTCCACAACTAGATACTCAACAACTGGAAACTCCACAACTAGATACTTCACAACTGGAAACTCCACAACTAGATACTCCACAACTGGAAACTCCACAACTAGAGACTCCACAACTCGAAACTCCACAACTAGAAACTCCACAACTAAAAACTCCACAACCAGAGACTCCACAGCGTCACAACTAGAAACTCCACAACTGGAAACTACACAACTAGATACTCTGCAACTAGAAACTCCACAACTAGAGACTCCACAACTTGAAACTCCACAACTTGAAACTCCACAACTTGAGACTCCACAACTAGAAACTCCACAACTTGAAACTCCGCAGCTTGAGACTCCGCAACTAGAAACTCCACAACTAGGGACTCCGCAACTAGAAACTCGGCAACTAGAAACTCCACAACTAGAGACTCCACAACTAGAAACTCCGCAACTAGAGACTCCACAACTAGAAACCCCACAACTAGAAACTCCACAACTTGAAACTCCATGAAAACAGACTCGGCAACTAGAAATTCCATATCTAGAAACTCCACAACTAGAAACTGCAAAACTAGAGACTTAACAACTAGAAACTCAACAACTAGAAACTCCACAACTAAAAATTCCACAACTGGAAACTCCACAACTTGAGACTACGCAACTTGAAAATTCACAACTAGAAACTCCGCTATTAAAAACTCCGCAACTAGAAACTCCGCAACTAAAAACTCCACAACTTAAAACTCCACAACTAGATACTCCACAACTGGAAACTCCACAACTAGATACTTCACAACGGGAAACTCAACAACTAGATACTCCGCAACTGGAAACTCCACAACTAGAAACTCCACAACTAGAGACTCCACAACTCGAAACTCCACAACTAGAAACTCCACGAATAGAAACTCCACAACCAGAAACTCCACAAGTTTAAAGTCCACAACTTGAGACTCCACAACTAGAAACTCCACAACTTGAAACTCCTCAACTAGAAACTCCACAACTAGAAACTCCACAACTAGAGACTCTGCAACTAGAAACTCAACAACTAGATACTCCACAACTGAACAACTAGAAACTCCACAACGGGAAAATCCACAACTAGATACTCCACAACTAGAAAAACTACAACTAGAAACTCCACAACTATAGACTCCACAACTTGAAACTCCACAAGTTTAAACTCCACAACTTGAGACTCCACAAGTAGAAACTCCACAACTAGAAACTCCACAACTGGAAACTCCCCAACTAGAAACTCCGCAACTAGAAACTCCACAACTTGAAACTCCACAACTAGATACTCCACAACTGGAAACTCCACAACTAGATACTTCACAAATGGAAACTCCACAACTAGATACTCCACAACTGGAAACTCCACAACTAGAGACTCCACAACTTGAAACTCCACAACTAGAAACTCCACAACTAGAAACTCCACAACTGGAAACTCCACTAGTAGATACTCCACAACTGGAAACTCGGCAACTAGAAACTCCACAACTTGAAACTCCACAACTAGAGACTCTGCAACTAGAAACTCCACAACTTGAAACTCCACAACTGGAAACTCCACAACTAGAAACTCCACAGCTTGAGACTCCGCAACTTGAAACTCCACAACTTGAAACTTCGCAACTAGAAACTCCGCAACTAGGGACTCCACAACTAGAAACTCCACAACTAGAAACTCCACAACTCGAAACTCCACTACTAGATACTCCACAACTGGAAACTCGACAACTAGAAACTCCACATCTAGAGACTCCACAATTTGAAACTCCACAACTAGAGACTCTGCAACTAGAAACTCAACAACTAGGTACTCCACAACTGAACAACTAGAAACTCCACAACTGGAAAATCCACAACTAGATACTCCACAACTAGAAAATCTACAACTAGAAACTCCACAACTATAGACTCCACAACTTGAAACTCCACAAGTTTAAACTCCACAACTTGAGACTCCACAAGTAGAAACTCCACAACTAGAAACTCCACAACTGGAAACTCCCCAACTAGAAACTCCGCAACTAGAAACTCCGCAACAGGAGACTCTAACACTAGAAACTCCACAACTAGAAACTTCAAAACTAGAAACTCCACAACTAGAAACTTCACAACTAGAAACTCCGCAACTAGAGACTCCACAACTAGAAACTCCACAACTTGAAACTCCACAGCTAGAAACTCCACAACCAGAAACTCCACAACTAGAAACTCCGCAACTAGAAACTCCACAAATAGAGACTCGGCAACTAGAAATTTTATATCTAGAAACTCCACAACGAGAAACTGTAAAACTAGACTTCACAACTAGAAATTCAACAACTAGAAACTCCACAACTAAAAACTCCACAACTGGAAACTCCACAACTTCAGACTCCGCAACTTGAAACTCAACAACAATAAACTCCGCTATTAAAAACTCCGCAACTAGAAACTCCGCAACTAGAAACTCCACAACTTGAAACTCCACAACTAGATACTCCACAACTGGAAACTCCACAACTAGATACTTCACAAATGGAAACTCCACAACTAGATACTCCACAACTGGAAACTCCACAACTAGAAACTCCATAACTAGAGACTCCACAACTCGAAACTCCACAACTAGAAACTCCACAACTAGAAACTCCACAACTGGAAACTCCCCAACTAGATACTCCGCAACTAGAAACTCCACAACTAGAGACTCCACAACTTGAAACTCCACAACTAGAAACTCCACAAATAGAAACTCTGCAACTAGAGACTCCACAACTAGAAACTCCACAACTAGAAACTCCGCAACTAGAAACTCCACAACTAGAAACTCCACAACTAGAAACTCCACAACTAGAAACTCCACAACTAGAGATTCCGCAACTAGAATCTCCACAACCAGAGACTCCGCAACTAGAAACTCCGCAGCTAGAAACTCCACAAATAGAAACTCCGCAACTAGAAACTCCGCAGCTAGAAACTACACAACTAGAGACTCCACAAATAGAAACTCCACAACTAGAAACTCCCCAACTGGAAACTCCCCAACTAGAAACTCCGCAACTAGAAACTCTGCAACAGAAGACTCTACAACTAGAAACTCCACGACTAGAAACTCCAAAACTAGAAACTCCACAACTCGAAACTCCACAACTGGAAACTCCACAACTAGACACTCTACAACTAAAAACTCTTCAACTTGAAACTCCTCAACTAGAAACTCCACAACCAGAAACTTCACAAATAGAAACTCCGCAACTAGAAACTCCACAACTAGAGACTCCTAAACTAGAAACTCCACAACTAGAAACTCCACAACTAGAAACTCCGCAACTAGAAACTCTGCAACAGAAGACTCTACAACTAGAAACTCCACGACTAGAAACTCCAAAACTAGAAACTCCACAACTCGAAACTCCACAACTGGAAACTCCACAACTAGACACTCCACAACTAAAAACTCTTCAACTTGAAACTCCTCAACTAGAAACTCCACAACCAGAAACTTCACAAATAGAAACTCCGCAACTAGATACTCCGCAACTAGAAACTCCACAACTAGAGACTCCACAACTTGAAACTCCACAACTAGAAACTTCACAACTAGAAACTCTGCAACTAGAGACTCCACAACTAGAAACTCCACAACTAGAAACTCCGCAACTAGAAACTCCACAACTAGAAACTCCACAACTAGAAACTCCACAACTAGAGATTCCGCAACTAGAAACTCCACAACCAGAGACTCCGCAACTAGAAACTCCGCAGCTAGAAACTCCACAAATAGAAACTCCGCAACTAGAAACTCCGCAGCTAGAAACTACACAACTAGAGACTCCACAAATAGAAACTCCACAACTAGAAACTCCACAACTGGAAACTCCCCAACTAGAAACTCCGCAACTAGAAACTCCGCAACAGGAGACTCTACAACTAGAAACTCCACGACTAGAAACTCCAAAACTAGAAACTCCACAACTCGAAACTCCACAACTGGAAACTCCACAACTAGACACTCCACAACTAAAAACTCTTCAACTTGAAACTCCTCAACTAGAAACTCCACAACCAGAAACTTCCCAACTAGAAACTCCGCAACAGGAGACTCTACAACTAGAAACTCCACAACTAGAAACTCCAAAACGAGAAACTCCACAACTTGAAACTCCACAAGTTTAAAGTCCACAACTTGAGACTCCACAACTAGAAACTCCACAACCAGAAACTCCACAACTAGAAACTCCGCAACTAGAAACTCCGCAACTAGAAACTCCACAACTAGAAACTCCACAACTAGAAACTCCACAACTAGAGATTCCGCAACTAGAAACTCCACAACCAGAGACTCCGCAACTAGAAACTCCGCAGCTAGAAACTCCACAAATAGAAACTCTGCAACTAGAAACTCCGCAGCTAGAAACTACACAACTAGAGACTCCACAAATAGAAACTCCACAACTAGAAACTCCACAACTGGAAACTCCCCAACTAGAAACTCCGCAACTAGAAACTCCGCAACAGGAGACTCTACAACTAGAAACTCCACGACTAGAAACTCCAAAACTAGAAACTCCACAACTCGAAACTCCACAACTGGAAACTCCACAACTAGACACTCCACAACTAAAACTCTTCAACTTGAAACTCCTCAACTAGAA
This sequence comes from Rhipicephalus microplus, assembly GCF_043290135.1. Classification (NCBI taxonomy): domain Eukaryota; kingdom Metazoa; phylum Arthropoda; class Arachnida; order Ixodida; family Ixodidae; genus Rhipicephalus; species Rhipicephalus microplus. The sequence goes on from NW_027464670.1 coordinate 895,052, forward strand.
ACTCCACAACCAGAAACTTCACAACTAGAAACTCCGCAACTAGAAACTCCGCAACAGGAGACTCTACAACTAGAAGCTCCACAACTAGAAACTCCAAAACGAGAAACTCCACAACTAGAAACTCCACAAGTTTAAAGTCCACAACTTGAGACTCCACAACTAGAAACTCCACAACTTGAAACTCCTCAACTAGAAACTCCACAACCAGAAACTCCACAACTAGAAACTCCGCAACTAGAAACTCCGCAACTAGAGACTCCACAACTAGAAACTCCACAACTAGAAACTCCACAACTACAAACTCCACAAATACAGACTCGGCAACTAGAAATTCCATATCTAGAAACTCCACAACTAGTAACTGCAAAACTAGAGACTTCACAACTAGAAACTCAACAACTAGAAACTCCACAACTAAAAACTCCACAACTGGAAACTCCAAAACTTGAGACTCCGCAACTTGAAACTTCACATCTAGAAACTCCGCTATTAAAAACTCCGCAACTAGAAACTCCGCAACTAGAATCTTCACAACTTAAAACTCCACAACTAGATACTCAACAACTGGAAACTCCACAACTAGATACTTCACAACTGGAAACTCCACAACTAGATACTCCACAACTGGAAACTCCACAACTAGAGACTCCACAACTCGAAACTCCACAACTAGAAACTCCACAACTAAAAACTCCACAACCAGAGACTCCACAGCGTCACAACTAGAAACTCCACAACTGGAAACTACACAACTAGATACTCTGCAACTAGAAACTCCACAACTAGAGACTCCACAACTTGAAACTCCACAACTTGAAACTCCACAACTTGAGACTCCACAACTAGAAACTCCACAACTTGAAACTCCGCAGCTTGAGACTCCGCAACTAGAAACTCCACAACTAGGGACTCCGCAACTAGAAACTCGGCAACTAGAAACTCCACAACTAGAGACTCCACAACTAGAAACTCCGCAACTAGAGACTCCACAACTAGAAACCCCACAACTAGAAACTCCACAACTTGAAACTCCATGAAAACAGACTCGGCAACTAGAAATTCCATATCTAGAAACTCCACAACTAGAAACTGCAAAACTAGAGACTTAACAACTAGAAACTCAACAACTAGAAACTCCACAACTAAAAATTCCACAACTGGAAACTCCACAACTTGAGACTCCGCAACTTGAAACTCCACAACAATAAACTCCGCTATTAAAAACTCCGCAACTAGAAACTCCGCAACTAGAAACTCCACAACTTGAAACTCCACAACTAGATACTCCACAACTGGAAACTCCACAACTAGATACTTCACAAATGGAAACTCCACAACTAGATACTCCACAACTGGAAACTCCACAACTAGAGACTCCACAACTTGAAACTCCACAACTAGAAACTCCACAACTAGGAACTCCACAACTGGAAACTCCACTAGTAGATACTCCACAACTGGAAACTCGGCAACTAGAAACTCCACAACTTGAAACTCCACAACTAGAGACTCTGCAACTAGAAACTCCACAACTTGAAACTCCACAACTGGAAACTCCACAACTAGAAACTCCACAGCTTGAGACTCCGCAACTTGAAACTCCACAACTTGAAACTTCGCAACTAGAAACTCCGCAACTAGGGACTCCACAACTAGAAACTCCACAACTAGAAACTCCACAACTCGAAACTCCACTACTAGATACTCCACAACTGGAAACTCGACAACTAGAAACTCCACATCTAGAGACTCCACAATTTGAAACTCCACAACTAGAGACTCTGCAACTAGAAACTCAACAACTAGGTACTCCACAACTGAACAACTAGAAACTCCACAACTGGAAAATCCACAACTAGATACTCCACAACTAGAAAATCTACAACTAGAAACTCCACAACTATAGACTCCACAACTTGAAACTCCACAAGTTTAAACTCCACAACTTGAGACTCCACAAGTAGAAACTCCACAACTAGAAACTCCACAACTGGAAACTCCCCAACTAGAAACTCCGCAACTAGAAACTCCGCAACAGGAGACTCTAACACTAGAAACTCCACAACTAGAAACTTCAAAACTAGAAACTCCACAACTAGAAACTTCACAACTAGAAACTCCGCAACTAGAGACTCCACAACTAGAAACTCCACAACTTGAAACTCCACAGCTAGAAACTCCACAACCAGAAACTCCACAACTAGAAACTCCGCAACTAGAAACTCCACAAATAGAGACTCGGCAACTAGAAATTTTATATCTAGAAACTCCACAACGAGAAACTGTAAAACTAGACTTCACAACTACAAATTCAACAACTAGAAACTCCACAACTAAAAACTCCACAACTGGAAACTCCACAACTTCAGACTCCGCAACTTGAAACTCAACAACAATAAACTCCGCTATTAAAAACTCCGCAACTAGAAACTCCGCAACTAGAAACTCCACAACTTGAAACTCCACAACTAGATACTCCACAACTGGAAACTCCACAACTAGATACTTCACAAATGGAAACTCCACAACTAGATACTCCACAACTGGAAACTCCACAACTAGAAACTCCATAACTAGAGACTCCACAACTCGAAACTCCACAACTAGAAACTCCACAACTAGAAACTCCACAACTGGAAACTCCCCAACTAGATACTCCGCAACTAGAAACTCCACAACTAGAGACTCCACAACTTGAAACTCCACAACTAGAAACTCCACAAATAGAAACTCTGCAACTAGAGACTCCACAACTAGAAACTCCACAACTAGAAACTCCGCAACTAGAAACTCCACAACTAGAAACTCCACAACTAGAAACTCCACAACTAGAAACTCCACAACTAGAGATTCCGCAACTAGAATCTCCACAACCAGAGACTCCGCAACTAGAAACTCCGCAGCTAGAAACTCCACAAATAGAAACTCCGCAACTAGAAACTCCGCAGCTAGAAACTACACAACTAGAGACTCCACAAATAGAAACTCCACAACTAGAAACTCCCCAACTGGAAACTCCCCAACTAGAAACTCCGCAACTAGAAACTCTGCAACAGAAGACTCTACAACTAGAAACTCCACGACTAGAAACTCCAAAACTAGAAACTCCACAACTCGAAACTCCACAACTGGAAACTCCACAACTAGACACTCCACAACTAAAAACTCTTCAACTTGAAACTCCTCAACTAGAAACTCCACAACCAGAAACTTCACAAATAGAAACTCCGCAACTAGAAACTCCACAACTAGAGACTCCTAAACTAGAAACTCCACAACTAGAAACTCCCCAACTAGAAACTCCGCAACTAGAAACTCTGCAACAGAAGACTCTACAACTAGAAACTCCACGACTAGAAACTCCAAAACTAGAAACTCCACAACTCGAAACTCCACAACTGGAAACTCCACAACTAGACACTCCACAACTAAAAACTCTTCAACTTGAAACTCCTCAACTAGAAACTCCACAACCAGAAACTTCACAAATAGAAACTCCGCAACTAGATACTCCGCAACTAGAAACTCCACAACTAGAGACTCCACAACTTGAAACTCCACAACTAGAAACTCCACAACTAGAAACTCTGCAACTAGAGACTCCACAACTAGAAACTCCACAACTAGAAACTCCGCAACTAGAAACTCCACAACTAGAAACTCCACAACTAGAAACTCCACAACTAGAGATTCCGCAACTAGAAACTCCACAACCAGAGACTCCGCAACTAGAAACTCCGCAGCTAGAAACTCCACAAATAGAAACTCCGCAACTAGAAACTCCGCAGCTAGAAACTACACAACTAGAGACTCCACAAATAGAAACTCCACAACTAGAAACTCCACAACTGGAAACTCCCCAACTAGAAACTCCGCAACTAGAAACTCCGCAACAGGAGACTCTACAACTAGAAACTCCACGACTAGAAACTCCAAAACTAGAAACTCCACAACTCGAAACTCCACAACTGGAAACTCCACAACTAGACACTCCACAACTAAAAACTCTTCAACTTGAAACTCCTCAACTAGAAACTCCACAACCAGAAACTTCCCAACTAGAAACTCCGCAACAGGAGACTCTACAACTAGAAACTCCACAACTAGAAACTCCAAAACGAGAAACTCCACAACTAGAAACTCCACAAGTTTAAAGTCCACAACTTGAGACTCCACAACTAGAAACTCCACAACCAGAAACTCCACAACTAGAAACTCCGCAACTAGAAACTCCGCAACTAGAAACTCCACAACTAGAAACTCCACAACTAGAAACTCCACAACTAGAGATTCCGCAACTAGAAACTCCACAACCAGAGACTCCGCAACTAGAAACTCCGCAGCTAGAAACTCCACAAATAGAAACTCCGCAACTAGAAACTCCGCAGCTAGAAACTACACAACTAGAGACTCCACAAATAGAAACTCCACAACTAGAAACTCCACAACTGGAAACTCCCCAACTAGAAACTCCGCAACTAGAAACTCCGCAACAGGAGACTCTACAACTAGAAACTCCACGACTAGAAACTCCAAAACTAGAAACTCCACAACTCGAAACTCCCCAACTGGAAACTCCACAACTAGACACTCCACAACTAAAACTCTTCAACTTGAAACTCCTCAACTAGAAACTCCACAACCAGAAACTTCACAACTAGAAACTCCGCAACTAGAAACTCCGCAACAGGAGACTCTACAACTAGAAGCTCCACAACTAGAAACTGCAAAACGAGAAACTCCACAACTAGAAACTCCACAAGTTTAAAGTCCACAACTTGAGACTCCACAACTAGAAACTCCACAACTTGAGACTCCACAACTAGAAACTCCACAACTTGAAACTCCGCAGCTTGAGACTCCGCAACTAGAAACTCCACAACTAGGGACTCCGCAACTAGAAACTCGGCAACTAGAAACTCCACAACTAGAGACTCCACAACTAGAAACTCCGCAACTAGAGACTCCACAACTAGAAACCCCACAACTAGAAACTCCACAACTTGAAACTCCATGAAAACAGACTCGGCAACTAGAAATTCCATATCTAGAAACTCCACAACTAGAAACTGCAAAACTAGAGACTTAACAACTAGAAACTCAACAACTAGAAACTCCACAACTAAAAATTCCACAACTGGAAACTCCACAACTTGAGACTCCGCAACTTGAAACTCCACAACAATAAACTCCGCTATTAAAAACTCCGCAACTAGAAACTCCGCAACTAGAAACTCCACAACTTGAAACTCCACAACTAGATACTCCACGACTGGAAACTCCACAACTAGATACTTCACAAATGGAAACTCCACAACTAGATACTCCACAACTGGAAACTCCACAACTAGAGACTCCACAACTTGAAACTCCACAACTAGAAACTCCACAACTAGAAACTCCACAACTGGAAACTCCACTAGTAGATACTCCACAACTGGAAACTCGGCAACTAGAAACTCCACAACTTGAAACTCCACAACTAGAGACTCTGCAACTAGAAACTCCACAACTTGAAACTCCACAACTGGAAACTCCACAACTAGAAACTCCACAGCTTGAGACTCCGCAACTTGAAACTCCACAACTTGAAACTTCGCAACTAGAAACTCCGCAACTAGGGACTCCACAACTAGAAACTCCACAACTAGAAACTCCACAACTCGAAACTCCACTACTAGATACTCCACAACTGGAAACTCGACAACTAGAAACTCCACATCTAGAGACTCCACAATTTGAAACTCCACAACTAGAGACTCTGCAACTAGAAACTCAACAACTAGGTACTCCACAACTGAACAACTAGAAACTCCACAACTGGAAAATCCACAACTAGATACTCCACAACTAGAAAATCTACAACTAGAAACTCCACAACTATAGACTCCACAACTTGAAACTCCACAAGTTTAAACTCCACAACTTGAGACTCCACAAGTAGAAACTCCACAACTAGAAACTCCACAACTGGAAACTCCCCAACTAGAAACTCCGCAACTAGAAACTCCGCAACAGGAGACTCTAACACTAGAAACTCCACAACTAGAAACTTCAAAACTAGAAACTCCACAACTAGAAACTTCACAACTAGAAACTCCGCCACTAGAGACTCCACAACTAGAAACTCCACAACTTGAAACTCCACAGCTAGAAACTCCACAACCAGAAACTCCACAACTAGAAACTCCGCAACTAGAAACTCCACAAATAGAGACTCGGCAACTAGAAATTTTATATCTAGAAACTCCACAACGAGAAACTGTAAAACTAGACTTCACAACTACAAATTCAACAACTAGAAACTCCACAACTAAAAACTCCACAACTGGAAACTCCACAACTTCAGACTCCGCAACTTGAAACTCAACAACAATAAACTCCGCTATTAAAAACTCCGCAACTAGAAACTCCGCAACTAGAAACTCCACAACTTGAAACTCCACAACTAGATACTCCACAACTGGAAACTCCACAAGTAGATACTTCACAAATGGAAACTCCACAACTAGATACTCCACAACTGGAAACTCCACAACTAGAAACTCCATAACTAGAGACTCCACAACTCGAAACTCCACAACTAGAAACTCCACAACTAGAAACTCCACAACTGGAAACTCCCCAACTAGATACTCCGCAACTAGAAACTCCACAACTAGAGACTCCACAACTTGAAACTCCACAACTAGAAACTCCACAAATAGAAACTCTGCAACTAGAGACTCCACAACTAGAAACTCCACAACTAGAAACTCCGCAACTAGAAACTCCACAACTAGAAACTCCACAACTAGAAACTCCACAACTAGAAACTCCACAACTAGAGATTCCGCAACTAGAATCTCCACAACCAGAGACTCCGCAACTAGAAACTCCGCAGCTAGAAACTCCACAAATAGAAACTCCGCAACTAGAAACTCCGCAGCTAGAAACTACACAACTAGAGACTCCACAAATAGAAACTCCACAACTAGAAACTCCCCAACTGGAAACTCCCCAACTAGAAACTCCGCAACTAGAAACTCTGCAACAGAAGACTCTACAACTAGAAACTCCACGACTAGAAACTCCAAAACTAGAAACTCCACAACTCGAAACTCCACAACTGGAAACTCCACAACTAGACACTCCACAACTAAAAACTCTTCAACTTGAAACTCCTCAACTAGAAACTCCACAACCAGAAACTTCCCAACTAGAAACTCCGCAACAGGAGACTCTACAACTAGAAACTCCACAACTAGAAACTCCAAAACGAGAAACTCCACAACTAGAAACTCCACAAGTTTAAAGTCCACAACTTGAGACTCCACAACTAGAAACTCCACAACCAGAAACTCCACAACTAGAAACTCCGCAACTAGAAACTCCGCAACTAGAAACTCCACAACTAGAAACTCCACAACTAGAAACTCCACAACTAGAGATTCCGCAACTAGAAACTCCACAACCAGAGACTCCGCAACTAGAAACTCCGCAGCTAGAAACTCCACAAATAGAAACTCCGCAACTAGAAACTCCGCAGCTAGAAACTACACAACTAGAGACTCCACAAATAGAAACTCCACAACTAGAAACTCCACAACTGGAAACTCCCCAACTAGAAACTCCGCAACTAGAAACTCCGCAACAGGAGACTCTACAACTAGAAACTCCACGACTAGAAACTCCAAAACTAGAAACTCCACAACTCGAAACTCCACAACTGGAAACTCCACAACTAGACACTCCACAACTAAAACTCTTCAACTTGAAACTCCTCAACTAGAAACTCCACAACCAGAAACTTCACAACTAGAAACTCCGCAACTAGAAACTCCGCAACAGGAGACTCTACAACTAGAAGCTCCACAACTAGAAACTCCAAAACGAGAAACTCCACAACTAGAAACTCCACAAGTTTAAAGTCCACAACTTGAGACTCCACAACTAGAAACTCCACAACTTGAAACTCCTCAACTAGAAACTCCACAACCAGAAACTCCACAACTAGAAACTCCGCAACTAGAAACTCCGCAACTAGAGACTCCACAACTAGAAACTCCACAACTAGAAACTCCACAACTACAAACTCCACAAATACAGACTCGGCAACTAGAAATTCCATATCTAGAAACTCCACAACTAGTAACTGCAAAACTAGAGACTTCACAACTAGAAACTCAACAACTAGAAACTCCACAACTAAAAACTCCACAACTGGAAACTCCAAAACTTGAGACTCCGCAACTTGAAACTTCACATCTAGAAACTCCGCTATTAAAAACTCCGCAACTAGAAACTCCGCAACTAGAATCTTCACAACTTAAAACTCCACAACTAGATACTCAACAACTGGAAACTCCACAACTAGATACTTCACAACTGGAAACTCCACAACTAGATACTCCACAACTGGAAACTCCACAACTAGAGACTCCACAACTCGAAACTCCACAACTAGAAACTCCACAACTAAAAACTCCACAACCAGAGACTCCACAGCGTCACAACTAGAAACTCCACAACTGGAAACTACACAACTAGATACTCTGCAACTAGAAACTCCACAACTAGAGACTCCACAACTTGAAACTCCACAACTTGAAACTCCACAACTTGAGACTCCACAACTAGAAACTCCACAACTTGAAACTCCGCAGCTTGAGACTCCGCAACTAGAAACTCCACAACTAGGGACTCCGCAACTAGAAACTCGGCAACTAGAAACTCCACAACTAGAGACTCCACAACTAGAAACTCCGCAACTAGAGACTCCACAACTAGAAACCCCACAACTAGAAACTCCACAACTTGAAACTCCATGAAAACAGACTCGGCAACTAGAAATTCCATATCTAGAAACTCCACAACTAGAAACTGCAAAACTAGAGACTTAACAACTAGAAACTCAACAACTAGAAACTCCACAACTAAAAATTCCACAACTGGAAACTCCACAACTTGAGACTCCGCAACTTGAAAATTCACAACTAGAAACTCCGCTATTGAAAACTCCGCAACTAGAAACTCCGCAACTAAAAACTCCACAACTTAAAACTCCACAACTAGATACTCCACAACTGGAAACTCCACAACTAGATACTTCACAATGGGAAACTCAACAACTAGATACTCCGCAACTGGAAACTCCACAACTAGAAACTCCACAACTAGAGACTCCACAACTCGAAACTCCACAACTAGAAACTCCACGAATAGAAACTCCACAACCAGAAACTCCACAAGTTTAAAGTCCACAACTTGAGACTCCACAACTAGAAACTCCACAACTTGAAACTCCTCAACTAGAAACTCCACAACTAGAAACTCCACAACTAGAGACTCTGCAACTAGAAACTCAACAACTAGATACTCCACAACTGAACAACTAGAAACTCCACAACTATAGACTCCACAACTTGAAACTCCACAAGTTTAAACTCCACAACTTGAGACTCCACAAGTAGAAACTCCACAACTAGAAACTCCACAACTGGAAACTCCCCAACTAGAAACTCCGCAACTAGAAACTCCGCAACAGGAGACTCTAACACTAGAAACTCCACAACTAGAAACTTCACAACTAGAAACTCCGCAACTAGAGACTCCACAACTAGAAACTCCACAACCTGAAACTCCACAACTAGAAACTCCACAACCAGAAACTTCACAACTAGAAACTCCGCAACTAGAAACTCCACAAATAGAGACTCGGCAACTAGAAATTTCATATCTAGAAACTCCACAACGAGAAACTGTAAAACTAGACTTCACAACTAGAAACTCAACAACTAGAAACTCCACAACTAAAAACTCCGCAACTTGAAACTCCACAACAATAAACTCCGCTATTAAAAACTCCGCAACTAGAAACTCCGCAACTAGAAACTCCACAACTTGAAACTCCACAACTAGATACTCCACAACTGGAAACTCCACAACTAGATACTTCACAAATGGAAACTCCACAACTAGATACTCCACAACTGGAAACTCCACAACTAGAAACTCCACAACTAGAGACTCCACAACTCGAAACTCCACAACTAGAAACTCCACAACTAGAAACTCCACAACTGGAAACTCCACAACAAGATACTCCGCAACTAGAAACTCCACAACTAGGGACTCCGCAACTAGAAACTCCACAACTAGAAACTCCACAACTGGAAACTCCACTACTAGATACTCCACAACTGGAAACTCGGCAACTAGAAACTCCACAACTAGAGACTCCACAACTTGAAACTCCACAACTAGAGACTCTGCAACTAGAAACTCCACAACTAGAAACTCCACAGCTTGAGACTCCGCAACTTGAAACTCCACAAATTGAAACTTCGCAACTAGAAACTCCGCAACTAGGGACTCCACAACTAGAAACTCCACAACTAGAAACTCCACAACTCGAAACTCCACTACTAGATACTCCAAAACTGGAAACTCGACAACTAGAAACTCCACATCTAGAGACTCCACAATTTGAAACTCCACAACTAGAGACTCTGCAACTAGAAACTCAACAACTAGGTACTCCACAACTGAACAACTAGAAACTCCACAACTGGAAAATCCACAACTAGATACTCCACAACTAGAAAATCTACAACTAGAAACTCCACAACTATAGACTCCACAACTTGAAACTCCACAAGTTTAAACTCCACAACTTGAGACTCCACAACTAGAAACTCCACAACTGGAAACTCCCCAACTAGAAACTCCGCAACTAGAAACTCCGCAACAGGAGACTCTAACACTAGAAACTCCACAACTAGAAACTTCAAAACTAGAAACTCCACAACTAGAAACTTCATTACTAGAAACTCCGCAACTAGAGACTCCACAACTAGAAACTCCACAACTTGAAACTCCACACCTAGAAACTCCACAACCAGAAACTCCACAACTAGAAACTCCGCAACTAGAAACTCCACAAATAGAGACTCGGCAACTAGAAATTTCATATCTAGAAACTCCACAACGAGAAACTGTAAAACTAGACTTCACAACTAGAAACTCAACAATTAGAAACTCCACAACTAAAAACTCCACAACTGGAAACTCCACAACTTGAGACTCCGCAACTTGAAACTCCACAACAATAAACTCCGCTATTAAAAACTCCGCAACTAGAAACTCCGCAACTAGAAACTCCACAACTTGAAACTCCACAACTAGATACTCCACAACTGGAAACTCCACAACTAGATACTTCACAAATGGAAACTCCACAACTAGATACTCCACAACTGGAAACTCCACAACTAGAGACTCCACAACTTGAAACTCCACAACTAGAAACTCCACAACTAGAAACTCCACAACTGGAAACTCCACTAGTAGATACTCCACAACTGGAAACTCGGCAACTAGAAACTCCACAACTTGAAACTCCACAACTAGAGACTCTGCAACTAGAAACTCCACAACTTGAAACTCCACAACTGGAAACTCCACAACTAGAAACTCCACAGCTTGAGACTCCGCAACTTGAAACTCCACAACTTGAAACTTCGCAACTAGAAACTCCGCAACTAGGGACTCCACAACTAGAAACTCCACAACTAGAAACTCCACAACTCGAAACTCCACTACTAGATACTCCACAACTGGAAACTCGACAACTAGAAACTCCACATCTAGAGACTCCACAATTTGAAACTCCACAACTAGAGACTCTGCAACTAGAAACTCAACAACTAGGTACTCCACAACTGAACAACTAGAAACTCCACAACTGGAAAATCCACAACTAGATACTCCACAACTAGAAAATCTACAACTAGAAACTCCACAACTATAGACTCCACAACTTGAAACTCCACAAGTTTAAACTCCACAACTTGAGACTCCACAAGTAGAAACTCCACAACTAGAAACTCCACAACTGGAAACTCCCCAACTAGAAACTCCGCAACTAGAAACTCCGCAACAGGAGACTCTAACACTAGAAACTCCACAACTAGAAACTCCACAACTGGAAACTCCACAACTAGAAACTCCATAACTAGAGACTCCACAACTCGAAACTCCACAACTAGAAACTCCACAACTAGAAACTCCACAACTGGAAACTCCCCAACTAGATACTCCGCAACTAGAAACTCCACAACTAGAGACTCCACAACTTGAAACTCCACAACTAGAAACTCCACAAATAGAAACTCTGCAACTAGAGACTCCACAACTAGAAACTCCACAACTAGAAACTCCACAACTAGAGATTCCGCAACTAGAATCTCCACAACCAGAGACTCCGCAACTAGAAACTCCGCAGCTAGAAACTCCACAAATAGAAACTCCGCAACTAGAAACTCCGCAGCTAGAAACTACACAACTAGAGACTCCACAAATAGAAACTCCACAACTAGAAACTCCCCAACTGGAAACTCCCCAACTAGAAACTCCGCAACTAGAAACTCTGCAACAGAAGACTCTACAACTAGAAACTCCACGACTAGAAACTCCAAAACTAGAAACTCCACAACTCGAAACTCCACAACTGGAAACTCCACAACTAGACACTCCACAACTAAAAACTCTTCAACTTGAAACTCCTCAACTAGAAACTCCACAACCAGAAACTTCACAAATAGAAACTCCGCAACTAGAAACTCCACAACTAGAGACTCCTAAACTAGAAACTCCACAACTAGAAACTCCACAACTACAAACTACACAACTGGAAACTCCACAACTAGAGACTCCTCAACTCGAAACTCCACAACTAGAAACTCCACAACTAAAAACTCCACAACCAGAGACTCCACAGCTTCACAACTAGATACTCTGCAACTAGAAACTCCACAACTAGAGACTCCACAACTTGAAACTCCACAACTTGAAACTCCACAACTTGAGACTCCACAACTGGAAACTCCACTACTAGATACTCCACAACTGGAAACTCGGCAACTAGAAACTCCACAACTAGAGACTCCACAACTTGAAACTCCACAACTAGAGACTCTGCAACTAGAAATTCCACAACTCGAAATTCCACAACTGGAAACTCCACAACTAGAAACTCAACAGCTTGAGACTCCGCAACTTGAAACTCCACAACTTGAAACTTTGCAACTAGAAACTCCGCAACTAGGGACTCCTCAACTAGAAACTCCACAACTAGAAACTCCACAACTCGAAACTCCACTACTAGATACTCAACAACTGGAAACTCGACAACTAGAAACTCCACATCTAGAGACTCCACAATTTGAAACTCCACAACTAGAGACTCTGCAACTAGAAACTCAACAACTAGATACTCCGCAACTGAACAACTAGAAACTCCACAACTGGAAAATCCACAACTAGATACTCCACAACTTGAAACTCCACAAGTTTAAACTCCACAACTTGAGACTCCACAAGTAGAAACTCCACAACTAGAAACTCCACAACTGGAAACTCCCCAACTAGAAACTCCGCAACTAGAAACTCCGCAACAGGAGACTCTACAACTAGAAACTCCACAACTAGAAACTTCAAAACTAGAAACTCCACAACTAGAAACTTCACAACTAGAAACTCCGCAACTAGAGACTCCACAACTAGAAACTCCACAACTTGAAACTCCACAACTAGAAACTCCACAACCAGAAACTCCACAACTAGAAACTCCGCAACTAGAAACTCCACAAATAGAGACTCGGCAACTAGAAATTTCATATCTAGAAACTCCACAACGAGAAACTGTAAAACTAGACTTCACAACTAGAAACTCAACAACAAGAAACTCCACAACTAAAAACTCCACAACTGGAAACTCCACAACTTGAGACTCCGCAACTTGAAACTCCACAACAATAAACTCCGCTATTAAAACTCCGCAACTAGAAACTCCGCAACTAGAAACTCCACAACTTGAAACTCCACAACTAGATACTCCACAACTGGAAACTCCACAACTAGATACTTCACAAATGGAAACTCCACAACTAGATACTCCACAACTGGAAACTCCACAACTAGAAACTCCACAACTAGAGACTCCACAACTCGAAACTCCACAACTAGAAACTCCACAACTAGAAACTCCACAACCGGAAACTCCACAACTAGATACTCCGCAACTAGAAACTCCACAACTAGAGACTCCACAACTTGAAACTCCACAACTAGAAACTCCACAAATAGAAACTCTGCAACTAGAGACTCCACAACTAGAAACTCCACAACTAGAAACTCCGCAACTAGAAACTCCACAACTAGAAACTCCACAACTAGAAACTCCACAACTAGAGATTCCGCAACTAGAAACTCCACAACCAGAGACTCCGCAACCAGAAACTCCGCAGCTAGAAACTCCAAAACTAGAAACTCCACAACTCGAAACTCCACAACTGGAAACTCCACAACTAGACACTCCACAACTAAAAACTCTTCAACTTGAAACTCCACAACTCGAAACTCCGCAACTAGAAACTCCGCAACTAGAGACTCCTAAACTAGAAACTCCACAACTAGAAACTCCACAACTACAAACTACACAAATACAGATTCGGCAACTAGAAATTCCATATCTAGAAACTCCAAAGCTAGAAACTGCAAAACTAGAGACTTTACAACTAGAAACTCAACAGCTAGAAACTCCACAACTAAAAACTCCACAACTGGAAACTCCACAACTTGAGACTCCGCAACTTTAAACTTCACAACTAGAAACTCCGCTATTAAAAACTCTGCAACTAGAAACTCCGCAACTAGAAACTCCACAACTTAAAACTCCACAACTAGATACTCCACAACTGGAAACTCCACAACTAGATACTTCACAACTGGAAACTTCACAACTAGATACTCCACAACTAAAAACTCCACAACTAGAAACTCCACAACTAGAGACTCCACAAGTCGAAACTCCACAACTAGAAACTCCACAACTAGAAACTCCACAACCAGAGACTCCGCGACTTCACAACTAGAAACTCCACAACTGGAAACTCCACAAATAGATACTCTGCAACTAGAAACTCCACAACTAGGGACTCCACAACTTGAAACTCCACAACTTTAAACTCCATAGCTTGAGACTCCACAACTGGAAACTCCACAACTTGAAACTCCACAGCTTGAGACTCCGCAACTAGAAACTCCACAACTAGGGACTCCACAACTGGAAACTCCACTACTAGATACTCCACAACTGAAAACTCGGCAACTAGAAACTCCACAACTAGAGACTCCACAACTTGAAACTCCACAACTAGAGACTCTGCAACTAGAAACTCCACAACTCGAAACTCCACAACTGGAAACTCCACAACGAGACACTCCACAACAAAAAACTCTTCAACTAGAAACTCCTAAACTAGAGACTTCTACAACTAGAGAATCTAGAACTAGAGACTTCAAACTAGAAACTCAACAACTAGAAACTCCACAACTAAAAACTCAACAACTAGAAACTCCCCAGCTTGAGACTCCGCAACTTGAAACTCCACAACTAGAAACTCCGCAACTTGAAACTCCACAACAAGGGACTCGACAACTAGAAACTCCACAACTAGAAACTTCACAACTCGAAACTCCACTACTAGATACTCCACAACTGGAAACTCGACAACCTGAAACTTCACATCTAGAGACTCCACAACTTGAAACTCCACAACTAGAGACTCTGCAACTAGAAACTCAACAACTAGAAACTCCACAACTGGAAAATCCACAACTAGATTCTCCACAACTAGAAAATCTACAACTAGAAACTCCACAACTTGAAACTCCACAAGTTTATACTCCACAACTTGAGACTCCACAACTAGAAAATCCGCAACTAGAAACTCCACAACTGGAAACACCCAACTAGAAACTCCGCAACTAGAAACTCCGCAACAGGAGACTCTACAACTAGAAACTCCACAACTAGAAACTCGAAAACTAGAAACTCCACAACTAGAAACTTCACAACTAGAAACTCCGCAACTAGAGACTCCACAACTAGAAACTTCACAACTTGAAACTCCTCAAATAGTAACTCCACAACCAGAAACTCCACAACTAGAAACTCCGCCACTAGAAACTCCGCAACTAGAGACTCCACAACTAGAAACTCCACAACTAGAAACTCCACAACTTCAAACTCCAATAAAACAGACTCGGCAACTAGAAATTCCATATCTAGAAACTCCACAACTAGAAACTGCAAAACTAGAGACTTCACAACTAGAAACTCAACAACTAGAAACTCCACAACTAAAAACTCCACAACTGGAAACTCCACAACTTGAGACTCCGCAACTTGAAACTTCACAACTAGAAACTCCACTATTAAAAACTCCGCAACTAGAAACTCCGCAACTAAAAACTCCACAACTTAAAACTCCACAACTAGATACTCCACAACTGGAAACTCCACAACTAGATACTTCACAACTGGAAACTCCACAACTAGATACTCCACAACTGGAAACTCCACAACTAGAAACTCCACAACTAGAGACTCCACAACTAGAAACTCCACAACTAGAAACTCCACAACTAGAAACTCCACAACCAGAAACTCCGCAACTCCACAACTAGAAACTCCACAACTAGAGACTCCACAACTTGAAACTCCACAACTTTAAGCTCCACAACTTGAGACTCCACAACTAGAAACTCCGCAACTTGAAACTCCGCAGCTTGAGACTCCGCAACTAGAAATTCCACAACTAGGGACTCCGCAACTAGAAACTCCACAGCTAGAAACACCACAACTTTAAACTCCACTACTAGATACTCCACAACTGGAAACTCGGCAACTAGAAACTCTACGACTAGAGACTCCACAACTTGAAACTCCACGACTAGAAACTCTGCAACTAGAAACTCCACAACTCGAAACTCCACAACTGGAATTCCACAACTAGACACTCCACAACAAAAAACTCTTCAACTAGAAACTCCTAAACTAGAGGCTCCACAACTAGAGAATCTACAACTAGAGACTTCAAACTAGAAACTCAACAACTAGAAACTCCACAACTAAAAACTCAACAACTAGAAACTCCACAGCTTGAGACTCCGCAACTTGAAACTCCACAACTAGAAGCTCCGCAACTAGGGACTCCACAACTAGAAACTCCAAAACTAGAAACTCCACAACTCGAAACTCCACTACTAGATACTCCACAACTGGAAACTCGACAACTAGAAACTCCACATCTAGAGACTCCACAACTTGAAACTCCACAACTAGAGACTGCAACTAGAAACTCAACAACTAGAGACTGCGCAACTCAACAACTAGAAACTCCACAACTGGAAAATCCACAACTAGATACTCCACAACTAAAAAATATACAACTAGAAACTCCACAACTATAGACACTACAACTTGAAACTCCACAAGTGTAAACTCCACAACTTGAGACTCCACAACTAGAAACTCCACAACTTGAAACTCCTCAACTAGAAACTCCACAACCAGAAACTCCACAACTAGAAACTCCGCAACTAGAAACTCTGCAACTAGAGACTCCACAACTAGAAACTCTACAACTAGAAACTCCACAACTACAAACTCCACAAATACAGACTCGGCAACTAGAAATTCCATATCTAGAAACTCCACAACTAGTAACTGCAAAACTAGAGACTTCACAACTAGAAACTCAACAACTAGAAACTCCACAACTAAAAACTCCACAACTGGAAACTCCACAACTTGAGACTCCGCAACTTGAAACTTCACATCTAGAAACTCCGCTATTAAAAACTCCGCAACTAGAAACTCCGCAACTAGAATCTTCACAACTTAAAACTCCACAACTAGATACTCAACAACTGGAAACTCCACAACCAGATACTTCACAACTGGAAACTCCACAACTAGATACTCCACAACTGGAAACTCCACAACTAGAGACTCCACAACTCGAAACTCCACAACTAGAAACTCCACAACTAAAAACTCCACAACCAGAGACTCCACAGCTTCACAACTAGAAACTCCACAACTTGAAACTCCACAACTAGATACTCTGCAACTAGAAACTCCACAACTAGAGACTCCACAACTTGAAACTCCACAACTTGAAACTCCACAACTTGAGACTCCACAACTAGAAACTCCACAACTTGAAACTCCGCAGCTCTAGACTCCGCAACTAGAAACTCCACAACTAGGGACTCCGCAACTAGAAACTCCACAACTAGAAACTCCACAACTGGAAACTCCACTACTAGATACTCCACAACTGGATACTCGGCAACTAGAAACTCCACAACTAGAGACTCCACAACTTGAAACTCCACAACTAGAGACTCTGCAACTAGAAACTCCACAACTCGAAACTACACAACTGGAAACTCCACAACTAGAAACTCCACAGCTTGAGACTCCGCAACTTGAAACTCCACAACTTGAAACTTCGCAACTAGAAACTCCGCAACTAGGGACTCCACAACTAGAAACTCCACAACTAGAAACTCCACAACTCGAAACTCCACTACTACATACTCCACAACTGGAAACTCGACAACTAGAAACTCCACATCTAGAGACTCCACAATTTGAAACTCCACAACTAGAGACTCTGCAACTAGAAACTCAACAACTAGATACTCCACAACTGAACAACTAGAAACTCCAGAACTGGAAAATCCACAACTAGATACTCCACAACTAGAAAATCTACAACTAGAAACTCCACAACTATAGACTCCACAACTTGAAACTCCACAAGTTTTAACTCCACAACTTGAGACTCCACAAGTAGAAACTCTACAACTAGAAACTCCACAACTGGAAACTCCCCAACTACAAACTCCGCAACAGGAGACTCTAACACTAGAAACTCCACAACTAGAAACTTCAAAACTAGAAACTCCACAGCTAGAAACTTCACAACTAGAAACTCCGCAACTAGAGACTTCACAACTAGAAACTCCACAACTTGAAACTCCACAACTAGAAACTCCACAACCAGAAACTCCACAACTAGAAACTCCGCAACTAGAAACTCCACAAATAGAGACTCGGCAACTAGAAATTTCATATCTAGAAACTCCACAACGAGAAACTGTAAAACTAGACTTCACAACTAGAAACTCAACAACTAGAAACTCCACAACTAAAAACTCCAACCCTTGAGACTCCGCAACTTGAAACTCCACAATAATTAACTCCGCTATTAAAACTCCGCAACTAGAAACTCCGCAACTAGAAACTCCACAACTTGAAACTCCACAACTAGATACTCCACAACTGGAAACTCCACAACTAGATACTTCACAAATGGAAACTCCACAACTAGATACTCCACAACTGGAAACTCCACAACTAGAAAATCCACAACTAGAGACTCCACAACTCGAAACTCCACAACTCGAAACTCCACAACTAGAAACTCCACAACTGGAAACTCCACAACTAGATACTCCGCAACTAGAAACTCCACAACTAGAGACTCCACAACTTGAAACTCCACAACTAGAAACTCCACAACTAGAAACTCTGCAACTAGAGACTCCACAACTAGAAACTCCACAACTAGAAACTCCTCAACTAGAAACTCCACAACTAGAAACTCCACAACTAGAAACTCCACAACTAGAAACTCCACAACTAGAGATTCCGCAACTAGAAACTCCACAACCAGAGACTCCGCAACTAGAAACTCCGCAGCTAGAAACTCCACAAATAGAAACTCCGCAACTAGAAACTCCGCAGCTAGAAACTCCCCAACTAGAAACTCCGCAACTAGAAACTCCGCAACAGGAGACTCTACAACTAGAAACTCCACGACTAGAAACTCCAAAACTAGAAACTTCAACACTCGAAACTCCACAACTGGAAACTCCACAACTAGACACTCCACAACTAAAAACTCTTCAACTTGAAACTCCTCAACTAGAAACTCCACAACCAGAAACTTCACAACTAGAAACTCCGCAACTAGAAACTCCGCAACTAGAGACTCCTAAACTAGAAACTCCACAACTAGAAACTCCACAACTACAAACTCCACAAATACAGATTCGGCAACTAGAAATTCCATATCTAGAAACTCGACAGCTAGAAACTGCAAAACTAGAGACTTTACAACCAGAAACTCAACAACTAGAAACTCCACAACTAAAAACTCCACAACTGGAAACTCCACAACTTGAGACTCCGCAACTTGAAACTTCACAACTAGAAACTCCGCTATTAAAAACTCCGCAACTAGAAACTCCACAACTTAAAACTCCACAACTAGATACTCCACAACTGGAAACTCCACAACTAGATACTTCACAACTGGAAACTTCACAACTAGATACTCCACAACTAAAACTCCACAACTTGAAACTCCACAACTAGAGACTCCACAACTAAAAACTCAACAACTAGAAACTCCCCAGCTTGAGACTCCGCAACTTGAAACTCCACAACTAGAAACTCCGCAACTTGAAACTCCACAACTAAAAACTCCACAACTAGAAACTCCACAACTAGAAACTTCACAACTCGAAACTCCACTACTAGATACTCCACAACTGAAAACTTGACAACTAGAAACTTCACATCTAGAGACTCCACAACTTGAAACTCCACAACTAGAGACTCTGCAACAAGAAACTCAACAACTAGAGACTCCGCAACTCAACAACTAAAAACTCCACAACTGGAAAATCCACAACTAGATACTCCACAACTAGAAAATCTACAACTAGAAACTCCACAACTATAGACTCCACAACTTGAAACTCCACAAGTTTAAACTCCACAACTTGAGACTCCACAACTAGAAACTCCGCAACTAGAAACTCCACAACTGGAAACTCCCCAACTAGAAACTCCGCAACTAGAAACTCCGCAACAGGAGACTCTACAACTAGAAACTCCACAACTAGAAACTCGAAAACTAGAAACTCCACAACTACAAACTTCACAACTAGAAACTCCGCAACTTGAGACTCCACAACTAGAAACTTCACAACTTGAAACTCCTCAAATAGAAACTCCACAACCAGAAACTCCACAACTAGAAACTCCGCAACTAGAAACTCCGCAACTAGAGACTCCACAACTATAAACTCCACAACTAGAAACTCCACAACTTCAAACTCCAATTAAACAGACTCGGCAACTAGAAATTCCATATCTAGAAACTCCACAACTAGAAACTGCAAAACTAGAGACTTCACAACTAGAAACTCAACAACTAGAAACTCCACAACTAAAAACTCCACAACTGGAAACTCCACAACTTGAGACTCCGCAACTTGAAACTTCACAACTAGAAACTCCACTATTAAAAACTCCGCAACTAGAAACTCCGCAACTAAAAACTCCACAACTTAAAACTCCACAACTAGATACTCCACAACTGGAAACTCCACAACTAGATACTTCACAACTGGAAACTCCACAACTAGATACTCCACAACTGGAAACTCCACAACTAGAAACTCCACAACTAGAGACTCCACAACTCGAAACTCCACAACTAGAAACTCCACAACCAGAAACTCCGCAACTCCACAACTAGAAACTCCACAACTGGAAACTCCACAACTAGATACTCTGCAACTAGAAACTCCACAACTAGAGACTCCACAACTTGAAACTCCACAACTCTAAGCTCCACAACTTGAGACTCCACAACTAGAAACTCCGAAACTTGAAACTCCGCAGCTTGAGACTCCGCAACTAGAAATTCCACAACTAGGGACTCCGCAACTAGAAACTCCACAGCTAGAAACTCAACAACATTAAACTCCACTACTAGATACTCCACAACTTGAAACTCCACAACTAGAAACTCTGCAACTAGAAACTCCACAACTAGAAACTCCACAACTGGAATTCCACAACTAGACACTCCACAACAAAAAACTCTTCAACTAGAAACTCCTAAACTAGAGGCTCCACAACTAGAGAATCTACAACTAGAGACTTCAAACTAGAAACTCAACAACTAGAAACTCCACAACTAAAAACTCAACAACTAGAAACTCCACAGCTTGAGACTCCGCAACTTGAAACTCCACAACTAGAAACTCCGCAACTAGAAACTCCACAACTAGGGACTCCACAACTAGAAACTCCACAACTAGAAACTCCACAACTCGAAACTCCACTACTAGATACTCCACAACTGGAAACTCGACAACTAGAAACTCCACATCTAGAGACTCCACAACTTGATTCTCCACAACTAGAGACTCCACAACTTGAAACTCCACAAGTTTAAACTCCACAACTTGTGACTCCACAACTAGAAACTCCACAACTAGAAACTCCACAACTGGAAACTCCCCAACTAGAAACTCCGCAACTAGAAACTCCGCAACAGGAGACTCTACAACTAGAAACTCCACAACTAGAAACTCAAAAACTAGAAACTCCACAACTAGAAACTTCACAACTAGAAACTCCGCAACTAGAGACTCCACAACTAGAAACTTCACAACTTGAAACTCCTCAAATAGAAACTCCACAACCAGAAACTCCACAACTAGAAACTCCGCAACTAGAAACTCCGCAACTAGAGACTCCACAACTAGAAACTCCACAACTAGAAACTCCACAACTTCAAACTCCATTAAAACAAACTCGGCAACTAGAAATTCCATATCTAGAAACTCCACAACTAGAAACTGCAAAACTAGAGACTTCACAACTAGAAACTCAACAACTAGAAACTCCACAACTAAAAACTCCACGACTGGAAACTCCACAACTTGGGACTCCGCAACTTGAAACTTCACAACTAGAAACTCCGCTATTAAAAACTCCGCAACTAGAAACTCCGCAACTAAAAACTCCACAACTTAAAACTCCACAACTAGATACTCCACAACTGGAAACTCCACAACTAGATACTTCACAACTGGAAACTCCACAACTAGAAACTCCACAACTAGAGACTCCACAACTCGAAACTCCACAACTAGAAACTCCACAACTAGAAACTCCACAACCAGAAACTCCGCAACTCCACAACTAGAAACTCCACAACTGGAAACTCCATAACTAGATACTCTGCAACTAGAAACTCCACAACTAGAGACTCCACAACTTGAAACTCCACAACTTTAAGCTCCACAACTTGAGACTGCACAACTAGAAACTCCGCAACTTGAAACTCCGCAGCTTGAGACTCCGCAACTGGAAATTCCACAACTACGGACTCCGCCACAAGAAACTCCACAGCTAGAAATTCCACAACTGGAAACTCCACTACTAGATACTCCACAACTGGAAACTCGGCAACTAGAAACTCTACGACTAGAGACTCCACAACTTGAAACTCCACAACTAGAGACTCTGCAACTAGAAACTCCACAACTCGAAACTCCACAACTGGAAACTCCACAACTAGAAACTCAACAGCTTGAGACTCTGCAACTTGAAACTCCACACTTGAAACTTCGCAACTAGAAACTCCGCAACTAGGGAATCCACAACTAGAAACTCCACAACTCGAAACTCCACAACTCGAAACTCCACTACTAGATACTCCACAACTGGAAACTCGACAACTAGAAACTCCACATCTAGAGACTCCACAATTTGAAACTCCACAACTAGAGACTCTGCAACTAGAAACTCAACAACTAGATACTCCACAACTGAACAACTAGAAACTCCACAACTGGAAAATCCACAACTAGATACTCCACAACTAGAAAATCTACAACTAGAAACTCCACAACTATAGACTCCACCACTTGAAACTCCACAAGTTTAAACTCCACAACTTGAGACTCCACAAGTAGAAACTCCACAACTAGAAACTCCACAGCTGGAAACTCCCCAACTAGAAACTCCGCAACTAGAAACTCCGCAACAGGAGACTCTAACACTAGAAACTCCACAACTAGAAACTTCAAAACTAGAAACTCCACAACTAGAAACTTCACAACTAGAAACTCCGCAACTAGAGACTCCACAACTAGAAACTCCACAACTTGAAACTCCACAACTAGAAACTCCACAACCAGAAACTCCACAACTAGAAACTCCACAACTAGAAACTCCACAAATAGAGACTCGGCAACTAGAAATTTCATATCTAGAAACTCCACAACGAGAAACTGTAAAACTAGACTTCACAACTAGAAACTCAACAACTAGAAACTCCACAACTAAAAACTCCACAACTGGAAACTCCACAACTTGAGACTCCGCAACTTGAAACTCCACAACAATAAACTCCGCTATTAAAAACTCCGCAACTAGAAACTCCGCAACTAGAAACTCCACAACTTGAAACTCCACAACTAGATACTCCACAACTGGAAACTCCACAACTAGATACTTCACAAATGGAAACTCCACAACTAGATACTCCACAACTGGAAACTCCACAACTAGAAACTCCACAACTAGAGACTCCACAACTAGAAACTCCACAACTAGAAACTCCACAACTAAAAACTCCACAACTGGAAACTCCACAACTAGATACTCCGCAACTAGAAACTCAACAACTAGAAACTCCACAACTAAAAACTCCACAACTGGAAACTCCGCAACTTGAAACTTCACATCTAGAAACTCTGCAACTAGAAACTCCGCAACTAGAAACTCCGCAACTAGAATCTTCACAACTTAAAACTCCACAACTAGATACTCAACAACTGGAAACTCCACAACCAGATACTTCACAACTGGAAACTCCACAACTAGATACTCCACAACTGGAAACTCCACAACTAGAGACTCCACAACTCGAAACTCCACAACTAGAAACTCCACAACTAAAAACTCCACAACCAGAGACTCCACAGCTTCACAACTAGAAACTCCACAACTTGAAACTCCACAACTAGATACTCTGCAACTAGAAACTCCACAACTAGAGACTCCACAACTTGAAACTCCACAACTTGAAACTCCACAACTTGAGACTCCACAACTAGAAACTCCACAACTTGAAACTCCGCAGCTCCAGACTCCGCAACTAGAAACTCCACAACTAGGGACTCCGCAACTAGAAACTCCACAACTAGAAACTCCACAACTGGAAACTCCACTACTAGATACTCCACAACTGGAAACTCGGCAACTAGAAACTCTACGACTAGAGACTCCACAACTTGAAACTCCACAACTAGAGACTCTGCAACTAGAAACTCCACAACTCGAAACTCCACAACTGGAAACTCCACAACTAGAAACTCAACAGCTTGAGACTCCGCAACTTGAAACTCCACAACTTGAAACTTCGCAACTAGAAACTCCGCAACTAGGGAATCCACAACTAGAAACTCCACAACTCGAAACTCCACAACTCGAAACTCCACTACTAGATACTCCACAACTGGAAACTCGACAACTAGAAACTCCACATCTAGAGACTCCACAATTTGAAACTCCACAACTAGAGACTCTGCAACTAGAAACTCAACAACTAGATACTCCACAACTGAACAACTAGAAACTCCACAACTGGAAAATCCACAACTAGATACTCCACAACTAGAAAATCTACAACTAGAAACTCCACAACTATAGACTCCACAACTTGAAACTCCACAAGTTTAAACTCCACAACTTGAGACTCCACAAGTAGAAACTCCACAACTAGAAACTCCACAGCTGGAAACTCCCCAACTAGAAACTCCGCAACTAGAAACTCCGCAACAGGAGACTCTAACACTAGAAACTCCACAACCAGAAACTTCAAAACTAGAAACTCCACAACTAGAAACTTCACAACTAGAAACTCCGCAACTAGAGACTCCACAACTAGAAACTCCACAACTTGAAACTCCACAACTAGAAACTCCACAACCAGAAACTCCACAACTAGAAACTCCACAACTAGAAACTCCACAAATAGAGACTCGGCAACTAGAAATTTCATATCTAGAAACTCCACAACGAGAAACTGTAAAACTAGACTTCACAACTAGAAACTCAACAACTAGAAACTCCACAACTAAAAACTCCACAACTGGAAACTCCACAACTTGAGACTCCGCAACTTGAAACTCCACAACAATAAACTCCGCTATTAAAAACTCCGCAACTAGAAACTCCGCAACTAGAAACTCCACAACTTGAAACTCCACAACTAGATACTCCACAACTGGAAACTCCACAACTAGATACTTCACAAATGGAAACTCCACAACTAGATACTCCACAACTAGAAACTCCACAACTAGAAACTCCACAACTAGAGACTCCACAACTCGAAACTCCACAACTAGAAACTCCACAACTAAAAACTCCACAACTGGAAACTCCACAACTAGATACTCCGCAACTAGAAACTCAACAACTAGAAACTCCACAACTAAAAACTCCACAACTGGAAACTCCGCAACTTGAAACTTCACATCTAGAAACTCTGCAACTAGAAACTCCGCAACTAGAAACTCCGCAACTAGAATCTTCACAACTTAAAACTCCACAACTAGAGACTCCACAACTCGAAACTCCACAACTAGAAACTCCACAACTAAAAACTCCACAACCAGAGACTCCACAGCTTCACAACTAGAAACTCCACAACTTGAAACTCCACAACTAGATACTCTGCAACTAGAAACTCCACAACTAGAGACTCCACAACTTGAAACTCCACAACTTGAAACTCCACAACTTGAGACTCCACAACTAGAAACTCCACAACTTGAAACTCCGCAGCTCTAGACTCCGCAACTAGAAACTCCACAACTAGGGACTCCGCAACTAGAAACTCCACAACTAGAAACTCCACAACTGGAAACTCCACTACTAGATACTCCACAACTGGAAACTCGGCAACTAGAAACTCCACAACTAGAGACTCCACAACTTGAAACTCCGCAACTAGACACTCTGCAACTAGAAACTCCACAACTCGAAACTACACAACTTTAAACTCCACAACTAGAAACTCCACAGCTTGAGACTCCGCAACTTGAAACTCCACAACTTGAAACTTCGCAACTAGAAACTCCGCAACTAGGGACTCCACAACTAGAAACTCCACAACTCGAAACTCCACAACTCGAAACTCCACTACTAGATACTCCACAACTGGAAACTCGACAACTAGAAACTCCACATCTAGAGACTCCACAATTTGAAACTCCACAACTAGAGACTCTGCAACTAGAAACTCAACAACTAGATACTCCACAACTGAACAACTAGAAACTCCACAACTGGAAAATCCACAACTAGATACTCCACAACTAGAAAATCTACAACTAGAAACTCCACAACTATAGACTCCACAACTTGAAACTCCACAAGTTTAAACTCCACAACTTGAGACTCCACAAGTAGAAACTCCACAACTAGAAACTCCACAGCTGGAAACTCCCCAACTAGAAACTCCGCAACTAGAAACTCCGCAACAGGAGACTCTAACACTAGAAACTCCACAACTAGAAACTTCAAAACTAGAAACTCCACAACTAGAAACTTCACAACTAGAAACTCCGCAACTAGAGACTCCACAACTAGAAACTCCACAACTTGAAACTCCACAACTAGAAACTCCACAACCAGAAACTCCACAACTAGAAACTCCACAACTAGAAACTCCACAAATAGAGACTCGGCAACTAGAAATTTCATATCTAGAAACTCCACAACGAGAAACTGTAAAACTAGACTTCACAACTAGAAACTCAACAACTAGAAACTCCACAACTAAAAACTCCACAACTGGAAACTCCACAACTTGAGACTCCGCAACTTGAAACTCCACAACAATAAACTCCGCTATTAAAAACTCCGCAACTAGAAACTCCGCAACTAGAAACTCCACAACTTGAAACTCCACAACTAGATACTCCACAACTGGAAACTCCACAACTAGATACTTCACAAATGGAAACTCCACAACTAGATACTCCACAACTGGAAACTCCACAACTAGAAACTCCACAACTAGAGACTCCACAACTAGAAACTCCACAACTAGAAACTCCACAACTAAAAACTCCACAACTGGAAACTCCACAACTAGATACTCCGCAACTAGAAACTCAACAACTAGAAACTCCACAACTAAAAACTCCACAACTGGAAACTCCGCAACTTGAAACTTCACATCTAGAAACTCTGCAACTAGAAACTCCGCAACTAGAAACTCCGCAACTAGAATCTTCACAACTTAAAACTCCACAACTAGATACTCAACAACTGGAAACTCCACAACCAGATACTTCACAACTGGAAACTCCACAACTAGATACTCCACAACTGGAAACTCCACAACTAGAGACTCCACAACTCGAAACTCCACAACTAGAAACTCCACAACTAAAAACTCCACAACCAGAGACTCCACAGCTTCACAACTAGAAACTCCACAACTTGAAACTCCACAACTAGATACTCTGCAACTAGAAACTCCACAACTAGAGACTCCACAACTTGAAACTCCACAACTTGAAACTCCACAACTTGAGACTCCACAACTAGAAACTCCACAACTTGAAACTCCGCAGCTCCAGACTCCGCAACTAGAAACTCCACAACTAGGGACTCCGCAACTAGAAACTCCACAACTAGAAACTCCACAACTGGAAACTCCACTACTAGATACTCCACAACTGGAAACTCGGCAACTAGAAACTCTACGACTAGAGACTCCACAACTTGAAACTCCACAACTAGAGACTCTGCAACTAGAAACTCCACAACTCGAAACTCCACAACTGGAAACTCCACAACTAGAAACTCAACAGCTTGAGACTCCGCAACTTGAAACTCCACAACTTGAAACTTCGCAACTAGAAACTCCGCAACTAGGGAATCCACAACTAGAAACTCCACAACTCGAAACTCCACAACTCGAAACTCCACTACTAGATACTCCACAACTGGAAACTCGACAACTAGAAACTCCACATCTAGAGACTCCACAATTTGAAACTCCACAACTAGAGACTCTGCAACTAGAAACTCAACAACTAGATACTCCACAACTGAACAACTAGAAACTCCACAACTGGAAAATCCACAACTAGATACTCCACAACTAGAAAATCTACAACTAGAAACTCCACAACTATAGACTCCACAACTTGAAACTCCACAAGTTTAAACTCCACAACTTGAGACTCCACAAGTAGAAACTCCACAACTAGAAACTCCACAGCTGGAAACTCCCCAACTAGAAACTCCGCAACTAGAAACTCCGCAACAGGAGACTCTAACACTAGAAACTCCACAACCAGAAACTTCAAAACTAGAAACTCCACAACTAGAAACTTCACAACTAGAAACTCCGCAACTAGAGACTCCACAACTAGAAACTCCACAACTTGAAACTCCACAACTAGAAACTCCACAACCAGAAACTCCACAACTAGAAACTCCACAACTAGAAACTCCACAAATAGAGACTCGGCAACTAGAAATTTTATATCTAGAAACTCCACAACGAGAAACTGTAAAACTAGACTTCACAACTAGAAACTCAACAACTAGAAACTCCACAACTAAAAACTCCACAACTGGAAACTCCACAACTTGAGACTCCGCAACTTGAAACTCCACAACAATAAACTCCGCTATTAAAAACTCCGCAACTAGAAACTCCGCAACTAGAAACTCCACAACTTGAAACTCCACAACTAGATACTCCACAACTGGAAACTCCACAACTAGATACTTCACAAATGGAAACTCCACAACTAGATACTCCACAACTAGAAACTCCACAACTAGAAACTCCACAACTAGAGACTCCACAACTCGAAACTCCACAACTAGAAACTCCACAACTAAAAACTCCACAACTGGAAACTCCACAACTAGATACTCCGCAACTAGAAACTCAACAACTAGAAACTCCACAACTAAAAACTCCACAACTGGAAACTCCGCAACTTGAAACTTCACATCTAGAAACTCTGCAACTAGAAACTCCGCAACTAGAAACTCCGCAACTAGAATCTTCACAACTTAAAACTCCACAACTAGAGACTCCACAACTCGAAACTCCACAACTAGAAACTCCACAACTAAAAACTCCACAACCAGAGACTCCACAGCTTCACAACTAGAAACTCCACAACTTGAAACTCCACAACTAGATACTCTGCAACTAGAAACTCCACAACTAGAGACTCCACAACTTGAAACTCCACAACTTGAAACTCCACAACTTGAGACTCCACAACTAGAAACTCCACAACTTGAAACTCCGCAGCTCTAGACTCCGCAACTAGAAACTCCACAACTAGGGACTCCGCAACTAGAAACTCCACAACTAGAAACTCCACAACTGGAAACTCCACTACTAGATACTCCACAACTGGAAACTCGGCAACTAGAAACTCCACAACTAGAGACTCCACAACTTGAAACTCCGCAACTAGAGACTCTGCAACTAGAAACTCCACAACTCGAAACTACACAACTTTAAACTCCACAACTAGAAACTCCACAGCTTGAGACTCCGCAACTTGAAACTCCACAACTTGAAACTTCGCAACTAGAAACTCCGCAACTAGGGACTCCACAACTAGAAACTCCACAACTAGAAACTCCACAACTCGAAACTCCACTACTAGATACTCCACAACTGGAAACTCGACAACTAGAAACTCCACATCTAGAGACTCCACAATTTGAAACTCCACAGCTAGAGACTCTGCAACTAGAAACTCAACAACTAGATACTCCACAACTGAACAACTAGAAACTCCACAACTGGAAAATCCACAACTAGATACTCCACAACTAGAAAATCTACAACTAGAAACTCCACAACTATAGACTCCACAACTTGAAACTCCACAAGTTTAAACTCCACAACTTGAGACTCCACAAGTAGAAACTCTACAACTAGAAACTCCACAACTGGAAACTCCCCAACTAGAAACTCCGCAACAGGAGACTCTAACACTAGAAACTCCACAACTAGAAACTTCAAAACTAGAAACTCCACAACTAGAAACTTCACAACTAGAAACTCCGCAACTAGAGACTCCACAACTAGAAACTCCACAACTTGAAACTCCACAACTAGAAACTCCACAACCAGAAACTCCACAACTAGAAACTCCGCAACTAGAAACTCCACAAATAGAGACTCGGCAACTAGAAATTTCATATCTAGAAACTCCACGAGAAACTGGAAAACTAGACTTCACAACTAGAAACTCAACAACTAGAAACTCCACAACTAAAAACTCCAACCCTTGAGACTCCGCAACTTGAAACTCCACAACAATAAACTCCGCTATTAAAACTCCGCAACTAGAAACTCCGCAACTAGAAACTCCACAACTTGAAACTCCACAACTAGATACTCCACAACTGGAAACTCCACAACTAGATACTTCCCAAATGGAAACTCCACAACTAGATACTCCACAACTGGAAACTCCACAACTAGAAAATCCACAACTAGAGACTCCACAACTCGAAACTCCACAACTCGAAACTCCACAACTAGAAACTCCACAACTAGATACTCCGCAACTAGAAACTCCACCACTAGAGACTCCACAACTTGAAACTCCACAACTAGAAACTCCACAACTAGAAACTCTGCAACTAGAGACTCCACAACTAGAAACTCCACA
Organism: Rhipicephalus microplus; assembly: GCF_043290135.1. Taxonomy (NCBI): domain Eukaryota; kingdom Metazoa; phylum Arthropoda; class Arachnida; order Ixodida; family Ixodidae; genus Rhipicephalus; species Rhipicephalus microplus. The sequence goes on from NW_027464670.1 coordinate 926,504, forward strand.
ACTAGAAACTCCTCAACTAGAAACTCCACAACTAGAAACTCCACAACTAGAAACTCCACAACTAGAAACTCCACAACTAGAGATTCCGCAACTAGAAACTCCACAACCAGAGACTCCGCAACTAGAAACTCCGCAGCTAGAAACTCCACAAATAGAAACTCCGCAACTAGAAACTCCGCAGCTAGAAACTACACAACTAGAGACTCCACAAATAGAAACTCCACAACTAGAAACTCCACAACTGGAAACTCCCCAACTAGAAACTCCGCAACTAGAAACTCCGCAACAGGAGACTCTACAACTAGAAACTCCACGACTAGAAACTCCAAAACTAGAAACTTCAACACTCGAAACTCCACAACTGGAAACTCCACAACTAGACACTCCACAACTAAAAACTCTTCAACTTGAAACTCCTCCACTAGAAACTCCACAACCAGAAACTTCACAACTAGAAACTCCGCAACTAGAAACTCCGCAACTAGAGACTCCTAAACTAGAAACTCCACAACTACAAACTCCACAAATACAGATTCGGCAACTAGAAATTCCATATCTAGAAACTCGACAGCTAGAAACTGCAAAACTAGAGACTTTACAACTAGAAACTCAACAACTAGAAACTCCACAACTAAAAACTCCACAACTGGAAACTCCACAACTTGAGACTCCGCAACTTGAAACTTCACAACTAGAAACTCCGCTATTAAAAACTCCGCAACTAGAAACTCCACAACTTAAAACTCCACAACTAGATACTCCACAACTGGAAACTCCACAACTAGATACTTCACAACTGGAAACTTCACAACTAGATACTCCACAACTAAAACTCCACAACTAGAAACTCCACAACTAGAGACTCCACAAGTCGAAACTCCACAACTAGAAACTCCACAACTGGAAACTCCACAAATAGATACTCTGCAACTAGAAACTCCACAACTAGAGACTTCACAACTTGAAACTCCACAACTTTAAACTCCATAGCTTAAGACTCCACAACTGGAAACTCCACAACTTGAAACTCCACAGCTTGAGACTCCGCAACTAGAAACTCCACAACTAGGGACTCCTCAACTGGAAACTCCACTACTAGATACTCCACAACTGAAAACTCGGCAACTAGAAACTCCACAACTAGAGACTTCACAACTTGAAACTCCACAACTAGAGACTCTGCAACTAGAAACTCCACAACTCGAAACTCCACAACTGGAAACTCCACAACGAGACACTCGAACACAAAAAAATCTTCAACTAGAAACTCCTAAACTCGAGACTCCACAACTACAGAATCTAGAACTAGAGACTTCAAACTAGAAACTCAACAACTAGAAACTCCACAACCAAAAACTCAACAACTAGAAACTCCCCAGCTTGAGACTCCGCAACTTGAAACTCCACAACTAGAAACTCCGCAACTTGAAACTCCACAACTAGAAACTCCACAACTAGAAACTCCACAACTAGAAACTTCACAACTCGAAACTCCACTACTAGATACTCCACAACTGAAAACTTGACAACTAGAAACTTCACATCTAGAGACTCCACAACTTGAAACTCCACAACTAGAGACTCTGCAACAAGAAACTCAACAACTAGAGACTCCGCAACTCAACAACTAAAAACTCCACAACTGGAAAATCCACAACTAGATACTCCACAACTAGAAAATCTACAACTAGAAACTCCACAACTATAGACTCCACAACTTGAAACTCCACAAGTTTAAACTCCACAACTTGAGACTCCACAACTAGAAACTCCGCAACTAGAAACTCCACAACTGGAAAATCCCCAACTAGAAACTCCGCAACTAGAAACTCCGCAACAGGAGACTCTACAACTAGAAACTCCACAACTAGAAACTCGAAAACTAGAAACTCCACAACTAGAAACTTCACAACTAGAAACTCCGCAACTAGAGACTCCACAACTAGAAACTTCACAACTTGAAACTCCTCAAATAGAAACTCCACAACCAGAAACTCCACAACTAGAAACTCCGCAACTAGAAACTCCGCAACTAGAGACTCCACAACTAGAAACTCCACAACTAGAAACTCCACAACTTCAAACTCCATTAAAACAGACTCGGCAACTAGAAATTCCATATCTAGAAACTCCACAACTAGAAACTGCAAAACTAGAGACTTCACAACTAGAAACTCAACAACTAGAAACTCCACAACTAAAAACTCCACAACTGGAAACTCCACAACTTGAGACTCCGCAACTTGAAACTTCACAACTAGAAACTCCACTATTAAAAACTCCGCAACTAGAAACTCCGCAACTAAAAACTCCACAACTTAAAACTCCACAACTAGATACTCCACAACTGGAAACTCCACAACTAGATACTTCACAACTGGAAACTCCACAACTAGATACTCCACAACTCGAAACTCCACAACTAGAAACTCCACAACTAGAGACTCCACAACTCGAAACTCCACAACTAGAAACTCCACAACCAGAAACTCCGCAACTCCACAACTAGAAACTCCACAACTGGAAACTCCACAACTAGATACTCTGCAACTAGAAACTCCACAACTAGACACTCCACAACTTGAAACTCCACAACTCTAAGCTCCACAACTTGAGACTCCACAACTAGAAACTCCGCAACTTGAAACTCCGCAGCTTGAGACTCCGCAACTAGAAATTCCACAACTAGGGACTCCGCAACTAGAAACTCCACAGCTAGAAACTCCACAACATTAAACTCCACTACTAGATACTCCACAACTTGAAACTCCACAACTAGAAACTCTGCAACTAGAAACTCCACAACTCGAAACTCCACAACTGGAATTCCACAACTAGACAATCCACAACAAAAAACTCTTCAACTAGAAACTCCACAACTAGAGACTCCACAACTTGAAACTCCGCAACTAGAGACTCTGCAACTAGAAACTCCACAACTCGAAACTACACAACTTTAAACTCCACAACTAGAAACTCCACAGCTTGAGACTCCGCAACTTGAAACTCCACAACTTGAAACTTCGCAACTAGAAACTCCGCAACTAGGGACTCCACAACTAGAAACTCCACAACTAGAAACTCCACAACTCGAAACTCCACTACTAGATACTCCACAACTGGAAACTCGACAACTAGAAACTCCACATCTAGAGACTCCACAATTTGAAACTCCACAGCTAGAGACTCTGCAACTAGAAACTCAACAACTAGATACTCCACAACTGAACAACTAGAAACTCCACAACTGGAAAATCCACAACTAGATACTCCACAACTAGAAAATCTACAACTAGAAACTCCACAACTATAGACTCCACAACTTGAAACTCCACAAGTTTAAACTCCACAACTTGAGACTCCACAAGTAGAAACTCTACAACTAGAAACTCCACAACTGGAAACTCCCCAACTAGAAACTCCGCAACAGGAGACTCTAACACTAGAAACTCCACAACTAGAAACTTCAAAACTAGAAACTCCACAACTAGAAACTTCACAACTAGAAACTCCGCAACTAGAGACTCCACAACTAGAAACTCCACAACTTGAAACTCCACAACTAGAAACTCCACAACCAGAAACTCCACAACTAGAAACTCCGCAACTAGAAACTCCACAAATAGAGACTCGGCAACTAGAAATTTCATATCTAGAAACTCCACAACGAGAAACTGGAAAACTAGACTTCACAACTAGAAACTCAACAACTAGAAACTCCACAACTAAAAACTCCAACCCTTGAGACTCCGCAACTTGAAACTCCACAACAATAAACTCCGCTATTAAAACTCCGCAACTAGAAACTCCGCAACTAGAAACTCCACAACTTGAAACTCCACAACTAGATACTCCACAACTGGAAACTCCACAACTAGATACTTCACAAATGGAAACTCCACAACTAGATACTCCACAACTGGAAACTCCACAACTAGAAAATCCACAACTAGAGACTCCACAACTCGAAACTCCACAACTCGAAACTCCACAACTAGAAACTCCACAACTAGATACTCCGCAACTAGAAACTCCACAACTAGAGACTCCACAACTTGAAACTCCACAACTAGAAACTCCACAACTAGAAACTCTGCAACTAGAGACTCCACAACTAGAAACTCCACAACTAGAAACTCCTCAACTAGAAACTCCACAACTAGAAACTCCACAACTAGAAACTCCACAACTAGAAACTCCACAACTAGAGATTCCGCAACTAGAAACTCCACAACCAGAGACTCCGCAACTAGAAACTACGCAGCTAGAAACTCCACAAATAGAAACTCCGCAACTAGAAACTCCGCAGCTAGAAACTACACAACTAGAGACTCCACAAATAGAAACTCCACAACTAGAAACTCCACAACTGGAAACTCCCCAACTAGAAACTCCGCAACTAGAAACTCCGCAACAGGAGACTCTACAACTAGAAACTCCACGACTAGAAACTCCAAAACTAGAAACTTCAACACTCGAAACTCCACAACTGGAAACTCCACAACTAGACACTCCACAACTAAAAACTCTTCAACTTGAAACTCCTCAACTAGAAACTCCACAACCAGAAACTTCACAACTAGAAACTCCGCAACTAGAAACTCCGCAACTAGAGACTCCTAAACTAGAAACTCCACAACTAGAAACTCCACAACTACAAACTCCACAAATACAGATTCGGCAACTAGAAATTCCATATCTAGAAACTCGACAGCTAGAAACTGCAAAACTAGAGACTTTACAACTAGAAACTCAACTACTAGAAACTCCACAACTAAAAACTCCACAACTGGAAACTCCACAACTTGAGACTCCGCAACTTGAAACTTCACAACTAGAAACTCCGCTATTAAAAACTCCGCAACTAGAAACTCCACAACTTAAAACTCCACAACTAGATACTCCACAACTGGAAACTCCACAACTAGATACTTCACAACTGGAAACTTCACAACTAGATACTCCACAACTAAAACTCCACAACTAGAAACTCCACAACTAGAGACTCCACAAGTCGAAACTCCACAACTAGAAACTCCACAACTAGAAACTCCACAACCAGAGACTCCGCGACTTCACAACTAGAAACTCCACAACTGGAAACTCCACAAATAGATACTCTGCAACTAGAAACTCCACAACTAGAGACTTCACAACTTGAAACTCCACAACTTTAAACTCCATAGCTTAAGACTCCACAACTGGAAACTCCACAACTTGAAACTCCACAGCTTGAGACTCCGCAACTAGAAACTCCACAACTAGGGACTCCTCAACTGGAAACTCCACTACTAGATACTCCACAACAGAAAACTCGGCAACTAGAAACTCCACAACTAGAGACTTCACAACTTGAAACTCCCCAACTAGAGACTCTGCAACTAGAAACTCCACAACTCGAAACTCCACAACTGGAAACTCCACAACGAGACACTCGAACACAAAAAAATCTTCAACTAGAAACTCCTAAACTCGAGACTCCACAACTACAGAATCTAGAACTAGAGACTTCAAACTAGAAACTCAACAACTAGAAACTCCACAACTAAAAACTCAACAACTAGAAACTCCCCAGCTTGAGACTCCGCAACTTGAAACTCCTCAACTAGAAACTCCGCAACTTGAAACTCCACAACTAGAAACTCCACAACTAGAAACTCCACAACTAGAAACTTCACAACTCGAAACTCCACTACTAGATACTCCACAACTGAAAAATTGACAACTAGAAACTTCACATCTAGAGACTCCACAACTTGAAACTCCACAACTAGAGACTCTGCAACAAGAAACTCAACAACTAGAGACTCCGCAACTCAACAACTAAAAACTCCACAACTGGAAAATCCACAACTAGATACTCCACAACTAGAAAATCTACAACTAGAAACTCCACAACTATAGACTCCACAACTTGAAACTCCACAAGTTTAAACTCCACAACTTGAGACTCCACAACTAGAAACTCCGCAACTAGAAACTCCACAACTGGAAAATCCCCAACTAGAAACTCCGCAACTAGAAACTCCGCAACAGGAGACTCTACAGCTAGAAACTCCACAACTAGAAACTCGAAAACTAGAAACTCCACAACTAGAAACTTCACAACTAGAAACTCCGCAACTAGAGACTCCACAACTAGAAACTTCACAACTTGAAACTCCTCAAATAGAAACTCCACAACCAGAAACTCCACAACTAGAAACTCCGCAACTAGAAACTCCGCAACTAGAGACTCCACAACTAGAAACTCCACAACTAGAAACTCCACAACTTCAAACTCCATTAAAACAGACTCGGCAACTAGAAATTCCATATCTAGAAACTCCACAACTAGAAACTGCAAAACTAGAGACTTCACAACTAGAAACTCAACAACTAGAAACTCCACAACTAAAAACTCCACAACTGGAAACTCCACAACTTGAGACTCCGCAACTTGAAACTTCACAACTAGAAACTCCACTATTAAAAACTCCGCAACTAGAAACTCCGCAACTAAAAACTCCACAACTTAAAACTCCACAACTAGATACTCCACAACTGGAAACTCCACAACTAGATACTTCACAACTGGAAACTCCACAACTAGATACTCCACAACTCGAAACTCCACAACTAGAAACTCCACAACTAGAGACTCCACAACTCGAAACTCCACAACTAGAAACTCCACAACCAGAAACTCCGCAACTCCACAACTAGAGACTCCACAACTGGAAACTCCACAACTAGATACTCTGCAACTAGAAACTCCACAACTAGACACTCCACAACTTGAAACTCCACAACTCTAAGCTCCACAACTTGAGACTCCACAACTAGAAACTCCGCAACTTGAAACTCCGCAGCTTGAGACTCCGCAACTAGAAATTCCACAACTAGGGACTCCGCAACTAGAAACTCCACAGCTAGAAACTCCACAACATTAAACTCCACTACTAGATACTCCACAACTTGAAACTCCACAACTAGAAACTCTGCAAATAGAAACTCCACAACTCGAAACTCCACAACTGGAATTCCACAACTAGACACTCCACAACAAAAAACTCTTCAACTAGAAACTCCTAAACTAGAGGCTCCACAACTAGAGAATCTACAACTAGAGACTTCAAACTAGAAACTCAACAACTAGAAACTCCACAACTAAAAACTCAACAACTAGAAACTCCACAGCTTGAGACTCCGCAACTTGAAACTCCACAACTAGAAACTCCGCAACTAGAAACTCCACAACTAGGGACTCCACAACTAGAAACTCCACAACTAGAAACTCCACAACTCGAAACTCCACTACTAGATACTCCACAACTGGAAACTCGACAACTAGAAACTCCACATCTAGAGACTCCACAACTTGAAACTCCACAACTAGAGACTCCACAACTTGAAACTCCACAAGTTTAAACTCCACAACTTGAGACTCCACAACTAGAAACTCCGCAACTAGAAACTCCACAACTGGAAAATCCCCAACTAGAAACTCCGCAACTAGAAACTCCGCAACAGGAGACTCTACAACTAGAAACTCCACAACTAGAAACTCGAAAACTAGAAACTCCACAACTAGAAACTTCACAACTAGAAACTCCGCAACTAGAGACTCCACAACTAGAAACTTCACAACTTGAAACTCCTCAAATAGAAACTCCACAACCAGAAACTCCACAACTAGAAACTCCGCAACTAGAAACTCCGCAACTAGAGACTCCACAACTAGAAACTCCACAACTAGAAACTCCACAACTTCAAACTCCATTAAAACAGACTCGGCAACTAGAAATTCCATATCTAGAAACTCCACAACTAGAAACTGCAAAACTAGAGACTTCACAACTAGAAACTCAACAACTAGAAACTCCACAACTAAAAACTCCACAACTGGAAACTCCACAACTTGAGACTCCGCAACTTGAAACTTCACAACTAGAAACTCCACTATTAAAAACTCCGCAACTAGAAACTCCGCAACTAAAAACTCCACAACTTAAAACTCCACAACTAGATACTCCACAACTGGAAACTCCACAACTAGATACTTCACAACTGGAAACTCCACAACTAGATACTCCACAACTCGAAACTCCACAACTAGAAACTCCACAACTAGAGACTCCACAACTCGAAACTCCACAACTAGAAACTCCACAACCAGAAACTCCGCAACTCCACAACTAGAGACTCCACAACTGGAAACTCCACAACTAGATACTCTGCAACTAGAAACTCCACAACTAGACACTCCACAACTTGAAACTCCACAACTCTAAGCTCCACAACTTGAGACTCCACAACTAGAAACTCCGCAACTTGAAACTCCGCAGCTTGAGACTCCGCAACTAGAAATTCCACAACTAGGGACTCCGCAACTAGAAACTCCACAGCTAGAAACTCCACAACATTAAACTCCACTACTAGATACTCCACAACTTGAAACTCCACAACTAGAAACTCTGCAAATAGAAACTCCACAACTCGAAACTCCACAACTGGAATTCCACAACTAGACACTCCACAACAAAAAACTCTTCAACTAGAAACTCCTAAACTAGAGGCTCCACAACTAGAGAATCTACAACTAGAGACTTCAAACTAGAAACTCAACAACTAGAAACTCCACAACTAAAAACTCAACAACTAGAAACTCCACAGCTTGAGACTCCGCAACTTGAAACTCCACAACTAGAAACTCCGCAACTAGAAACTCCACAACTAGGGACTCCACAACTAGAAACTCCACAACTAGAAACTCCACAACTCGAAACTCCACTACTAGATACTCCACAACTGGAAACTCGACAACTAGAAACTCCACATCTAGAGACTCCACAACTTGAAACTCCACAACTAGAGACTCCACAACTTGAAACTCCACAAGTTTAAACTCCACAACTTGAGACTCCACAACTAGAAACTCCGCAACTAGAAACTCCACAACTGGAAAATCCCCAACTAGAAACTCCGCAACTAGAAACTCCGCAACAGGAGACTCTACAACTAGAAACTCCACAACTAGAAACTCGAAAACTAGAAACTCCACAACTAGAAACTTCACAACTAGAAACTCCGCAACTAGAGACTCCACAACTAGAAACTTCACAACTTGAAACTCCTCAAATAGAAACTCCACAACCAGAAACTCCACAACTAGAAACTCCGCAACTAGAAACTCCGCAACTAGAGACTCCACAACTAGAAACTCCACAACTAGAAACTCCACAACTTCAAACTCCATTAAAACAGACTCGGCAACTAGAAATTCCATATCTAGAAACTCCACAACTAGAAACTGCAAAACTAGAGACTTCACAACTAGAAACTCAACAACTAGAAACTCCACAACTAAAAACTCCACAACTGGAAACTCCACAACTTGAGACTCCGCAACTTGAAACTTCACAACTAGAAACTCCACTATTAAAAACTCCGCAACTAGAAACTCCGCAACTAAAAACTCCACAACTTAAAACTCCACAACTAGATACTCCACAACTGGAAACTCCACAACTAGATACTTCACAACTGGAAACTCCACAACTAGATACTCCACAACTCGAAACTCCACAACTAGAAACTCCACAACTAGAGACTCCACAACTCGAAACTCCACAACTAGAAACTCCACAACCAGAAACTCCGCAACTCCACAACTAGAGACTCCACAACTGGAAACTCCACAACTAGATACTCTGCAACTAGAAACTCCACAACTAGACACTCCACAACTTGAAACTCCACAACTCTAAGCTCCACAACTTGAGACTCCACAACTAGAAACTCCGCAACTTGAAACTCCGCAGCTTGAGACTCCGCAACTAGAAATTCCACAACTAGGGACTCCGCAACTAGAAACTCCACAGCTAGAAACTCCCCAACATTAAACTCCACTACTAGATACTCCACAACTTGAAACTCCACAACTAGAAACTCTGCAAATAGAAACTCCACAACTCGAAACTCCACAACTGGAATTCCACAACTAGACACTCCACAACAAAAAACTCTTCAACTAGAAACTCCTAAACTAGAGGCTCCACAACTAGAGAATCTACAACTAGAGACTTCAAACTAGAAACTCAACAACTAGAAACTCCACAACTAAAAACTCAACAACTAGAAACTCCACAGCTTGAGACTCCGCAACTTGAAACTCCACAACTAGAAACTCCGCAACTAGAAACTCCACAACTAGGGACTCCACAACTAGAAACTCCACAACTAGAAACTCCACAACTCGAAACTCCACTACTAGATACTCCACAACTGGAAACTCGACAACTAGAAACTCCACATCTAGAGACTCCACAACTTGAAACTCCACAACTAGAGACTCCACAACTTGAAACTCCACAAGTTTAAACTCCACAACTTGAGACTCCACAACTAGAAACTCCACAACTAGAAACTCCACAACTGGAAACTCCCCAACTAGACACTCCGCAACTAGAAACTCCGCAACAGGAGACTCTACAACTAGAAACTCCACAACTAGAAACTCAAAAACTAGAAACTCCACAAATAGAAACTTCACAACTAGAAACTCCGCAACTAGAGACTCCACAACTAGAAACTCCACAACTTGAAACTCCTCAAATAGAAACTCCACAACCAGAAACTCCACAACTAGAAACTCCGCAACTAGAAACTCCGCAACTAGAGACTCCACAACTAGAAACTCCACAACTAGAAACTCCACAACTTCAAACTCCATTAAAACAAACTCGGCAACTAGAAATTCCATATCTAGAAACTCCACAACTAGAAACTGCAAAACTAGAGACTTCACAACTAGAAACTCAACAACTAGAAACTCCACAACTAAAAACTCCACAACTGGAAACTCCACAACTTGGGACTCCGCAACTTGAAACTTCACAACTAGAAACTCCGCTATTAAAAACTCCGCAACTAGAAACTCCGCAACTAAAAACTTCACAACTTAAAACTCCACAACTAGATACTCCACAACTGGAAACTCCACAACTAGATACTTCACAACTGGAAACTCCACAACTAGAAACTCCACAACTAGAGACTCCACAACTCGAAACTCCACAACTAGAAACTCCACAACTAGAAACTCCACAACCAGAAACTCCGCAACTCCACAACTAGAAACTCCACAACTGGAAACTCCATAACTAGATACTCTGCAACTAGAAACTCCACAACTAGAGACTCCACAACTTGAAACTCCACAACTTTAAGCTCCACAACTTGAGACTGCACAACTAGAAACTCCGCAACTTGAAACTCCGCAGCTTGAGACTCCGCAACTGGAAATTCCACAACTACGGACTCCGCCACTAGAAACTCCACAGCTAGAAACTCCACAACTGGAAACTCCACTACTAGATACTCCACAACTGGAAACTCGGCAACTAGAAACTCTACGACTAGAGACTCCACAACTTGAAACTCCACAACTAGAGACTCTGCAACTAGAAACTCCACAACTCGAAACTCCACAACTGGAAACTCCACAACTAGAAACTCAACAGCTTGAGACTCCGCAACTTGAAACTCCACAACCTGAAACTTCGCAACTAGAAACTCCGCAACTAGGGAATCCACAACTAGAAACTCCACAACTAGAAACTCCACAACTCGAAACTCCACTACTAGATACTCCACAACTGGAAACTCGACAACTAGAAACTCCACAACTAGAGACTCCACAATTTGAAACTCCACAACTAGAGACTCTGCAACTAGAAACTCAACAACTAGATACTCCGCAACTGAACAACTAGAAACTCCACAACTGGAAAATCCACAACTAGATACTCCACAACTAGAAAATCTACAACTAGAAACTCCACAACTATAGACTCCACAACTTGAAACTCCACAAGTTTAAACTCCACAACTGAGACTCCACAAGTAGAAACTCCACAACTAGAAACTCCACAACTGGAAACTCCCCAACTAGAAACTGCGCAACTAGAAACTCCGCAACAGGAGACTCTACAACTAGAAACTCCACAACTAGAAACTTCAAAACTAGAAACTCCACAACTAGAAACTTCACAACTAGAAACTCCGCAACTAGAGACTCCACAACTAGAAACTCCACAACTTGAAACTCCACAACTAGAAACTCCACAACCAGAAACTCCACAACTAGAAACTCCGCAACTAGAAACTCCACAAATAGAGACTCGGCAACTAGAAATTTCATATCTAGAAACTCCACAACGAGAAACTGTAAAACTAGACTTCACAACTAGAAACTCAACAACTAGAAACTCCACAACTAAAAACTCCACAACTGGAAACTCCACAACTTGAGACTCCGCAACTTGAAACTCCACAACAATAAACTCCGCTATTAAAACTCCGCAACTAGAAACTCCGCAACTAGAAACTCCACAACTTGAAACTCCACAACTAGATACTCCACAACTGGAAACTCCACAACTAGATACTTCACAAATGGAAACTCCACAACTAGATACTCCACAACTGGAAACTCCACAACTAGAAACTCCACAACTAGAGACTCCACAACTCGAAACTCCACAACTAGAAACTTCACAACTAGAAACTCCACAACTGGAAACTCCCCAACTAGATACTCCGCAACTAGAAACTCCACAACTAGAGACTCCACAACTTGAAACTCCACAACTAGAAACTCCACAAATAGAAACTCTGCAACTAGAGACTCCACAACTAGAAACTCCCCAACTAGAAACTCCGCAACTAGAAACTCTGCAACAGAAGACTCTACAACTAGAAACTCCACGACTAGAAACTCCAAAACTAGAAACTCCACAACTCGAAACTCCACAACTGGAAACTCCACAACTAGACACTCCACAACTAAAAACTCTTCAACTTGAAACTCCTCAACTAGAAACTCCACAACCAGAAACTTCACAAATAGAAACTCCGCAACTAGAAACTCCACAACTAGAGACTCCTAAACTAGAAACTCCACAACTAGAAACTCCACAACTACAAACTACACAACTGGAAACTCCACAACTAGAGACTCCTCAACTCGAAACTCCACAACTAGAAACTCCACAACTAAAAACTCCACAACCAGAGACTCCACAGCTTCACAACTAGAAACTCCACAACTGGAAACTCCACAACTAGATACTCTGCAACTAGAAACTCCACAACTAGAGACTCCACAACTTGAAACTCCACAACTTGAAACTCCACAACTTGAGACTCCACAACTAGAAACTCCACAACTTGAAACTCCGCAGCTTGAGACTCCGCAACTAGAAACTCCACAACTAGGGACTCCGCAACTAGAAACTCCACAACTTGAAACTCCACAACTGGAAACTCGACTACTAGATACTCCACAACTGGAAACTCGGCAACTAGAAACTCCACAACTAGAGACTCCACAACTTGGAACTCCACAACTAGAGACTCTGCAACTAGAAACTCCACAACTCGAAATTCCACAACTGGAAACTCCACAACTAGAAACTCAACAGCTTGAGACTCCGCAACTTGAAACTCCACAACTTGAAACTTTGCAACTAGAAACTCCGCAACTAGGGACTCCTCAACTAGAAACTCCACAACTAGAAACTCCACAACTCGAAACTCCACTACTAGATACTCAACAACTGGAAACTCGACAACTAGAAACTCCACATCTAGAGACTCCACAATTTGAAACTCCACAACTAGAGACTCTGCAACTAGAAACTCAACAACTAGATACTCCGCAACTGAACAACTAGAAACTCCACAACTGGAAAATCCACAACTAGATACTCCACAACTGGAAACTCCCCAACTAGAAACTCCGCAACTAGAAACTCCGCAACAGGAGACTCTACAACTAGAAACTCCACAACTAGAAACTTCAAAACTAGAAACTCCACAACTAGAAACTTCACAACTAGAAACTCCGCAACTAGAGACTCCACAACTAGAAACTCCACAACTTGAAACTCCACAACTAGAAACTCCACAACCAGAAACTCCACAACTAGAAACTCCGCAACTAGAAACTCCACAAATAGAGACTCGGCAACTAGAAATTTCATATCTAGAAACTCCACAACGAGAAACTGTAAAACTAGACTTCACAACTAGAAACTCAACAACTAGAAACTCCACAACTAAAAACTCCACAACTGGAAACTCCACAACTTGAGACTCCGCAACTTGAAACTCCACAACAATAAACTCCGCTATTAAAACTCCGCAACTAGAAACTCCGCAACTAGAAACTCCACAACTTGAAACTCCACAACTAGATACTCCACAACTGGAAACTCCACAACTAGATACTTCACAAATGGAAACTCCACAACTAGATACTCCACAACTGGAAACTTCACAACTAGAAACTCCACAACTAGAGACTCCACAACTCGAAACTCCACAACTAGAAACTCCACAACTAGAAACTCCACAACCGGAAACTCCACAACTAGATACTCCGCAACTAGAAACTCCACAACTAGAGACTCCACAACTTGAAACTCCACAACTAGAAACTCCACAAATAGAAACTCTGCAACTAGAGACTCCACAACTAGAAACTCCACAACTAGAAACTCCGCAACTAGAAACTCCACAACTAGAAACTCCACAACTAGAAACTCCACAACTAGAGATTCCGCAACTAGAAACTCCACAACCAGAGACTCCGCAACTAGAAACTCCACAGCTAGAAACTCCAAAACTAGAAACTCCACAACTCGAAACTCCACAACTGGAAACTCCACAACTAGACACTCCACAACTAAAAACTCTTCAACTTGAAACTCCACAACTCGAAACTCCGCAACTAGAAACTCCGCAACTAGAGACTCCTAAACTAGAAACTCCACAACTAGAAACTCCACAACTACAAACTACACAAATACAGATGTGGCAACTAGAAATTCCATATCTAGAAACTCCAAAGCTAGAAACTGCAAAACTAGAGACTTTACAACTAGAAACTCAACAGCTAGAAACTCCACAACTAAAAACTCCACAACTGGAAACTCCACAACTTGAGACTCCGCAACTTTAAACTTCACAACTAGAAACTCCGCTATTAAAAACTCCGCAACTAGAAACTCCGCAACTAGAAACTCCACAACTTAAAACTCCACAACTAGATACTCCACAACTGGAAACTCCACAACTAGATACTTCACAACTGGAAACTTCACAACTAGATACTCCACAACTAAAAACTCCACAACTAGAAACTCCACAACTAGAGACTCCACAAGTCGAAACTCCACAACTAGAAACTCCACAACTAGAAACTCCACAACCAGAGACTCCGCGACTTCACAACTAGAAACTCCACAACTGCAAACTCCACAAATAGATACTCTGCAACTAGAAACTCCACAACTAGAGACTCCACAACTTGAAACTCCACAACTTTAAACTCCATAGCTTGAGACTCCACAACTGGAAACTCCACAACTTGAAACTCCACAGCTTGAGACTCCGCAACTAGAAACTCCACAACTAGGGACTCCACAACTGGAAACTCCACTACTAGATACTCCACAACTGAAAACTCGGCAACTAGAAACTCCACAACTAGAGACTCCACAACTTGAAACTCCACAACTAGAGACTCTGCAACTAGAAACTCCACAACTCGAAACTCCACAACTGGAAACTCCACAACGAGACACTCCACAACAAAAAACTCTTCAACTAGAAACTCCTAAACTAGAGACTTCTACAACTAGAGAATCTAGAACTAGAGACTTCAAACTAGAAACTCAACAACTAGAAACTCCACAACTAAAAACTCAACAACTAGAAACTCCCCAGCTTGAGACTCCGCAACTTGAAACTCCACAACTAGAAACTCCGCAACTTGAAACTCCACAACAAGGGACTCGACAACTGGAAACTCGACAACTAGAAACTCCACATCTAGAGACTCCACAACTTGAAACTCCACAACTAGAGACTCCACAACTTGAAACTCCACAAGTTTAAACTCCACAACTTGAGACTCCACAACTAGAAACTCCACAACTAGAAACTCCACAACTGGAAACTCCCCAACTAGAAACTCCGCAACTAGAAACTCCGCAACAGGAGACTCTACAACTAGAAACTCCACAACTAGAAACTCAAAAACTAGAAACTCCACAAATAGAAACTTCACAACTAGAAACTCCGCAACTAGAGACTCCACAACTAGAAACTTCACAACTTGAAACTCCTCAAATAGAAACTCCACAACCAGAAACTCCACAACTAGAAACTCCGCAACTAGAAACTCCGCAACTAGAGACTCCACAACTAGAAACTCCACAACTAGAAACTCCACAACTTCAAACTCCATTAAAACAAACTCGGCAACTAGAAATTCCATATCTAGAAACTCCACAACTAGAAACTGCAAAACTAGAGACTTCACAACTAGAAACTCAACAACTAGAAACTCCACAACTAAAAACTCCACAACTGGAAACTCCACAACTTGGGACTCCGCAACTTGAAACTTCACAACTAGAAACTCCGCTATTAAAAACTCCGCAACTAGAAACTCCGCAACTAAAAACTTCACAACTTAAAACTCCACAACTAGATACTCCACAACTGGAAACTCCACAACTAGATACTTCACAACTGGAAACTCCACAACTAGAAACTCCACAACTAGAGACTCCACAACTCGAAACTCCACAACTAGAAACTCCACAACTAGAAACTCCACAACCAGAAACTCCGCAACTCCACAACTAGAAACTCCACAACTGGAAACTCCATAACTAGATACTCTGCAACTAGAAACTCCACAACTAGAGACTCCACAACTTGAAACTCCACAACTTTAAGCTCCACAACTTGAGACTGCACAACTAGAAACTCCGCAACTTGAAACTCCGCAGCTTGAGACTCCGCAACTGGAAATTCCACAACTACGGACTCCGCCACTAGAAACTCCACAGCTAGAAACTCCACAACTGGAAACTCCACTACTAGATACTCCACAACTGGAAACTCGGCAACTAGAAACTCTACGACTAGAGACTCCACAACTTGAAACTCCACAACTAGAGACTCTGCAACTAGAAACTCCACAACTCGAAACTCCACAACTGGAAACTCCACAACTAGAAACTCAACAGCTTGAGACTCCGCAACTTGAAACTCCACAACCTGAAACTTCGCAACTAGAAACTCCGCAACTAGGGAATCCACAACTAGAAACTCCACAACTAGAAACTCCACAACTCGAAACTCTACTACTAGATACTCCACAACTGGAAACTCGACAACTAGAAACTCCACATCTAGAGACTCCACAATTTGAAACTCCACAACTAGAGACTCTGCAACTAGAAACTCAACAACTAGATACTCCGCAACTGAACAACTAGAAACTCCACAACTGGAAAATCCACAACTAGATACTCCACAACTAGAAAATCTACAACTAGAAACTCCACAACTATAGACTCCACAACTTGAAACTCCACAAGTTTAAACTCCACAACTGAGACTCCACAAGTAGAAACTCCACAACTAGAAACTCCACAACTGGAAACTCCCCAACTAGAAACTGCGCAACTAGAAACTCCGCAACAGGAGACTCTACAACTAGAAACTCCACAACTAGAAACTTCAAAACTAGAAACTGCACAACTAGAAACTTCACAACTAGAAACTCCGCAACTAGAGACTCCACAACTAGAAACTCCACAACTTGAAACTCCACAACTAGAAACTCCACAACCAGAAACTCCACAACTAGAAACTCCGCAACTAGAAACTCCACAAATAGAGACTCGGCAACTAGAAATTTCATATCTAGAAACTCCACAACGAGAAACTGTAAAACTAGACTTCACAACTAGAAACTCAACAACTAGAAACTCCACAACTAAAAACTCCACAACTGGAAACTCCACAACTTGAGACTCCGCAACTTGAAACTCCACAACAATAAACTCCGCTATTAAAACTCCGCAACTAGAAACTCCGCAACTAGAAACTCCACAACTTGAAACTCCACAACTAGATACTCCACAACTGGAAACTCCACAACTAGATACTTCACAAATGGAAACTCCACAACTAGATACTCCACAACTGGAATCTCCACAACTAGAAACTCCACAACTAGAGACTCCACAACTCGAAACTCCACAACTAGAAACTTCACAACTAGAAACTCCACAACTGGAAACTCCCCAACTAGATACTCCGCAACTAGAAACTCCACAACTAGAGACTCCACAACTTGAAACTCCACAACTAGAAACTCCACAAATAGAAACTCTGCAACTAGAGACTCCACAACTAGAAACTCCACAACTAGAAACTCCGCAACTAGAAACTCCACAACTAGAAACTCCACAACTAGAAACTCCACAACTAGAAACTCCACAACTAGAGATTCCGCAACTAGAATCTCCACAACCAGAGACTCCGCAACTAGAAACTCCGCAGCTAGAAACTCCACAAATAGAAACTCCGCAACTAGAAACTCCGCAGCTAGAAACTACACAACTAGAGACTCCACAAATAGAAACTCCACAACTAGAAACTCCCCAACTGGAAACTCCCCAACTAGAAACTCCGCAACTAGAAACTCTGCAACAGAAGACTCTACAACTAGAAACTCCACGACTAGAAACTCCAAAACTAGAAACTCCACAACTCGAAACTCCACAACTGGAAACTCCACAACTAGACACTCCACAACTAAAAACTCTTCAACTTGAAACTCCTCAACTAGAAACTCCACAACCAGAAACTTCACAAATAGAAACTCCGCAACTAGAAACTCCACAACTAGAGACTCCTAAACTAGAAACTCCACAACTAGAAACTCCACAACTACAAACTACACAACTGGAAACTCCACAACTAGAGACTCCTCAACTCGAAACTCCACAACTAGAAACTCCACAACTAAAAACTCCACAACCAGAGACTCCACAGCTTCACAACTAGAAACTCCACAACTGGAAACTCCACAACTAGATACTCTGCAACTAGAAACTCCACAACTAGAGACTCCACAACTTGAAACTCCACAACTTGAAACTCCACAACTTGAGACTCCACAACTAGAAACTCCACAACTTGAAACTCCGCAGCTTGAGACTCCGCAACTAGAAACTCCACAACTAGGGACTCCGCAACTAGAAACTCCACAACTTGAAACTCCACAACTGGAAACTCCACTACTAGATACTCCACAACTGGAAACTCGGCAACTAGAAACTCCACAACTAGAGACTCCACAACTTGAAACTCCACAACTAGAGACTCTGCAACTAGAAACTCCACAACTCGAAATTCCACAACTGGAAACTCCACAACTAGAAACTCAACAGCTTGAGACTCCGCAACTTGAAACTCCACAACTTGAAACTTTGCAACTAGAAACTCCGCAACTAGGGACTCCTCAACTAGAAACTCCACAACTAGAAACTCCACAACTCGAAACTCCACTACTAGATACTCAACAACTGGAAACTCGACAACTAGAAACTCCACATCTAGAGACTCCACAATTTGAAACTCCACAACTAGAGACTCTGCAACTAGAAACTCAACAACTAGATACTCCGCAACTGAACAACTAGAAACTCCACAACTGGAAAATCCACAACTAGATACTCCACAACTGGAAACTCCCCAACTAGAAACTCCGCAACTAGAAACTCCGCAACAGGAGACTCTACAACTAGAAACTCCACAACTAGAAACTTCAAAACTAGAAACTGCACAACTAGAAACTTCACAACTAGAAACTCCGCAACTAGAGACTCCACAACTAGAAACTCCACAACTTGAAACTCCACAACTAGAAACTCCACAACCAGAAACTCCACAACTAGAAACTCCGCAACTAGAAACTCCACAAATAGAGACTCGGCAACTAGAAATTTCATATCTAGAAACTCCACAACGAGAAACTGTAAAACTAGACTTCACAACTAGAAACTCAACAACTAGAAACTCCACAACTAAAAACTCCACAACTGGAAACTCCACAACTTGAGACTCCGCAACTTGAAACTCCACAACAATAAACTCCGCTATTAAAACTCCGCAACTAGAAACTCCGCAACTAGAAACTCCACAACTTGAAACTCCACAACTAGATACTCCACAACTGGAAACTCCACAACTAGATACTTCACAAATGGAAACTCCACAACTAGATACTCCACAACTGGAAACTCCACAACTAGAAACTCCACAACTCGAAACTCCACAACTGGAAACTAAACAACTAGACACTCCACAACTAAAAACTCTTCAACTTGAAACTCCACAACTCGAAACTCCGCAACTAGAAACTCCGCAACTAGAGACTCCTAAACTAGAAACTCCACAACTAGAAACTCCACAACTACAAACTACACAAATACAGATGCGGCAACTAGAAATTCCATATCTAGAAACTCCAAAGCTAGAAACTGCAAAACTAGAGACTTTACAACTAGAAACTCAACAGCTAGAAACTCCACAACTAAAAACTCCACAACTGGAAACTCCACAACTTGAGACTCCGCAACTTTAAACTTCACAACTAGAAACTCCGCTATTAAAAACTCCGCAACTAGAAACTCCGCAACTAGAAACTCCACAACTTAAAACTCCACAACTAGATACTCCACAACTGGAAACTCCACAACTAGATACTTCACAACTGGAAACTTCACAACTAGATACTCCACAACTAAAAATTCCACAACTAGAAACTCCACAACTAGAGACTCCACAAGTCGAAACTCCACAACTAGAAACTCCACAACTAGAAACTCCACAACCAGAGACTCCGCGACTTCACAACTAGAAACTCCACAACTGGAAACTCCACAAATAGATACTCTGCAACTAGAAACTCCACAACTAGAGACTCCACAACTTGAAACTCCACAACTTTAAACTCCATAGCTTGAGACTCCACAACTGGAAACTCCACAACTTGAAACTCCACAGCTTGAGACTCCGCAACTAGAAACTCCACAACTAGGGACTCCACAACTGGAAACTCCACTACTAGATACTCCACAACTGAAAACTCGGCAACTAGAAACTCCACAACTAGAGACTCCACAACTTGAAACTCCACAACTAGAGACTCTGCAACTAGAAACTCCACAACTCGAAACTCCACAACTGGAAACTCCACAACGAGACACTCCACAACAAAAAACTCTTCAACTAGAAACTCCTAAACTAGAGACTTCTACAACTAGAGAATCTAGAACTAGAGACTTCAAACTAGAAACTCAACAACTAGAAACTCCACAACTAAAAACTCAACAACTAGAAACTCCCCAGCTTGAGACTCCGCAACTTGAAACTCCACAACTAGAAACTCCGCAACTTGAAACTCCACAACAAGGGACTCGACAACTAGAAACTCCACAACTAGAAACTTCACAACTCGAAACTCCACTACTAGATACTCCACAACTGGAAACTCGACAACTAGAAACATCTAGAGACTCCACAACTTGAAACTCCACAACTAGAGACTCTGCAACTAGAAACTCAACAACTAGAAACTCCACAACTAGAAACTCCGCAGCTAGAAACTCCACAAATAGAAACTCCGCAACTAGAAACTCCGCAGCTAGAAACTACACAACTAGAGACTCCACAAATAGAAACTCCACAACTAGAAACTCCCCAACTGGAAACTCCCCAACTAGAAACTCCGCAACTAGAAACTCTGCAACAGAAGACTCTACAACTAGAAACTCCACGACTAGAAACTCCACAACTAGACACTCCACAACTAAAAACTCTTCAACTTGAAACTCCTCAACTAGAAACTCCACAACCAGAAACTTCACAAATAGAAACTCCGCAACTAGAAACTCCACAACTAGAGACTCCTAAACTAGAAACTCCACAACTAGAAACTCCACAACTACAAACTACACAACTGGAAACTCCACAACTAGAGACTCCTCAACTCGAAACTCCACAACTAGAAACTCCACAACTAAAAACTCCACAACCAGAGACTCCACAGCTTCACAACTAGAAACTCCACAACTGGAAACTCCACAACTAGATACTCTGCAACTAGAAACTCCACAACTAGAGACTCCACAACTTGAAACTCCACAACTTGAAACTCCACAACTTGAGACTCCACAACTAGAAACTCCACAACTTGAAACTCCGCAGCTTGAGACTCCGCAACTAGAAACTCCACAACTAGGGACTCCGCAACTAGAAACTCCACAACTTGAAACTCCACAACTGGAAACTCCACTACTAGATACTCCACAACTGGAAACTCGGCAACTAGAAACTCCACAACTAGAGACTCCACAACTTGAAACTCCACAACTAGAGACTCTGCAACTAGAAACTCCACAACTCGAAATTCCACAACTGGAAACTCCACAACTAGAAACTCAACAGCTTGAGACTCCGCAACTTGAAACTCCACAACTTGAAACTTTGCAACTAGAAACTCCGCAACTAGGGACTCCTCAACTAGAAACTCCACAACTAGAAACTCAACAACTCGAAACTCCACTACTAGATACTCAACAACTGGAAACTCGACAACTAGAAACTCCACATCTAGAGACTCCACAATTTGAAACTCCACAACTAGAGACTCTGCAACTAGAAACTCAACAACTAGATACTCCGCAACTGAACAACTAGAAACTCCACAACTGGAAAATCCACAACTAGATACTCCACAACTGGAAACTCCCCAACTAGAAACTCCGCTACTAGAAACTCCGCAACAGGAGACTCTACAACTAGAAACTCCACAACTAGAAACTTCAAAACTAGAAACTCCACAACTAGAAACTTCACAACTAGAAACTCCGCAACTAGAGACTCCACAACTAGAAACTCCACAACTTGAAACTCCACAACTAGAAACTCCACAACCAGAAACTCCACAACTAGAAACTCCGCAACTAGAAACTCCACAAATAGAGACTCGGCAACTAGAAATTTCATATCTAGAAACTCCACAACGAGAAACTGTAAAACTAGACTTCACAACTAGAAACTCAACAACTAGAAACTCCACAACTAAAAACTCCACAACTGGAAACTCCACAACTTGAGACTCCGCAACTTGAAACTCCACAACAATAAACTCCGCTATTAAAACTCCGCAACTAGAAACTCCGCAACTAGAAACTCCACAACTTGAAACTCCACAACTAGATACTCCACAACTGGAAACTCCACAACTAGATACTTCACAAATGGAAACTCCACAACTAGATACTCCACAACTGGAAACTCCACAACTAGAAACTCCACAACTAGAGACTCCACAACTCGAAACTCCACAACTAGAAACTCCACAACTAGAAACTCCACAACCGGAAACTCCACAACTAGATACTCCGCAACTAGAAACTCCACAACTAGAGACTCCACAACTTGAAACTCCACAACTAGAAACTCCACAAATAGAAACTCCGCAACTAGAGACTCCACAACTAGAAACTCCACAACTAGAAACTCCGCAACTAGAAACTCCACAACTAGAAACTCCACAACTAGAAACTCCACAACTAGAGATTCCGCAACTAGAAACTCCACAACCAGAGACTCCGCAACTAGAAACTCCACAGCTAGAATGTCCAAAACTAGAAACTCCACAACTCGAAACTCCACAACTGGAAACTCCACAACTAGACACTCCACAACTAAAAACTCTTCAACTTGAAACTCCACAACTCGAAACTCCGCAACTAGAAACTCCGCAACTAGAGACTCCTAAACTAGAAACTCCACAACTAGAAACTCCACAACTACAAACTACACAAATACAGATGCGGCAACTAGAAATTCCATATCTAGAAACTCCAAAGCTAGAAACTGCAAAACTAGAGACTTTACAACTAGAAACTCAACAGCTAGAAACTCCACAACTAAAAACTCCACAACTGGAAACTCCACAACTTGAGACTCCGCAACTTTAAACTTCACAACTAGAAACTCCGCTATTAAAAACTCCGCAACTAGAAACTCCGCAACTAGAAACTCCACAACTTAAAACTCCACAACTAGATACTCCACAACTGGAAACTCCACAACTAGATACTTCACAACTGGAAACTTCACAACTAGATACTCCACAACTAAAAACTCCACAACTAGAAACTCCACAACTAGAGACTCCACAAGTCGAAACTCCACAACTAGAAACTCCACAACCAGAGACTCCGCGACTTCACAACTAGAAACTCCAAAACTGGAAACTCCACAAATAGATACTCTGCAACTAGAAACTCCACAACTAGAGACTCCACAACTTGAAACTCCACAACTTTAAACTCCATAGCTTGAGACTCCACAACTGGAAACTCCACAACTTGAAACTCCACAGCTTGAGACTCCGCAACTAGAAACTCCACAACTAGGGACTCCACAACTGGAAACTCCACTACTAGATACTCCACAACTGAAAACTCGGCAACTACAAACTCCACAACTAGAGACTCCACAACTTGAAACTCCACAACTAGAGACTCTGCAACTAGAAACTCCACAACTCGAAACTCCACAACTGGAAACTCCACAACGAGACACTCCACAACAAAAAACTCTTCAACTAGAAACTCCTAAACTAGAGACTTCTACAACTAGAGAATCTAGAACTAGAGACTTCAAACTAGAAACTCAACAACTAGAAACTCCACAACTAAAAACTCAACAACTAGAAACTCCCCAGCTTGAGACTCCGCAACTTGAAACTCCACAACTAGAAACTCCGCAACTTGAAACTCCACAACAAGGGACTCGACAACTAGAAACTCCACAACTAGAAACTTCACAACTCGAAACTCCACTACTAGATACTCCACAACTGGAAACTCGACAACTAGAAACTTCACATCTAGAGACTCCACAACTTGAAACTCCACAACTAGAGACTCTGCAACTAGAAACTCAACAACTAGAAACTCCACAACTGGAAAATCCACAACTAGATTCTCCACAACTGGAAAATCTACAACTAGAAACTCCACAACTATAGACTCCACAACTTGAAACTCCACAAGTTTAAACTCCACAACTTGAGACTCCACAACTAGAAAATCCGCAACTAGAAACTCCACAACTGGAAACACCCAACTAGAAACTCCGCAACTAGAAACTCCGCAACAGGAGACTCTACAACTAGAAACTCCACAACTAGAAACTCGAAAACTAGAAACTCCACAACTAGAAACTTCACAACTAGAAACTCCGCAACTAGAGACTCCACAACTAGAAACTTCACAACTTGAAACTCCTCAAATAGTAACTCCACAACCAGAAACTCCACAACTAGAAACTCCGCCACTAGAAACTCCGCAACTAGAGACTCCACAACTAGAAACTCCACAACTAGAAACTCCACAACTTCAAACTCCAATAAAACAGACTCGGCAACTAGAAATTCCATATCTAGAAACTCCACAACTAGAAACTGCAAAACTAGAGACTTCACAACTAGAAACTCAACAACTAGAAACTCCACAACTAAAAACTCCACAACTGGAAACTCCACAACTTGAGACTCCGCAACTTGAAACTTCACAACTAGAAACTCCACTATTAAAAACTCCGCAACTAGAAACTCCGCAACTAAAAACTCCACAACTTAAAACTCCACAACTAGATACTCCACAACTGGAAACTCCACAACTAGATACTTCACAACTGGAAACTCCACAACTAGATACTCCACAACTGGAAACTCCACAACTAGAAACTCCACAACTAGAGACTCCACAACTAGAAAGTCCACAACTAGAAACTCCACAACTAGAAACTCCACAACCAGAAACTCCGCAACTCCACAACTAGAAACTCCACAACTAGAGACTCCACAACTTGAAACTCCACAACTTTAAGCTCCACAACTTGAGACTCCACAACTAGAAACTCCGCAACTTGAAACTCCGCAGCTTGAGACTCCGCAACTAGAAATTCCACAACTAGGGACTCCGCAACTAGAAACTCCACAGCTAGAAACTCCACAACTTCAAACTCCACTACTAGATACTCCACAACTGGAAACTCGGCAACTAGAAACTCGACGACTAGAGACTCCACAACTTGAAACTCCACGACTAGAAACTCTGCAACTAGAAACTCCACAACTCGAAACTCCACAACTGGAATTCCACAACTAGAGACTCCACAACTTGAAACTCCACAACTAGAGACTGCAACTAGAAACTCAACAACTAGAGACTGCGCAACTCAACAACTAGAAACTCCACAACTGGAAAATCCACAACTAGATACTCCACAACTAAAAAATATACAACTAGAAACTCCACAACTATAGACCCTACAACTTGAAACTCCACAAGTGTAAACTCCACAACTTGAGACTCCACAACTAGAAACTCCACAACTGAAAACTCCCCAACTAGAAACTCCGCAACTAGAAAATGCGCAACAGGAGACTCTACAACTAGAAACTCCACAACTAGAAACTCCAAAACGAGAAACTCCACAACTAGAAACTCCACAAGTTTAAACTCCACAACTTGAGACTCCACAACTAGAAACTCCACAACTTGAAACTCCTCAACTAGAAACTCCACAACCAGAAACTCCACAACTAGAAACTCCGCAACTAGAAACTCTGCAACTTGAGACTCCACAACTAGAAACTCCACAACTAGAAACTCCACAACTACAAACTCCACAAATACAGACTCGGCAACTAGAAATTCCATATCTAGAAACTCCACAACTAGTAACTGCAAAACTAGAG
Source organism: Rhipicephalus microplus (assembly GCF_043290135.1). Lineage (NCBI taxonomy): Eukaryota > Metazoa > Arthropoda > Arachnida > Ixodida > Ixodidae > Rhipicephalus > Rhipicephalus microplus. The sequence continues at coordinate 953,205 of NW_027464670.1, forward strand.
ACTTCACAACTAGAAACTCAACAACTAGAAACTCCACAACTAAAAACTCCACAACTTGAGACTCCGCAACTTGAAACTTCACAACTAGAAACTCCGCTATTAAAAACTGCGCAACTAGAAACTTCACAACTTAAAACTCCACACATAGATACTCCACAACTGGAAACTCCACAACTAGATACTTCACAACTGGAAACTCCACAACTAGAAACTCCACAACTGGAAACTCCACAACTAGAGACTCCTCAACTCGAAACTCCACAACTAGAAACTCCACAACTAAAAACTCCACAACCAGAGACTCCACAGCTTCACAACTAGAAACTCCACAACTGGAAACTCCACAACAAGAAACTCCACAACTCGAAACTCCACAACTGGAAACTCCACAACTAGAAACTCAACAGCTTGAGACTCCGCAACTTGAAACTCCACAACTTGAAACTTCGCAACTAGAAACTCCGCAACTAGGGACTCCACAACTAGAAACTCCACAACTAGAAACTCCACAACTCGAAACTCCACTACTAGATACTCCACAACTGGAAACTCGACAACTAGAAACTCCACATCTAGAGACAACAATTTGAAACTCCACAACTAGAGACTCTGCAACTAGAAACTCAACAACTAGATACTCCGCAACTGAACAACTAGAAACTCCACAACTGGAAAATCCACAACTAGATACTCCACAACTAGAAAATCTACAACTAGAAACTCCACAACTATAGACTCCACAACTTGAAACTCCACAAGTTTAAACTCCACAACTTGAGACTCCACAAGTAGAAACTCCACAACTAGAAACTCCACAACTGGAAACTCCCCAACTAGAAACTCCGCAACTAGAAACTCCGCAACAGGAGACTCTACAACTAGAAACTCCACAACTAGAAACTTCAAAACTAGAAACTCCACAACTAGAAACTTCACAACTAGAAATTCCGCAACTAGAGACTCCACAACTAGAAACTCCACAACTTGAAACTCCACAACTAGAAACTCCACAACCAGAAACTCCACAACTAGAAACTCCGCAACTAGAAACTCCACAAATAGAGACTCGGCAACTAGAAATTTCATATCTAGAAACTCCACAACGAGAAACTGTAAAACTAGACTTCACAACTAGAAACTCAACAACTAGAAACTCCGCAACTAGAAACTCCACAACTGGAAACTCCACAACTTGAGACTCCACAACTAGAAACTCCACAACTAGATACTTCACAAATAGAAACTCCACAACTAGATACTCCACAACTGGAAACTCCACAACTAGAAACTCCACAACTTGAAACTCCACAACTAGAAACTCCACAACTAGAAACTCTGCAACTAGAGACTCCACAACTAGAAACTCCACAACTAGAAACTCCGCAACTAGAAACTCCACAACTAGAAACTCCGCAACTAGAAACTCCGCAACAGGAGACTCTACAACTAGAAACTCCACAACTAGAAACTTCAAAACTAGAAACTCCACAACTAGAAACTTCACAACTAGAAACTCCGCAACTAGAGACTCCGCAACTAGAAACTCCACAACTTGAAACTCCACAACCAGAAACTCCACAACCAGAAACTCCACAACTAGAAACTCCGCAACTAGAAACTCCACAAATAGAGACTCGGCAACTAGAAATTTCATATCTAGAAACTCCACAACGAGAAACTGTAAAACTAGAGTTCACAACTAGAAACTCAACAACTAGAAACTCCACAACTAAAAACTCCACAACTGGAAACTCCACAACTTGAGACTCCGCAACTTGAAACTCCACAACAATAAACTCCGCTATTAAAACTCCGCAACTAGAAACTCCGCAACTAGAAACTCCACAACTTGAAACTCCACAACTAGATACTCCACAACTAGAAACTCCACAACTAGATACTTCACAAATGGAAACTCCACAACTAGATACTCCACAACTGGAAACTCCACAACTAGAAACTCCACAACTAGAGACTCCACAACTCGAAACTCCACAACTAGAAACTCCACAACTAGAAACTCCACAACTGGAAACTCCACAACTAGATACTCCGCAACTAGAAACTCCACAACTAGAGACTCCACAACTTGAAACTCCACAACTTGAAACTCCACAAATAGAAACTCTGCAACTAGAGACTCCACAACTAGAAACTCCACAACTAGAAACTCCGCAACTAGAAACTCCACAACTAGAAACTCCACAACTAGAAACTCCACAACTAGAAACTCCACAACTAGAGATTCCGCAACTAGAAACTCCACAACCAGAGACTCCGCAACTAGAAACTCCGCAGCTAGAAACTCCACAAATAGAAACTGCGCAACTAGAAACTCCGCAGCTAGAAACTACACAACTAGAGACTCCACAAATAGAAACTCCACAACTAGAAACTCTACAACTAGAAACTCCACAACTAGAAACTCCAAAACGAGAAACTCCACAACTAGAAACTCCACAAGTTTAAACTCCACAACTTGAGACTCCACAACTAGAAACTCCACAACTTGAAACTCCTCAACTAGAAACTCCACAACCAGAAACTCCACAACTAGAAACTCCGCAACTAGAAACTCTGCAACTAGAGACTCCACAACTAGAAACTCCACAACTAGAAACTCCACAACTACAAACTCCACAAATACAGACTCGGCAACTAGAAATTCCATATCTAGAAACTCCACAACTAGTAACTGCAAAACTAGAGACTTCACAACCAGAAACTCAACAACTAGAAACTCCACAACTAAAAACTCCACAACTTGAGACTCCGCAACTTGAAACTTCACAACTAGAAACTCCGCTATTAAAAACTCCGCAACTAGAAACTTCACAACTTAAAACTCCACACATAGATACTCCACAACTGGAAACTCCACAACTAGATACTTCACAACTGGAAACTCCACAACTAGAAACTCCACAACTGGAAACTCCACAACTAGAGACTCCTCAACTCGAAACTCCACAACTAGAAACTCCACAACTAAAAACTCCACAACCAGAGACTCCACAGCTTCACAACTAGAAACTCCACAACTGGAAACTCCACAACTAGAAACTCCACAACTCGAAACTCCACAACTGGAAACTCCACAACTAGAAACTCAACAGCTTGAGACTCCGCAACTTGAAACTCCACAACTTGAAACTTCGCAACTAGAAACTCCGCAACTAGGGACTCCACAACTAGAATCTCCACAACTAGAAACTCCACAACTCGAAACTCCACTACTAGATACTCCACAACTGGAAACTCGACAACTAGAAACTCCACATCTAGAGACAACAATTTGAAACTCCACAACTAGAGACTCTGCAACTAGAAACTCAACAACTAGATACTCCGCAACTGAACAACTAGAAACTCCACAACTGGAAAATCCACAACTAGATACTCCACAACTAGAAAATCTACAACTAGAAACTCCACAACTATAGACTCCACAACTTGAAACTCCACAAGTTTAAACTCCACAACTTGAGACTCCACAAGTAGAAACTCCACAACTAGAAACTCCACAACTGGAAACTCCCCAACTAGAAACTCCGCAACTAGAAACTCCGCAACAGGAGACTCTACAACTAGAAACTCCACAACTAGAAACTTCAAAACTAGAAACTCCACAACTAGAAACTTCGCAACTAGAAATTCCGCAACTAGAGACTCCACAACTAGAAACTCCACAACTTGAAACTCCACAACTAGAAGCTCCACAACCAGAAACTCCACAACTAGAAACTCCGCAACTAGAAACTCCACAAATAGAGACTCGGCAACTAGAAATTTCATATCTAGAAACTCCACAACGAGAAACTGTAAAACTAGACTTCACAACTAGAAACTCAACAACTAGAAACTCCGCAACTAGAAACTCCACAACTGGAAACTCCACAACTTGAGACTCCACAACTAGAAACTCCACAACTAGATACTCCACAACTGGAAACTCCACAACTAGAAACTCCACAACTTGAAACTCCACAACTAGAAACTCCACAACTAGAAACTCTGCAACTAGAGACTCCACAACTAGAAACTCCACAACTAGAAACTCCGCAACTAGAAACTCCACAACTAGAAACTCCGCAACTAGAAACTCCGCAACAGGAGACTCTACAACTAGAAACTCCACAACTAGAAACTTCAAAACTAGAAACTCCACAACTAGAAACTTCACAACTAGAAACTCCGCAACTAGAGACTCCGCAACTAGAAACTCCACAACTTGAAACTCCACAACTAGAAACTCCACAACCAGAAACTCCACAACTAGAAACTCCGCCACTAGAAACTCCACAAATAGAGACTCGGCAACTAGAAATTTCATATCTAGAAACTCCACAACGAGAAACTGTAAAACTAGAGTTCACAACTAGAAACTCAACAACTAGAAACTCCACAACTAAAAACTCCACAACTGGAAACTCCACAACTTGAGACTCCGCAACTTGAAACTCCACAACAATAAACTCCGCTATTAAAACTCCGCAACTAGAAACTCCGCAACTAGAAACTCCACAACTTGAAACTCCACAACTAGATACTCCACAACTAGAAACTCCACAACTAGATACTTCACAAATGGGAACTCCACAACTAGATACTCCACAACTGGAAACTCCACAACTAGAAACTCCACAACTAGAGACTCCACAACTCGAAACTCCACAACTAGAAACTCCACAACTAGAAACTCCACAACTGGAAACTCCACAACTAGATACTCCGCAACTAAAAACTCCACAACTAGAGACTCCACAACTTGAAACTCCACAACTAGAAACTGCACAAATAGAAACTCTGCAACTAGAGACTCCACAACTAGAAACTCCACAACTAGAAACTCCACAACTAGAAACTCCACAACTTGAAACTTCGCAACTAGAAACTCCGCAACTAGGGACTCCACAACTAGAAACTCCACAACTAGAAACTCCACAACTCGAAACTCCACTACTAGATACTCCACAACTGGAAACTCGACAACTAGAAACTCCACATCTAGAGACAACAATTTGAAACTCCACAACTAGAGACTCTGCAACTAGAAACTCAACAACTAGATACTCCGCAACTGAACAACTAGAAACTCCACAACTGGAAAATCCACAACTAGATACTCCACAACTAGAAAATCTACAACTAGAAACTCCACAACTATAGACTCCACAACTTGAAACTCCACAAGTTTAAACTCCACAACTTGAGACTCCACAAGTAGAAACTCCACAACTAGAAACTCCACAACTGGAAACTCCCCAACTAGAAACTCCGCAACTAGAAACTCCGCAACAGGAGACTCTACAACTAGAAACTCCACAACTAGAAACTTCAAAACTAGAAACTCCACAACTAGAAACTTCACAACTAGAAATTCCGCAACTAGAGACTCCACAACTAGAAACTCCACAACTTGAAACTCCACAACTAGAAACTCCACAACCAGAAACTCCACAACTAGAAACTCCGCAACTAGAAACTCCACAAATAGAGACTCGGCAACTAGAAATTTCATATCTAGAAACTCCACAACGAGAAACTGTAAAACTAGACTTCACAACTAGAAACTCAACAACTAGAAACTCTGCAACTAGAAACTCCACAACTGGAAACTCCACAACTTGAGACTCCACAACTAGAAACTCCACAACTAGATACTTCACAAATAGAAACTCCACAACTAGATACTCCACAACTGGAAACTCCACAACTAGAAACTCCACAACTTGAAACTCCACAACTAGAAACTCCACAACTAGAAACTCTGCAACTAGAGACTCCACAACTAGAAACTCCACAACTAGAAACTCCGCAACTAGAAACTCCACAACTAGAAACTCCGCAACTAGAAACTCCGCAACAGGAGACTCTACAACTAGAAACTCCACAACTAGAAACTTCAAAACTAGAAACTCCACAACTAGAAACTTCACAACTAGAAACTCCGCAACTAGAGACTCCGCAACTAGAAACTCCACAACTTGAAACTCCACAACCAGAAACTCCACAACCAGAAACTCCACAACTAGAAACTCCGCAACTAGAAACTCCACAAATAGAGACTCGGCAACTAGAAATTTCATATCTAGAAACTCCACAACGAGAAACTGTAAAACTAGAGTTCACAACTAGAAACTCAACAACTAGAAACTCCACAACTAAAAACTCCACAACTGGAAACTCCACAACTTGAGACTCCGCAACTTGAAACTCCACAACAATAAACTCCGCTATTAAAACTCCGCAACTAGAAACTCCGCAACTAGAAACTCCACAACTTGAAACTCCACAACTAGATACTCCACAACTAGAAACTCCACAACTAGATACTTCACAAATGGAAACTCCACAACTAGATACTCCACAACTGGAAACTCCACAACTAGAAACTCCACAACTAGAGACTCCACAACTCGAAACTCCACAACTAGAAACTCCACAACTAGAAACTCCACAACTGGAAACTCCACAACTAGATACTCCGCAACTAGAAACTCCACAACTAGAGACTCCACAACTTGAAACTCCACAACTTGAAACTCCACAAATAGAAACTCTGCAACTAGAGACTCCACAACTAGAAACTCCACAACTAGAAACTCCGCAACTAGAAACTCCACAACTAGAAACTCCACAACTAGAAACTCCACAACTAGAAACTCCACAACTAGAGATTCCGCAACTAGAAACTCCACAACCAGAGACTCCGCAACTAGAAACTCCGCAGCTAGAAACTCCACAAATAGAAACTGCGCAACTAGAAACTCCGCAGCTAGAAACTACACAACTAGAGACTCCACAAATAGAAACTCCACAACTAGAAACTCTACAACTAGAAACTCCACAACTAGAAACTCCAAAACGAGAAACTCCACAACTAGAAACTCCACAAGTTTAAACTCCACAACTTGAGACTCCACAACTAGAAACTCCACAACTTGAAACTCCTCAACTAGAAACTCCACAACCAGAAACTCCACAACTAGAAACTCCGCAACTAGAAACTCTGCAACTAGAGACTCCACAACTAGAAACTCCACAACTAGAAACTCCACAACTACAAACTCCACAAATACAGACTCGGCAACTAGAAATTCCATATCTAGAAACTCCACAACTAGTAACTGCAAAACTAGAGACTTCACAACTAGAAACTCAACAACTAGAAACTCCACAACTAAAAACTCCACAACTTGAGACTCCGCAACTTGAAACTTCACAACTAGAAACTCCGCTATTAAAAACTCCGCAACTAGAAACTTCACAACTTAAAACTCCACACATAGATACTCCACAACTGGAAACTCCACAACTAGATACTTCACAACTGGAAACTCCACAACTAGAAACTCCACAACTGGAAACTCCACAACTAGAGACTCCTCAACTCGAAACTCCACAACTAGAAACTCCACAACTAAAAACTCCACAACCAGAGACTCCACAGCTTCACAACTAGAAACTCCACAACTGGAAACTCCACAACTAGAAACTCCACAACTCGAAACTCCACAACTGGAAACTCCACAACTAGAAACTCAACAGCTTGAGACTCCGCAACTTGAAACTCCACAACTTGAAACTTCGCAACTAGAAACTCCGCAACTAGGGACTCCACAACTAGAATCTCCACAACTAGAAACTCCACAACTCGAAACTCCACTACTAGATACTCCACAACTGGAAACTCGACAACTAGAAACTCCACATCTAGAGACAACAATTTGAAACTCCACAACTAGAGACTCTGCAACTAGAAACTCAACAACTAGATACTCCGCAACTGAACAACTAGAAACTCCACAACTGGAAAATCCACAACTAGATACTCCACAACTAGAAAATCTACAACTAGAAACTCCACAACTATAGACTCCACAACTTGAAACTCCACAAGTTTAAACTCCACAACTTGAGACTCCACAAGTAGAAACTCCACAACTAGAAACTCCACAACTGGAAACTCCCCAACTAGAAACTCCGCAACTAGAAACTCCGCAACAGGAGACTCTACAACTAGAAACTCCACAACTAGAAACTTCAAAACTAGAAACTCCACAACTAGAAACTTCGCAACTAGAAATTCCGCAACTAGAGACTCCACAACTAGAAACTCCACAACTTGAAACTCCACAACTAGAAACTCCACAACCAGAAACTCCACAACTAGAAACTCCGCAACTAGAAACTCCACAAATAGAGACTCGGCAACTAGAAATTTCATATCTAGAAACTCCACAACGAGAAACTGTAAAACTAGACTTCACAACTAGAAACTCAACAACTAGAAACTCCGCAACTAGAAACTCCACAACTGGAAACTCCACAACTTGAGACTCCACAACTAGAAACTCCACAACTAGATACTCCACAACTGGAAACTCCACAACTAGAAACTCCACAACTTGAAACTCCACAACTAGAAACTCCACAACTAGAAACTCTGCAACTAGAGACTCCACAACTAGAAACTCCACAACTAGAAACTCCGCAACTAGAAACTCCACAACTAGAAACTCCGCAACTAGAAACTCCGCAACAGGAGACTCTACAACTAGAAACTCCACAACTAGAAACTTCAAAACTAGAAACTCCACAACTAGAAACTTCACAACTAGAAACTCCGCAACTAGAGACTCCGCAACTAGAAACTCCACAACTTGAAACTCCACAACTAGAAACTCCACAACCAGAAACTCCACAACTAGAAACTCCGCAACTAGAAACTCCACAAATAGAGACTCGGCAACTAGAAATTTCATATCTAGAAACTCCACAACGAGAAACTGTAAAACTAGAGTTCACAACTAGAAACTCAACAACTAGAAACTCCACAACTAAAAACTCCACAACTGGAAACTCCACAACTTGAGACTCCGCAACTTGAAACTCCACAACAATAAACTCCGCTATTAAAACTCCGCAACTAGAAACTCCGCAACGAGAAACTGTAAAACTAGAGTTCACAACTAGAAACTCAACAACTAGAAACTCCACAACTAAAAACTCCACAACTGGAAACTCCACAACTTGAGACTCCGCAACTTGAAACTCCACAACAATAAACTCCGCTATTAAAACTCCGCAACTAGAAACTCCGCAACTAGAAACTCCACAACTTGAAACTCCACAACTAGATACTCCACAACTAGAAACTCCACAACTAGATACTTCACAAATGGGAACTCCACAACTAGATACTCCACAACTGGAAACTCCACAACTAGAAACTCCACAACTAGAGACTCCACAACTCGAAACTCCACAACTAGAAACTCCACAACTAGAAACTCCACAACTGGAAACTCCACAACTAGATACTCCGCAACTAGAAACTCCACAACTAGAGACTCCACAACTTGAAACTCCACAACTAGAAACTGCACAAATAGAAACTCTGCAACTAGAGACTCCACAACTAGAAACTCCACAACTAGAAACTCCGCAACTAGAAACTCCACAACTAGAAACTCCACAACTAGAAACTCTACAACTAGAAACTCCACAACTAGAGATTCCGCAACTAGAAACTCCACAACCAGAGACTCCGCAACTAGAAACTCCGCAGCTAGAAACTCCACAAATAGAAACTCCGCAACTAGAAACTCCGCAGCTAGAAACTACACAACTAGAGACTCCACAAATAGAAACTCCACAACTAGAAACTCCACAACTGGAAACTCCCCAACTAGAAACTCCGCAACTAGAAACTCCGCAACAGGAGACTCTACAACTAGAAACTCCACGGCTAGAAACTCCAAAACTAGAAACTCCACAACTCGAAACTCCACAACTGGAAACTCCACAACTAGACACTCCACAACTAAAAACTCTTCAACTAGAGACTCCTAAACTAGAAACTCCACAACTAGAAACTCCACAACTACAAACTACACAAATACAGATTCGGCAACTAGAAATTCCATATCTAGAAACTCCACAGCTAGAAACTGCAAAACTAGAGACTTTACAACTAGAAACTCAACAGCTAGAAACTCCACAACTAAAAACTCCACAACTTGAGACTCCGCAACTTGAAACTTCACAACTAGAAACTCCGCTATTAAAAACTCCGCAACTAGAAACTTCACAACTTAAAACTCCACACATAGATACTCCACAACTGGAAACTCCACAACTAGATACTTCACAACTGGAAACTCCACAACTAGAAACTCCACAACTGGAAACTCCACAACTAGAGACTCCTCAACTCGAAACTCCACAACTAGAAACTCCACAACTAAAAACTCCACAACCAGAGACTCCACAGCTTCACAACTAGAAACTCCACAACTGGAAACTCCACAACTAGAAACTCCACAACTCGAAACTCCACAACTGGAAACTCCACAACTAGAAACTCAACAGCTTGAGACTCCGCAACTTGAAACTCCACAACTTGAAACTTCGCAACTAGAAACTCCGCAACTAGGGACTCCACAACTAGAATCTCCACAACTAGAAACTCCACAACTCGAAACTCCACTACTAGATACTCCACAACTGGAAACTCGACAACTAGAAACTCCACATCTAGAGACAACAATTTGAAACTCCACAACTAGAGACTCTGCAACTAGAAACTCAACAACTAGATACTCCGCAACTGAACAACTAGAAACTCCACAACTGGAAAATCCACAACTAGATACTCCACAACTAGAAAATCTACAACTAGAAACTCCACAACTATAGACTCCACAACTTGAAACTCCACAAGTTTAAACTCCACAACTTGAGACTCCACAACTAGAAACTCCACAACTAGATACTCCACAACTGGAAACTCCACAACTAGAAACTCCACAACTTGAAACTCCACAACTAGAAACTCCACAACTAGAAACTCTGCAACTAGAGACTCCACAACTAGAAACTCCACAACTAGAAACTCCGCAACTAGAAACTCCACAACTAGAAACTCCGCAACTAGAAACTCCGCAACAGGAGACTCTACAACTAGAAACTCCACAACTAGAAACTTCAAAACTAGAAACTCCACAACTAGAAACTTCACAACTAGAAACTCCGCAACTAGAGACTCCGCAACTAGAAACTCCACAACTTGAAACTCCACAACTAGAAACTCCACAACCAGAAACTCCACAACTAGAAACTCCGCAACTAGAAACTCCACAAATAGAGACTCGGCAACTAGAAATTTCATATCTAGAAACTCCACAACGAGAAACTGTAAAACTAGAGTTCACAACTAGAAACTCAACAACTAGAAACTCCACAACTAAAAACTCCACAACTGGAAACTCCACAACTTGAGACTCCGCAACTTGAAACTCCACAACAATAAACTCCGCTATTAAAACTCCGCAACTAGAAACTCCGCAACTAGAAACTCCACAACTTGAAACTCCACAACTAGATACTCCACAACTAGAAACTCCACAACTAGATACTTCACAAATGGGAACTCCACAACTAGATACTCCACAACTGGAAACTCCACAACTAGAAACTCCACAACTAGAGACTCCACAACTCGAAACTCCACAACTAGAAACTCCACAACTAGAAACTCCACAACTGGAAACTCCACAACTAGATACTCCGCAACTAGAAACTCCACAACTAGAGACTCCACAACTTGAAACTCCACAACTAGAAACTGCACAAATAGAAACTCTGCAACTAGAGACTCCACAACTAGAAACTCCACAACTAGAAACTCCGCAACTAGAAACTCCACAACTAGAAACTCCACAACTAGAAACTCCACAACTAGAAACTCCACAACTAGAGATTCCGCAACTAGAAACTCCACAACCAGAGACTCCGCAACTAGAAACTCCGCAGCTAGAAACTCCACAAATAGAAACTCCGCAACTAGAAACTCCGCAGCTAGAAACTACACAACTAGAGACTCCACAAATAGAAACTCCACAACTAGAAACTCCACAACTGGAAACTCCCCAACTAGAAACTCCGCAACTAGAAACTCCGCAACAGGAGACTCTACAACTAGAAACTCCACGGCTAGAAACTCCAAAACTAGAAACTCCACAACTCGAAACTCCACAACTGGAAACTCCACAACTAGACACTCCACAACTAAAAACTCTTCAACTAGAGACTCCTAAACTAGAAACTCCACAACTAGAAACTCCACAACTACAAACTACACAAATACAGATTCGGCAACTAGAAATTCCATATCTAGAAACTCCACAGCTAGAAACTGCAAAACTAGAGACTTTACAACTAGAAACTCCACAACTAGAAACTCCACAACTTGAAACTCCTCAACTAGAAACTCCACAACCAGAAACTCCACAACTAGAAACTCCGCAACTAGAAACTCCGCAACTAGAGACTCCACAACTAGAAACTCCGCAACTAGAAACTCCACAACTTAAAACTCCACAACTAGATACTCCACAACTGGAAACTCCACAACTAGATACTTCACAACTGGAAACTTCACAACTAGATACTCCACAACTAAAAACTCCACAACTAGAAACTCCACAACTAGAGACTCCACAAGTCGAAACTCCACAATTAGAAACTTCACAACTAGAAACTCCACAACCAGAGACTCCGCGACTTCACAACTAGAAACTCCACAACTGGAAACTCCACAAATAGATACTCTGCAACTAGAAACTCCACAACCAGAGACTCCACAACTTGAAACTCCACAACTTTAAACTCCATAGCTTGAGACTCCACAACTGGAAACTCCACAACTTGAAACTCCACAGCAGGGACTCCGCAACTAGAAACTCCACAACTAGGGACTCCACACCTGGAAACTCCACTACTAGATACTCCACAACTGAAAACTCGGCAACTAGAAACTCCACAACTAGAGACTCCACAACTTGAAACTCCACAACTAGAGACTCTGCAACTAGAAACTCCACTACTCGAAACTCCACAACTGGAAACTCCACAACGAGACACTCCACAACAAAAAACTCTTCAACTAGAAACTCCTAAACTAGAGACTCCACAACTAGAGAATCTAGAACTAGAGACTTTAAACTAGAAACTCAACAACTAGAAACTCCACAACTAAAAACTCAACAACTAGAAACTCCCTAGCTTGAGACTCCGCAACTTGAAACTCCACAACTAGAAACTCCGCAACTTGAAACTCCACAACAAGGGACTCGACAACTAGAAACTCCACAACTAGAAACTTCACAACTCGAAACTCCACTACTAGATACTCCACAACTGGAAACTCGACAACTAGAAACTTCACATCTAGAGACTCCACAACTTGAAACTCCACAACTAGAGACTCTGCAACTAGAAACTCAACAACTAGAAACTCCACAACTGGAAAATCCACAACTAGATTCTCCACAACTAGAAAATCTACAACTAGAAACTCCACAACTATAGACTCCACAACTTGAAACTCCACAAGTTTAAACTCCACAACTTGAGACTCCACAACTAGAAACTCCGCAACTAGAAACTCCACAACTGGAAACACCCAACTAGAAACTCCGCAACTAGAAACTCCGCAACAGGAGACTCTACAACTAGAAATTCCACAACTAGAAACTCGAAAACTAGAAACTCCACAACTAGAAACTTCACAACTAGAAACTCCGCAACTAGAGACTCCACAACTAGAAACTTCACAACTTGAAACTCCTCAAATAGAAACTCCACAAATAGAAACTCTGCAACTAGAGACTCCACAACTAGAAACTCCACAACTAGAAACTCCGCAACTAGAAACTCCACAACTAGAAACTCCACAACTAGAAACTCCACAACTAGAGATTCCGCAACTAGAAACTCCACAACCAGAGACTCCGCAACTAGAAACTCCGCAGCTAGAAACTCCACAAATAGAAACTCCGCAACTAGAAACTCCGCAGCTAGAAACTACACAACTAGAGACTCCACAAATAGAAACTCCACAACTAGAAACTCCACAACTGGAAACTCCCCAACTAGAAACTCCGCAACTAGAAACTCCGCAACAGGAGACTCTACAACTAGAAACTCCACGGCTAGAAACTCCAAAACTAGAAACTCCACAACTCGAAACTCCACAACTAGAAACTCCACAACTAGACACTCCACAACTAAAAACTCTTCAACTAGAGACTCCTAAACTAGAAACTCCACAACTAGAAACTCAACAACTACAAACTACACAAATACAGATTCGGCAACTAGAAATTCCATATCTAGAAACTCCACAGCTAGAAACTGCAAAACTAGAGACTTTACAACTAGAAACTCAACAGCTAGAAACTCCACAACTAAAAACTCCACAACTGGAAACTCCACAACTTGAGACTCCGCAACTTGAAACTTCACAACTAGAAACTCCGCTATTAAAAACTCCGCAACTAGAAACTCCGCAACTAGAAACTCCACAACTTAAAACTCCACAACTAGATACTCCACAACTGGAAACTCCACAACTAGATACTTCACAACTGGAAACTTCACAACTAGATACTCCACAACTAAAAACTCCACAACTAGAAACTCCACAACTAGAGACTCCACAAGTCGAAACTCCACAACTAGAAACTTCACAACTAGAAACTCCACAACCAGAGACTCCGCGACTTCACAACTAGAAACTCCACAACTGGAAACTCCACAAATAGATACTCTGCAACTAGAAACTCCACAACCAGAGACTCCACAACTTGAAACTCCACAACTTTAAACTCCATAGCTTGAGACTCCACAACTGGAAACTCCACAACTTGAAACTCCACAGCAGGGACTCCGCAACTAGAAACTCCACAACTAGGGACTCCACAACTGGAAACTCCACTACTAGATACTCCACAACTGAAAACTCGGCAACTAGAAACTCCACAACTAGAGACTCCACAACTTGAAACTCCACAACTAGAGACTCTGCAACTAGAAACTCCACAACTCGAAACTCCACAACTGGAAACTCCACAACGAGACACTCCACAACAAAAAACTCTTCAACTAGAAACTCCTAAACTAGAGACTCCACAACTAGAGAATCTAGAACTAGAGACTTTAAACTAGAAACTCAACAACTAGAAACTCCACAACTAAAAACTCAACAACTAGAAACTCCCTAGCTTGAGACTCCGCAACTTGAAACTCCACAACTAGAAACTCCGCAACTTGAAACTCCACAACAAGGGACTCGACAACTAGAAACTCCACAACTAGAAACTTCACAACTCGAAACTCCACTACTAGATACTCCACAACTGGAAACTCGACAACTAGAAACTTCACATCTAGAGACTCCACAACTTGAAACTCCACAACTAGAGACTCTGCAACTAGAAACTCAACAACTAGAAACTCCACAACTGGAAAATCCACAACTAGATTCTCCACAACTAGAAAATCTACAACTAGAAACTCCACAACTATAGACTCCACAACTTGAAACTCCACAAGTTTAAACTCCACAACTTGAGACTCCACAACTAGAAACTCCGCAACTAGAAACTCCACAACTGGAAACACCCAACTAGAAACTCCGCAACTAGAAACTCCGCAACAGGAGACTCTACAACTAGAAATTCCACAACTAGAAACTCGAAAACTAAAAACTCCACAACTAGAAACTTCACAACTAGAAACTCCGCAACTAGAGACTCCACAACTAGAAACTTCACAACTTGAAACTCCTCAAATAGAAACTCCACAACCAGAAACTCCACAACTAGAAACTCCGCAATTAGAAACTCCGCAACTAGAGACTCCACAACTAGAAACTCCACAACTAGAAACTCCACAGCTTCAAACTCCAATAAAACAGACTCGGCAACTAGAAATTCCATATCTAGAAACTCCACAACTAGAAACTGCATAACTAGAGACTTCACAACTAGAAACTCAACAACTAGAAACTCCACAACTAAAAACTCCACAACTGGAAACTCCACAACTTGAGACTCCGCAACTTAAAACTTCACAACTAGAAACTCCACTATTAAAAACTCCGCAACTAGAAACTCCGCAACTAAAAACTCCACAACTTAAAACTCCACAACTAGATACTCCACAACTGGAAACTCCACAACTAGATACTTCACAACTGGAAACTCCACAACTAGATACTCCACAACTAGAAACTCCACAACTAGAGACTCCACAACTAGAAACTCCACAACTAGAAACTCCACAACTAGAAACTCCACAACCAGAAACTCCGCAACTCCACAACTAGAAACTCCACAACTAGAGACTCCACAACTTGAAACTCCACAACTTTAAGCTCCACAACTTGAGACTCCACAACTAGAAACTCCGCAACTTGAAACTCCGCAGCTTGAGACTCCGCAACTAGAAATTCCACAACTAGGGACTCCACAACTAGAAACTCCACAGCTAGAAACTCCACAACTTTAAACTCCACTACTAGATACTCCACAACTGGAAACTCGGCAACTAGAAACTCTACGACTAGAGACTCCACAACTTGAAACTCCACGACTAGAAACTCTGCAACTAGAAACTCCACAACTCGAAACTCCACAACTGGAATTCCACAACTAGACACTCCACAACAAAAAACTCTTCAACTAGAAACTCCTAAACTAGAGGCTCCACAACTAGAGAGTCTACAACTAGAGACTTCAAACTAGAAACTCAACAACTAGAAACTCCACAACTAAAAACTCAACAACTAGAAACTCCACAGCTTGAGACTCCGCAACTTGAAACTCCACAACTAGAAACTCTGACACTAGGGACTCCACAACTAGAAACTCCAAAACTAGAAACTCCACAACTCGAAACTCCACTACTAGATACTCCACAACTGGAAACTCGACAACTAGAAACTCCACATCTAGAGACTCCACAACTTGAAACTCCACAACTAGAGACTGCAACTAGAAACTCAACAACTAGAGACTGCGCAACTCAACAACTAGAAACTCCACAACTGGAAAATCCACAACTAGATACTCCACAACTAAAAAATATACAACTAGAAACTCCACAACTATAGACCCTACAACTTGAAACTCCACAAGTGTAAACTCCACAACTTGAGACTCCACAACTAGAAACTCCACAACTGAAATCTCCCCAACTAGAAACTCCGCAACTAGAAACTCCGCAACAGGAGACTCTACAACTAGAAACTCCACAACTAGAAACTCCAAAACGAGAAACTCCACAACTAGAAACTCCACAAGATTAAACTCCACAACTTGAGACTCCACAACTAGAAACTCCACAACTTGAAACTCCTCAACTAGAAACTCCACAACCAGAAACTCCACAACTAGAAACTCCGCAACTAGAAACTCCGCAACTAGAGACTCCACAACTAGAAACTCCACAACTACAAACTCCACAACTACAAACTCCACAAATACAGACTCGGCAACTAGAAATTCCATATCTAGGAACTCCACAACTAGTAACTGCAAAACTAGAGACTTCACAACTAGAAACTCAACAACTAGAAACTCCACAACTAAAAACTCCACAACTGGAAACTCCACAACTTGAGACTCCGCAACTTGAAACTTCACAACTAGAAACTCCGCTATTAAAAACTCCGCAACTAGAAACTTCACAACTTAAAACTCCACAACTAGATACTCCACAACTGGAAACTCCACAACTAGATACTTCACAACTGGAAACTCCACAACTAGAAACTCCACAACTGGAAACTCCACAACTAGAGACTCCTCAACTCGAAACTCCACAACTAGAAACTCCACAACTAAAAACTCCACAAACAGAGACTCCACAGCTTCACAACTAGAAACTCCACAACTGGAAACTCCACAACTAGAAACTCCACAACTCGAAACTCCACAACTGGAAACTCCACAACTAGAAACTCAACAGCTTGAGACTCCGCAACTTGAAACTCCACAACTTGAAACTTCGCAACTAGAAACTCCGCAACTAGGGACTCCACAACTAGAAACTCCACAACTAGAAACTCCACAACTCGAAACTCCACTACTAGATACTCCACAACTGGAAACTCGACAACTAGAAACTCCACATCTAGAGACCACAATTTGAAACTCCACAACTAGAGACTCTGCAACTAGAAACTCAACAACTAGATACTCCGCAACTGAACAACTAGAAACTCCACAACTGGAAAATCCACAACTAGATAC